>NC_139514.1:59994763-60567263 GCF_947247035.1 Vipera ursinii
TAAATTATAAAATCAATTTATTAATGGCAGCCTTTGGCATCTTCATAAAATGAGTGATAATGTATAAACATTGATCTGAAAATGGAGTTTCAATTTCTGTTTTTTATCTACAATTAATCTGTTTAGGATAATGGGTTCTATACTATTTGTGTCCTTTCGAGTTAAAATATTTCATTCTGTTTTTTTCATTCTGTTAGAGAGCCACACCATGGAAAGGCATTTAGGATATATTAAAGAATCATTACTGGCAAAATATCACTGCATTATCAGATAGGTACGGCTCCAGCAACATTAGATGAGTTTGCATTCTAAAATTAACTGTATAGATGCTTCATAGCTGGCTTAATAATCTGATTTAGTGAAGAAGAAAGACAAAAGAATTTTAAAGCAGAAATACTATTTTGGTGCTTCTGACCAAATAAGATGCAGTTGCTTCTAATTTAGGTTTTTCTTCTGGAAATCATTGTATTTCAATCAGTCCATAATTAGAGGAACTGTTCTTTGCGATGTGTACAAAATTGCTATTGATATAACAAAAGCTGTGTTTGTTGTAAAAGATAGGAGGTAACTTGGAAGACCAAAATTCAACCTGGGTATTGGATTTAATACATTGATGGATTTTATCATTAATACATTCATAGCAATACATACATAACTTTTTAAAATATTTTTTGTAGAAAGAAGTTAATACAGATCAGAAATTCCAGTCCTATATTATATCCTCATGCTTTCATTTGGTAATAGAATTTTTTAAACAACAATTTGGCCTGTTACATAAAGAACTGCACACATTGCCAATTGCACTTTTCCCCCCCTTCAGATTGCCCTGGAATATATACTGCTCAGCTGCCTACATTTTTGAATGATGAGCTACTTGTTTATAGAACAATCGCATTATCTGGAATTGTGAAATCAAATAAAATCAACTTTAAACCTCAGCTTTTGATATTGATGCCTGTTCCTCTCAATGTTAAAACAGGAGCAGATGTCTGTATATTTCCCCAGGATTATTTAAGGTAACTTTAACAATTCAAATTTTGACTTCATTAGGTGTTATTGTTTATTGTCTCTATATAATTTCAGATGGTGAATTTATGCAATTAATAACAAAAACAATAACTGTAGCAAGTAATGAATTTTAACTACCGTATTTTTCGGACCATAAGACGCACTTTTCCCCTCCCAAAAGTGGGTGGAAAAACGAGGTGCGTCTTATGGTCCGAAGGTAAGCGAAAACACTTGTCTCCCATTCAGTCAACGCAGTCCATCAGCTCCATTGGAGAGATGTGATTGAAGAAGACGTGGAATTCTCCGCCCCGCCCCTGTGATTGGTAGGCAGGGGAGGAAATACGGACGTGCCTGCCATGCCTTCTGACTGCCTCCCGTTCCCTGCGCACGGACATTTTCTTTCTTTTACCTCGCTGCTAAAGAAATAGTTTTTGCTAAACTAAACCTCATAGGCGATTTGCCCCAGCAAAGCCGTGAGGAGTTGTCCCTGCAGGTTTCTCTGCAAAGTTTATTGGAAGTGATTTCCCATTTGCAAGATAATACTGCTAATTGTTTGAAATTGCTTCGGCATCTTAGAAAACCTATTCAGGGAAAAGAAACTACCAGTACCTACCTACCTTCCTTCCTTCCTTCCTTCCTTTCTTTCTTTCTTTCTTTCTTTCTTTCTTTCTTTCTTTCTTTCTTTCTTTCTTTCTTTCTTTCTTTCTTTCTTCCTCCCTCCTTCCTTCCTTCCTTCCTTCCTTCCTTCTTTTCCTTCCTTCTCCCTTCCTTCCTTCCTTCTTTCTTTCTCTCTCTCTCTCTCTTCCTTGCACCCTCCATCCTCCCTTTCTTTCTTCCTTCCTTCTTCCTTCCTTCTTCCTCTTCTTTCTTTCTTTCTTTCTTTCTTTCTTTCTTTCTTTCTTTCTTTCTTTCTTTCTTTCTTTCTTTCTTTCTATCTCTTTCTTCCTCCCTCCCTCCCTCCCTCCCTCCCTCCTTCCTTCCTTCTCTCTCTCTCTCCCCTCCTTCCTTCCTAGTATACCAGTACTATTTGGTTCAGAATATTTTTTTTCTTGTTTTCCTGCTCTAAAAACTGGTTGCGTCTTATGGTCAGGTGCGTCTTATGGTCCGAAAAATATGGCAATTTAAACCTTTTCTCATCAGCTTACAAAAATATATGTGGGTATTTGAAACTATTCCAGTTATTTGCCATTTGAAATATTAACATTCAAATGTATGGGATGCTAAACATTTTGATTTTTTAAAATTATTGGTTGGGTAAGTTATTCCTTGTTACTTTTAGCACTAATCATTATTAGATGATCTTCATTACAGTCACTGTCAAATAAATTAAACAACTAATTTTATAATAAAAAAGTGGAGGGTGCCATAATGTAGAAAAGAAAACATAAATCAAAATATTGTCAACTTCTAAACAACCCTGCTTGAGGCCACTCACTTTCATTTCTCAGTTGCCACAGAAATGGGGGGTGGGTGGGGGGATGATTGTTTTAGCTACTTTGCGCCAGACACAACAGAAGACAGGAGGTTTCTTAAATCATGTGGAATTGAACCATTCAAAAAGAAGGAAAACAAATCCACTGAATGTGACCTTGACTATACCAGAAGTTATTTGGGCCAAACCTGAATACAATTGTATAAAGTTAAATATAATTTTCAGTAACTTCCCTTTAGATCTAGCTATTTTAACAGAGCATCTTTATTGATAACTTACATTTCACTGTGTGTTTTTCCTTTGAAAATTACTATTTTAGCCTAACTGTGAGTGTCAAATAGGTGTCAAATAAATTAAGTAAATAAATATTTTAAGTCCTGTTATTTTGAAATTTCATGTCTTACTCTCTTGGTTTTAACAGGCCATCAGTTTTACAAGCTGAAATTCCAGAACTTGATTCTGGAGATTATGAGGGTGGTGGTGATACTAGTGCTCAACAGAGACATCCCTTAACAGTGGACTTTCCAGAAGGCAATAGAATTGAAATAACACCAGAAGGAAACTGTATTGGATTCAGCTGCCGCATCAATTTCATTTCTTCAAAGCCATTGTCTTTTTTGAAGAATATATTCTTTGTTGATGAAGAAAGTAACAGGTAGCTGCAATATGATTTTTTAAGATACTTAAGTAACGTAAGATATTTCAAGGCTCAATGTTATTTTACTTATATGATATTACATGCATAATTTGAAATGCTTTATGTACCCATATTTTATTGCTAAAATATTAACAATTTTTGGCTAGTATAAAAGAAATAGTTTAATATTACTTACTTTAGAAGAGTGTCAGCACATGCCATCTGCCATGGGCTCTTGTTCAAAAGTTAGGATATAGAAAGAAATACATGAGGGGAATTGTTCATTCTCTCTGTGATATAAAAAAGCTTGAGTTGGAAATTAAATGGCAGTAGTAGCCTATGTAGAAACTCCATTTCAGTTTTGAATTGAAAGATTAGAGCAATAATACTTCATCATTTCAGTTATCCAAGATCAAAAGGTGTATGTATGTGTATATATATATAAAGTTGTCAAAATTTGTCAGTTATTATTGTACATGAATTGAACTGGGGTAAAAATATCTAATAAACTGTAGCTGTAGTTATTACAAGGAAATCAGTATCATGGGGGGAGATAAATATATTTGAAAGAGATTTGATCAAAATAGGCAGTGCCACGTAATATTCCAGGTTTTTTTTAAATGAATACATTTAACTTAAAATACTGTGAAAAGCAGTTTTGGTTTCCTAGCTTCCAGCTATTCAACTGATTTACAATCCTCTAATAATTTTACATTGCACAGTGAACAGTTCTCCCTCCTAGAATGACAATATGTTGTAAAAGTAATAGTGACAAGCCTGTTTTATTTATTTGGAAGCTTTTTCCATACATAATGCAGCGTTTGCACTTTTGCATGGATGCCAGGACAGTGAGGAAACTGAGAATTTAATTATAAAATTCTGCTAATAGCAGGGAAATATTCAACTATATTTTTAATGAAAGTTATTCTAATTTTAGATTCTCACTTCAAGTGTCTGCAACAGCAGAGAATTGCCTTCTTACAGTGTATCCCTACTTGGCCTGTCACCTTACTAATCAACAAATTGTCTTGGAAAGTGGTGAGTAGTTTCTGATTTGTTTTTATATTATTCTGATTAGTGTTGCTTCAAACATTTGACAGTTTAATGTGCTATATCAAGATTCTATTTTTTGTATTGTTTGTGGTCACCAAAAGCCCTTAGTTTTTACACAAAGTACATCCTGATGCTTGGATGGGTGAGACATTACTGAAAGTTATAAAAGTACATTTGAAGAGGTATACATGATAAGGCTGGTAGACATGAAACAGTGGGATGAAATAAGAAATAAATAAGATTGATATACATAAAGTTTAGAATGGATATTATTAAGCTTTCTAGTTCCAAAAACTAGAAATTAATCTAAGTGATTAAATTTTCTAGAATGCTAAAACATAATGCAGAAATATAAAATATGAATTAATAATTTGTTTAAATGAAATGAATTTGATGTATCTTAAAAATTTTAAGTGTTTCACAGCTAGTTATAGCCTAATGCTTTAGTATTAGTATTTAAAGAATTTTCACTAATTGAAATTGTTATTTTTTCTTCTTAATTCAAAAATTCTAAATTATTTTCTTAGCAATTTAAAAGTCTTTATTTCCCTGACATACTTAGAGGTTAAGAATTTTGTCATTGAATGTGATGGATTTGCATTAGCTTATGCTAGTTTGAATTCATGATATATTTGTGCATAATATACAGTTAAATATTTTGGGATGTACTTTTAGAATGAACTGAATTCTGCATGATAGCTTTTGTGTGTGTTTTCATCATACTTAGATTCTAGTAAGATAATTTACAGCACTGGAGATACTTTACAACATCCCTGCTACATTCCTGGAACATGTATACAATCTTCTTCCAGTATTTTTGATCCAGTTACCAACTCTGATTATGAAAATTCTGTTTCAGGTATAATTTACAAATGATCTCTAAAATGTAGGAATGATTGAGAACTATGGTTGAGCTTTTCAAAAGTTATTTGGAGATAGTAAATTTTGTGCTCCTTTCTGAAACTTGCAGCTGGCTATAATTGGCACAGTTGTTGAACAAATGGGATATCTACTTGGGAGGCCTGATTTATATAGCGAAGAAAAGTTCATTAATCAGATTTTAATTTGCTCAGTTTTCAAATATAAAATTAAGAACTAATATCAAATAGTTCCACCTTTGGAACTAAAGATGCTAAATAACTTTTCAATGAGTAGTTTTGGTTGTGATATACCAAAATAGTGTAATATAATTCTGCACTGTGGATGTTAAAAATTACATTGAAAGTACCAATTGTCATTTTATGTCTTGTTAATACTAATAATACTTATTACTTATTAATCTGGAAGCACAATGCAAAATGGTTTCTTTGGAAGATTTCTGAAAAAAAATATATAAAGGAAAGTACTGTTCAGGTACCATCTGCTTTATTTAATTCAAAACTAATTCTCTGAACCTTGCTTGGGAATTATTAATCAGCCAGTGGAACTGATAGAAAGAAAAAGAAGCGGTTTTGTTGTTTTTTGTAATAGTTTCAAAGGAGACCAATATAGAATTAATTATAATCAAGACAATTAAGACATGGTTCATCGTAGCAAAATCAGAACATTTCATAAAATATTATCAAATCTTATTTTGTGCAAAAGATCTTCTGGCAAGAAACAAATTGCTAGGCCTTTTGCTAGATCTAAGAATACTTCATAGTGAAGGATCAGAGTGAAGATCCAAACTGAGATCACTGCTAATTGAACAAAATGTTTGCCAGTAGCCAGATTACTAGAAGCCAGCATGGGCTTTTTAAAAATAGGTCATGCCAAACAAACTTTATTGCCTGCTTTGATAACGTGACTAAATTAATGGGCAAAGGAAATGTTGTGAATATAGTATATTTTGGCTTTAGTAAGGCATTTGATAAAATAGGTCACGGCCTACTTCTTAGAAAGAGAACAATGTAGGACAGATAATATCACCAGATCAATTTGCAGTTGGTACTCAACATGTAGTCTTCAATGGAACTATAACTATGTGGAAGGAAGCAATGAGTACTTCAAGGTTCTGTCTTGGACCCAGTTCTCTTCAACATCTTCATAAATCAGCTAGATCAGGGGATTGAAGGGGTCCTCATCAAATTTGCAGAAGACACTAAGTTGGGGGGAATTGCTAGCACTGAGTGATAGACTCAAGATTCAGAAGGATACCTAACCTTTATTGTCATTTTTACTGTGGGCACAATGGCACAGATTAATGAAATTTAGTTGTTCCTCTCAAAGAGTACACATACATAACACAGATTTAAACATACTATATACAACATCAGACTTGAGCATTGGGCCAATCAACAAGATGCAGTTGTTAGTGTGAAGAAAAGTAAGGACCTATACTTAGGAAGCAAAAACTAGATGTTCAGGTGCAGGATAGGCATACTTGGTTAACAGTAGTACCTATGAGAGGGATCTAAATGTCCTGGTAGACCATCACTTAAGTATGAGCTAGCAGTGTGCTGCAGCTACCAAAACAACAACAACAATGCAGCTGCATTAACAGAAATAGCATCAAGGACATCAAGCCTGAAAATAAGGAGGAATTTCCTGACAGTCAGAACAATTAATCAGTGGAACAACTTGCCTCCTAGAGTTGTGGGTGCTCCATTGCTGGAGATTTTCAAGAAAAGATTGGACAAACATTCATCCAGGATAGTATAAGGAGGTTGGACTGGAAAACTTCCAATGTCCCTTCCAGCCCTCTGCTTTTATGATTCTGTGAAATACTACTACAATACCCCAATTTCATTTCAATATTTTTTATTTATTTTATTTTAATCCCATTTATATCCCGCCCTTCTCCGAAGACTCAGGGCGGCTTACAAGCTTAGCAGTAGCCTTCATTCTATGTATATGCCTGCTTATTAGGGCTTTCACACACACCCCAAGCGGCATTATTACAAAGTCAGCTTAATTGCCCCCAACAATCTGGGTCCTCATTTTACCTACCTCGGAAGGATGGAAGGCTGAGTCAACCTTGAGCCTGGTGGGATGCGAACCTGGTGGGATGCGAACCTGCACAATATAATAATGTTTATCCATCCTATTTCAACACTAATCCACCCCTATTTTCACAAGAGAATCAAAACAATTTTTTCAGATAAGTTTATCAACAGGCATAGGCTATAGTAACTAATCATCTCTTAATTAGTCAACTTCTCTAGACAGTTAGATTGCAATCCCCCCTTTCATCCTCCCCCCCAATTAAGACATTAAAACAAAACTTTAGGGGATAACATGGAAAAACATGCAACCCCCCTCCCCCCATATATTGGCTGGACATTTTTTAAATAATATTAATTTTCTCATTTTACAATTGAGTATTTAAAAAGCAACGCGATGACTGGGTTAATCAATAGTTCAATATCATACATAAGTCTTTAGTATAAATCACATGTTACAACATTATGTATTTCCTCTCTTTTTCCCTCAATATTTATCTCATATTGGGCTAGTATAGTTCTTATTATTATCAACTAAATAAAAGCATCTTTGTTACAATTATCAATAATTTTAGCTTATACATATCTTAATTGAGTTTGCTTTCAATCCTTATATACAGTTAATGTCCTGTTATTGCTTCCCCCCAAGCTTTAATTTCCCATCAATATTCAAATTAACATTTGTTATTTATGATTTCCAAGTATTTTATATTTAGCTGACCAAAGTTTCCCTTATCTCAACTTCTTCCTTTTCCCCTTTTTATAACAAAGTCTAATATTCTAGATACACATCTTATCTATTTGATTATAGTCTTTTTCTGTTTTCTAAAGGTTATCTATTTTCCATCATATTAAACCATATAATTAATAATACAGTATCCCCTCTAATAAGTCAAAACCATTATATGAGTTGTCTAGGTTAACCAATAATTCAGTAATATACATAAATTTTTTAGTTTAGGTCTAATATTAGAAGCTCAAATACTCCCTCTTTTTTTCAAGTAATAACTGTTATCTCATATTGGGCAAACAGAATTCTTATTTTTAACTAAGTAAAAACATTCTTGTTACATTTATCAATACTTTTATCCTATACATAAACTTTAATTTCCCGTCAAAATAAAAAAAACAAAGGAAAAAAACAACTATTATTTATGATTTCCAAATATTTTATGTTAGGTGACCAAAGGTTTTCCTTATCTCAACTTCTCCCTTTTCCCCTTTTCATACCAATGTCTAATAGTCTAGTTACACATCTTACCTATTCAATTATAATGTTACTCTATTTTCTAAAAGTTATCTATTTTCCACCGTATTCAGCCCTCTAATTAGTAATATAATATCCCCTCTAATAAATCAAAGTCATTATTTTCTTCAGCCTTACTCTGGCTTTCTTCCTTTGCCAGCTAACCTTCCATGTCAGTGCCTTTGAATCATCAAATATATCTCTCTCTATTATTATATATATTATTTGGAATAAGAAAGACCATTTGGTTGAAGTTTTTTTGGAAGAATGAGCCCATTTGTATTCATTAAATCGCCTCCCTATTACTCCAATTTCCCACAATTGTCCTGATAGGTTTATCTTCCATTCAGTCTGTTCTTCCTTTTCCTCAAATTTCTTCTGATTTTTGTAAAAAGTCTTTTCCAGTTTCAATGTTGTCACTCTGTTTTCTGATTTTTCTGTTGGCTGGGTCTCTTGGTCAGTTGGGTCCTCTATCTTAGTGTTTAGTTGTACCAATTTTCCTTTTATTTTCTGCATTGTTAGTTCTTTGGTTGTAGTCAAGATCTGGGTTTGTATATTTAAGTTGGCACCTTGTTCCTTTATGTTACTTCTTATTTTGTCAGAAGCTGAAAGGATGGTTTTTGTGTATTGATTTCAGCATGGAAAGGATTTTTTCCTGATCTTCATCCATATTCTGTTGATAGTTTGTTAAGTTGGCTGGACATTTTTATAGGGGTTGCTTAGTGTATGTGGGATTAAAGTGGGGTATAAATTATAACAAATAAATGAGTAAATTATATCAATAAATACTTATTTCTGAGGGCTCACAGGGAAGGAAAAAAAAGAGAGAAAAAGTAAAAAGTAAAAATGTAATAAAGAAAAAGACATATATGAAGAAGTGATTTCAATCTTAATCACAACAAGCGTAAATAAATTAATTGACTATCTCTTCTAATTTTATAAACAATTATTTCTTTATCCCATATTTATTTATTTACTAAATTTATATTCCACCCATCGACTCTGGGCAGCTTAAAGTAGCATAAAAACCCTAGATATAAAAACATTAAAAGCATTAAAACTAAGATTAACAAGTAAATCCCTTATCTGTAGACAAAACCATAAAGCATCATCTTCTCAAGCTTGGTTTCAGCAGAATTCCACTTTTGGATAGCCAAAAGTGACAATATATCTTCTTTTAACCTTGAACAACTAAATCTACTTTATATTCACTTTTTTTTACTTTACCTAAAGTTTTAATTTTCATTCAAATATTGTCATAGAATTTCATTTTTCTTCTTTGTCTTATTGTACAGGGTTCTTCACAACTTTAACAAGCTTCTTTTGTAAATTCCATAAAAAATTGTCCAGGTCACTGTCTTGGTTTATCATTTGTATTTGCCCCTTTGAATTTTAAAACAGCAATAAATCCTTTTCTGGATCTAGTAAAACTTCTTTTCCAAGTCATATGCCTGTCATTTTAAATGCATTTTTGATACCATCTCTATCGTGTGGGCTAAAATGTGTTATTTCATTTCAATATATCTTTTGAATAGAAGGAGACATCATTTCTGATATTGTTAATATTGTGGCTACTAATTTCTGACTCCATTCTTCAAAAGTCTTCTTCAGTATTTTCATTGTTACTATACCTGTATAGTAATTCAGTTTCATAGAAACTGTGATTGATTATTGATTGAATGATTAGGTACACCATGAATTTTATCAATCAAATAATGGCATATTCATAATCAGTCTGACCCATCCAATATGAAGCTATGAATTTTATTTTATTGGATAACTACTTATATTAAAGTAAGAAATAGATACATTACTGATTATTGGATCATAATCACCTATATTTGGACATACCTGAAGTGTTTGAACTTGTTTTCAACAAAAACTGAATATTAAATAATTAAATAAGGTTTAATTGTTTGCTAGAAAGTGGTACAATGATAACTAAATTACTTTATTTTTATGCAGAACTGGAAAAGATCGTTGAAAATGAAAAGTTAAAGAAGTGGGAGGCTATCATCCAAAGTAAATGGGTTAGGAGGAACACATGTAATGAATTAGTTTTTCCTGCAGAAGACACAGCAAAATATACTTTTTTCCAGAAAATTGTAATGGCAGTTCAGAACTGGTTTACTCTTTTTGGCTGGTCTAAAGGACCAAATCCAATTTCAATTCCATATACTCTAAGACGGTAAGAGCAGATTGTTATCATAGAGAACTTTTTTAAAAAAATGAACGCTTTATTAAACTTAGGAAATATTTCAGTATGAGTTGAAAGAAAGAGCAGCGATTTATATTTATAGTTATAAACTAGACAGTTCTTGACTTATTGGATTATTGTTTCGCTGATATTTCCTTACCAGATTTCTCAGTGTGTTCAACGATGGCAAAGCATCTAATGTATTGCCTTCACTGGAAAAGTTCCTAAAAATTCAGAAAGATGTTCAGAAATTTATCTTGAATTCTATAGCAGTCAACATCAGGAACCAATTACAGGAATGTTTTACTCCATTTTGAATTATGTCATAAAACAACGTATATAATTTACCCTATTTCAGTTCCATGGGAGTCATGAATTCTGCATTGTGTATGTGTCCTGTATTAGAACCCCGGAACTGTACCTTCTCTATAGCAGTACCCACCTTTTGGAATGAGGTTTTCCCTGAAATCTGCATATCTGTTTAAAAGGCCTTGAAGACCTGACTCTTTGCCCAGGCCTTTGGTGAGATGGATGAAGCCCCCTTGCTTCCTTTTTGGGGGCCTTATTGTTTCTGCCATCTCTTATTTTTCATTTATTACTAAATCTGCTGTTCTTATTTAGTTTTTGTATGCTATCTAGACTTGTTGGTAGTAAGACAGTATACGCAAATAATAAATGCAGCTAGTCCTCACCTTACAACAGTTAATTTACTTACCATTCAATGTTACAATGGCGCTGAAAGAAGTGACTTATGACCATTTTTCATAGTTATGACTGTTGCAGCATCCCCATGGTCACATGATCAATATTCAGATGCTTAGCAAATGACTTACATTTAGGAAGATTGTACTGTCCCAGGATCATGTGATTGCCTTTTGCGATCTGACCAGCAAAGTCAATAAGGAAGCCAGATTCACCTAACAACCATGTGACTAACTTAACAATAGCAGTGATTCACTTAAGAACTGTGGCAAGAAAGATCATAAAATAGGGCAAAATTCACTTAACAAATGTTTCACTTAGCATCAGAAATGCTGGGCTCAATTGTGTTCATAAGTCAAGGATCACCTGTACCAGAAAATAACAAAATAAACCAGTAGGAGGTTCTTTAATTTACCTTACTTTTAATAATAACAGATTTCTTTCTGTCCTCTATCTAGTGATATTTGTAAAATTCAAATGACTTCATCAGATGAAAAACTCAAGCTAAACCTTGGTAAAGATACCAAGACAATTTATGACTTGCTCCTTCATTTAAGTGGACAATTATTGCCTGGAATTAGTTCAAGTCAAGCTTTGCCTTTTGATCCCATCCAACGAGTAGTGCAACTTCACTGGCAACATTCTACAATGATCACTTTTCTCAAGTATGTGCTTTGAAAGTACTAGTATGATTTGCATGTAGTTTCAAACGTTTTCCAGATCTGTACATTTTTACTGAAGTACTAATATGCTAGACCATCCTGAAATACAATGATATTAATTTTAAACTGACCTCAAAAATCACAACAAAAACACACAAATATTATAGATAGACTGGCTAGAGGCCACAGTCCATAAATGAGCAAGGTAAGGGCAAAAATATAAAATCAATATCAATTCAATTAAAAGGTGTTAACTTATTTCACAGGCAAATACTTTTAAATATCTAATTTGTAAAAATCAATAAAATATATGAAAGTACATATATTAACCCTCATTTCCTTCCTTCCTTCCATCAAATGCAGTAAATAAGAAGATGGTAATAAAATGAAAGGAGAAAGGACAGAAGTGGGAAGAGATGAGAAAGGGAGTTACAATTTGGGATGGAGAAGAAGAAAAGAAAATAGCTGTTTGCAAAAAACTGAACAAGCATTCATGTGCATTTTGCAATCATAAACCAATGTATACTTATCCTATAGAAAATTCTATTGAGTTCAATGGTTTTTATTCCCAAGTATTCTTAGGATTCCTATTCTTTGGTTGTGAAATCCTGCAATAGTCTACTCCTCTATTCAAGAGGGATAAATGTTCTTGAGAGAAAAAGTAATATGTTAATTATCTCTTTTGGAGGCTATCATATTTATAAGATTTCATATTTATGGCTATGGATAAAACCTCTTGAAGTTAGTGCATTCACAGGTAGTTGAAGAAAGGGTGATTCTTTTCCAATATTTTGCATTGTTTTCTAATTTTTTATTTTGCTTTGATGTTGACTTTAGAAGTCAAGGAGCATCTCTTTCCCAGATTATGCCTCAGTTTCTTCTTGACTTTGAAGATTATACGATATGGTCCCGTTTACAGCTTATGCTGAAGGTAATATACCTAGCTAAACTTCGTGTTTTCAATCTTAATGTTAATATACTGTAATAATTGAAAAAGATGTTTTCCTCTGGTTGTATGAATAATAGTATCATATGTAAATCTACCCCTTTTTATTTTGTTGTGAGTTATTTACAAGCTATGGCCAGAATGTAGTGCTTCAATGAAACTTACATCAAGAAGGAAATGTACAGATTTGTACAAGGATGTTTGCTGGAAATATAATATACTTTTTTTCTCTTTCCTGCATGGCAATCTATTAACAGCTCACTGAAGCATATTTGTTTGAAAGCATATCAAGTTACCAAATAAATATTGGTATGACTAATACCATTTTTATAGTATTTATAGAATTTTGGACACAGTATTTTCTGCACCCACAGATTTATTACTTATACTAATTTATGAGACTTCAGTGTCATCCAAATGTGCAGAACATCTTAATAATAATTTTATTTCAGATAATAGTTAGTATTAGTTCATTGTGGTAGATGATGAAAGAAAATCAAAATGTAAATCAGAATTATTTCATCTTTATTTAAAGATTCAAAAATCTGATGAAGATGACAATTATATTGATGTTTTGGATGACTCTATCTTCGAGACTGTGAGTAAGCGAGCCTGGACAGATGTGCTACTTCAAATATATAAGGTGAGATGAATATGTCTTTATTCACATAAGCTTGATTGACATAATGTAGAAGAATTGCTTGTTTTAGCCGTAATTATGATAATGCAAAGACTAAAAAAAATAACTTCACATTATCATTTATATCAATCTGAAAATTGATTGGATAGCTTAAAAGCAATTTTGTACTTAAAGAAAAATAAGATTACTGCTGAAGAATGTAGACTGAACCTGGAGACTTGAAATCTTTAGTGAATTCTCTGAAAGATTGGAAAAAGACATCCTGATTAAAAAAATGATCACAAGAGATGCTGTGTAAGAACATTATTCAGATGAGTACAAACATTCTACAGCCCCCCAAAACACCAGCCTACCTCTCCAACATCATCAAACAAAATGGCTATATTTCAAAAAGTGTCTGGCCATTCAGCACAATAAGCACAAGCTATGGAAAGGTTAACACTGCCATAGTTCAGAAACATCTCAGAAAGTACAGACAAACTATTATAACTGCACCCAAATCAACTAAGCTCTCCAAAACATTTTACCATAGGTTAATCAAAAGACCCAGTAGCCCAAGAAGGAAAAAAAAACAGGAGTTATTTACAACATAGATGTAAGGACTGTAACAACTACTTTGTAGGACAGAAGACTGAACACCAACTAGCAGTCAGAAGACATGATGAAAATTCCTTAATCTGACAACACAAGGACAGATCAGCTATAGTTTCAACTGGGAAACTGCACATCCTAGACTAGGTTAAATGCAGAAATGCTAGGAAATTTCTGGAAATTTGGAATGAGCCATCAATAGATACATAAGCCACATTTACACATCATTCAAAAGAGACAATAAAAAACAAGGAAGCAAAAAGACCAGAATACGTCCTCTCCAGCAGCCAACACTCAGATGAACTTGGATTAACAACAGGCAATCAATCAATCAATAATTAAGGAACTACCAAAGAAAACTACATCCCCACCAAAACTGGCAGGTAAAGCTCCTCTCTATATAAAGGGAGCATAAGCTACATTCACTCTCATTATTTAGTTGGGTAATGAAATGTCTGTAAGCAAACAACTATGCTCAGAGAGAGAGAGAGAAAAAATGTTTTCAAAATACAGAGAAAATGACGAAAAGAGTGGAATTAGAATTTAGTCTATTTGCTAGAGCATTGGAGCTGTAGTTGGTAATTGCTTGAATATAAATATAAATATAAAGGTGAAATCTAAAAAGTACTGTAAGTTTGGCAGGTAAATAAGAAATAATAATCAAATACTCTTCAAGATGGCTGGAATACTGAGTCAGGAGTGCTGAGATGGATAATGTGTTGCAATATTCTGATATAGATCTCACTCATGTTAATATATTACTGCTCTAACGGATCTTAGAAATACTTACCTAATTACAGGCTTTTCTGTACAGGTATTCCTCAAGTTATGACAGTTCATTTAGCAACTGTTTGAAGTTACAACATCACCCCCGCAAGTACTTATGACACAGTCCCTAGGTTACGAATGTTGCAGCACCATGGTAGTTGTTCCCCCTTACGAATGACCACAGAGGCACCCCAACATTCACCCTGCCTATTTCCCCCCCATTGGATTTCCACAGGCAATGGGCCACTTACCTTGCAAAGATCTAGTGAGCTGTCTACTTCTAGCCTTCCTGCTGCAGTTTCTTTGCCTGCGTTTGGTGCTTCAGGCCGTCCGTGCATTCACAGAGAATTCGCTACTGATCTCACGTGATCTTGCGCTACTTCAGGCCTCCATTCTTTGCAAATGGAGGCCTGAACAAGATCTGTGCCAAAAGGCTTTGCAAATGGACGGGAGGCTTTGATGTTTCTGGCCTTCCATCCATTTGCCGTTTCCTTGCTGAAGCCTACAGGGGCGAGAAATTGCATCCCTGCAGGCTCTGGTGGTCTTTGCAAAAAGCTTTTGGCACAAAGAATGGAGGCTGGGAGCAGCGCACATGCCCCTCCTGGCCTCTGTTTTGCAAAGACAATTAGAGCCTGCAAGGATGTAGGCAAAGAAACTGTGGCATAGAGGCTGGAGACGCCACAGCTTGCTTGATCATCGAGATCTTCAAAAGATAAGTGAGGTGGGGCAGGATGGAGGGGGGAGGGGGGGAAGCATGAAATATCTCAATGGGCTAGGGGAGGCCTTGGGTGGTCGGAAGCAGTAGGTCCCACAGGGTCTTCCCCTCCCTGAAATTCCTCATGTGCAATTAACGACCTGAATGTTTGATTAGCAAATACATTGGGTAACAAATTCCTCGAGTTACAAATGTAATTGGTAGGCTCTCTTACATTCGTAAGTCGATGACTACCTATACTTCATGTATTGATTTACTGTAGATGTCCACTAGATAGCAGCAGAAAGATACAGAAAAAAGTGTTGCCATCTAGTGTGTCAACGCTGCAAACATTGCATGTTTTTGCTTTGACAATATAAGAGGCAGCCTTTTCCTTTAAATTGTTTTGCTCTTAAAATTAGATGAAGCTGGGGAGAGGAGGGAGAATGTTTTCCCCGGTTGTTTTTAATAAGATAAGAAATGGAGTGTTACAGACTGGAAGGGAAACTTTGCCCTTCAAACTGATTGGAGAATGTGATTTATGACTGCTAATTGGAGGAGGGAATTGTGCCAGATATTATTGTAGGTGCTGAAGGGAGGGGAATTCAGATCTTGGCATGCCAACATGCTGTGCCGACAATTTGTTCTCATTATTATAGACTTTTTAGAATAAACAATGCCTGAAGGTTCTTTGAAGTGTTTCATTAGTGAGAACCATGACATTGTGGTTATCTACAGTAGATTTCCACAGCTCAGATTTGGTAGCCCCTAATCTTTAATCCAAAACTGAAACATTGAAAGATAGTGATATAGGTTTGGTTTGCTATAACTGGGGTGAGGGGGAAGGAATGGAATGTGCCATAAACAATGTAGGGTCCATCCTATAATAGTACTACTATGCAACCACTGAAATTACTGGCATTTTGGGCCCTGGATAAGAGTGGAAAGAATTGTAGCAAAGAATCAAATTTCTTTTTCAAAAACGTAAGCTTTCCTTTACTTGGGTTTGTTTCTAACACTGATAGGGACTCATAAGCCCATGTGTGGCATTCAGCAAAGATAAATATGAAATGTGAATATTTTCATAGTAGCATTACTAGTTATAAAATTTAACTGTTGCATAAGTAGAAAGACCACAATATTAAAGTTCATTTAATGGGATTTTACCTAAATGTAAAATTATTGGTAAGAAGCATTATAGCTTGCTGTTTCAGATTCTGATTCTCCAGCGAGTTTCGGTTCTTGAGGACACTAGCCAGACCAATACAGAAGACACAGAACACCTTCCAAAAATAAGCATCGATCCTTTGTCAAGTAACATATATTCTTCATCTGAAAGAATTATTCTTATTTGGATGAACAGACATTTTGAGAAGACACGAAAAATTGTGTGGAAAGATTGCAAGAAAGGTGGGGAAAATCACTAAATTCATGTTTTTATAGATTCTCCCCCCTCCCCTCGTGCTGTACAGGAAAGAAGTTTGTCTTATACTAGTGCTATACAGTAATTTCCTAGTGCAGTTTTACAATTTTAGAGTTTATAATTTTCTCAAATATATTGCATTACTAAGTTCAGAAATATAATTTTTTCTCTGAACAAAATTTCCATTTATGCACTTTTTTTATAGCTGTTGTCCCTTGACTCTCCCTTGTCTTAATAACTTCCATTCATTGGTAGATGGTTGTTGGGAGTGCAGAAAGAAAAGATCACATTTTATCATTCTTCTTGTCAGATAAGTTCCAAGGAGAAACTACCAGAACGCTTGTCAATAGTATCTGGGATGAAGAACAAAAGTTCACCATTTTTTAAGGTGATAGGTTCCTTTCAAAGGGGGGAGGCAGTCTAAAAGACCAGGATGCATGAAATGACTATGAAAGCTTGTGATCAGGGACTACATCAGAGAGGCACTCTTATTATAGCACAGAGTAGCCAACTAGTTTATTACGTCACTGAAAATACGGTAACTATGACAATAAAACAATTTTGGGGGTATTGATTGCAGATGCAATGCAGAATTTCAGTTTGATGAGCATTAATATTTAAAATAATGTGCAAAATATTCTTTTGAATTATTTGAAATATATTTTTGTTTATTTAAAAGAGATATATTACACGGCTCATGATACAAACATATAGTATACATATACATAGGGCATGACTGTATTGTTGTTGTTAGTTGCGAAGTCGTGTCCGACCCATTGCGACCCTATGGACAATGTTCCTCCAGGCTTTCCTGTCCTCTACCATCTTCTGGAGTCCATTTAAGCTCACGCCTACTGCTTCAGTAACTCCATCCAGCCACCTCATTCTCTGTCGTCCCCTTCTTCTATTGCCCTCAATCTTTCCCAGCATTAGACTCTTCTCCAGTGAGTCCTTCCTCCTCATTAGGTGGCCAAAGTATTTGAGTTTTAGCTTCAGGATCTGGCCTTCTAAAGAGCAGTCAGGGTTGATCTCCTCTAGGACTGACCGGTTTGATCGCCTTGCAGTCCAAGGGACTGGCAGGAGTCTTCTCCAGCACCAGAGTTCAAAGGCCTCAATTCTTTTGCGCTCAGCCTTTCTTATGGTCCAACTTTCACTGCCATACATTGCAACTGGGAAGACCATAGCCTTGACTATATGCACTTTTGTTGACAGGGTGATGTCTCTGCTTTTTAGTGTGCTGTCTAGATTTGCCATGGCTTTCCTCCCGAGGAGCAAGCGTCTTTTAATTTCTTTACTACAGTCCCCATCTGCAGTGATCTTGGAGCCCAGGGAAATAAAATCTGTCACTACCTCCATTTCTTCCCCATCTATTTGCCAGGAATTGAGAGGGCCAGATGCCATGATCTTGGTTTTCTTAATGTTTAGTTTCAACCCAACTTTTGCACTCTCCCTCTTCACTCGCAACAAGAGACTCTTCAGTTCCTCTTCACTTTCTGCCATTAGAGTGGTATCATCTGCATATCTTAGGTTGTTGATATTTCTTCCAGCAATCTTAATTCCAACTTTTGATTCATCTAGCCCTGCCTTTCTCATGATGTGCTCTGCATATAAGTTAAATAGGCAAGGCGACAGTATACAGCCTTGCCGGACTCCTTTCCCAATTTTGAACCAATCAGTGGTTCCGTGTCCAGTTCTCACTGTTGCTTCTTGGCCCGCATATAGGTTTCTCAAGAGACAAATAAGATGTTCTGGTACTCCCATCTCCTTAAGAACTTGCCACAGTTTGTTATGATCCACACAATCAAAGGCTTTAGCATAGTTAATGAAGCAGAAGTAGATGTTTTTCTGGAACTCTCTAGCTTTCTCCATGATCCAGCGTATGTTGGCAATTTGATCTCTAGTTCCTCTGCCTCTTCTGAATCCTGCCTGTACTTCTGGTAGTTCTCGATCCACATAGTGCTGGAGTCTAGCTTGTAGGATTTTAAGCATAACTTTACTGTATGACTGTATGTATACCTTGAAATCCTTTGGAGTTGTACAAGCATAAATTCCTGATACTCATTAAAGCACACGTAATTTTTTTAAAGGTTATTCTTCATCCTAATATAGTAGTTACAGGTATTAATCAGTCCAAAAATACTATTCTTGTAAAAGAATAACAGAAGTAACAATAACAAATTGCAAAGCAGATAGCTGTTGATGCTACACATTGACTTTATGATTACTACTTTAAATAGGATTGAATTGTTTTTAATAGCCATGCTATTTTGTATTTTTAGTTTATATTTTTACAGTTGACTAAGGTATTTTAATATAGATAAAGAGTGAATAGGTGACATAATTTTACATGTAACATCTAGGTCAGGGGTGTCAAACTGCCAGCCCGTGAACCGGATGCATCATAGCAAAACCGTGCCCACCCCATTGCTGGCAATGGAAAAAAAGTCATGATATGTCAGAACACGTCACGTGATGTTGTGAGTTTGACACCCCTGATCTAGATGTACAAAACAGCAAGAAAGGAATTAAAGAAATCATGCGTCTTTTTCTTAACTTAAAGCAGGGGTGCTAAACTGCTGGCCTGCGGGCCGGTTACATCATGCAGAGGCCGCGCCCACCCCAGCTCCGGCAATGCAAAAAGTCACGATATGTCACGACACATCACGTGACATGGCAAGTTTGACACCCATGACTTAAAGGGTTAGACTTCACATAAAGTTCAGCTCTTGTACCTTAAATTACATGTATTAACTTGTGAACAAATTCAATGACTGTCCAGTGACTTTAAAGAAAATGAGGAAGCTCTGACTTCATACAGTTCAAAGATATTGAATCATTCTCATGCTTTCTTGTTAATCTTCTCTTGGCAATGCTTCAAGTTTTTAGAACTGAAGTACTATAATTACTTTAAATATTAAAAATGTCCAAAGTTATGCTTATAAATTGGGTTATATTTTAATTCATTATAATATTTACCCATGAGTCCTCTTCTTATGCATTGTTAGTTGATAAATATTCTAAATGATGAGCTGTATTAATTATTGAAGCACATAATGTAATTGTCAGTCAAGACATATGGGGAATTCTAATTAATAGATTTCCTAGTTATATATTCATAAAAAGAACAAGTAATTGTTGAGTTTTGAAAAAGCACACACTGAAGCAGAGGTAAAGCTAGTCAACCTAGCTATTCATCAATGAATGAAAACTGTTGTTTCATTTACATAATAGAATGCACTTTCATTTGTTAGAGAACTAAATCTACATAATTCAAATGCATTAAACAAACTTATCAGGTATTGTACACTAATATTCAAACATAGATATGTATACATAATATCATAAAATGAATCTTTTTAGAAGTAATATATATTTAATGATATGATCATATGATTAATTTCCATGGCTTCCAAGTGTTATCTACAATAAATACATAGACAGACAGACAGATATATCCTGCATGCCTCCTTTTAGAACAAATGGAATATTTAATTATTACACAGAGACTGTGGCTTGCTCTTAATCGATCCCATTTTAATAGTCAGCAGTCACAAGTCAAATAAGCAGGTAATAGTTGTCATTACTCCACAGATCTTCTAAACCATGGGTGTCAAACTCGATCGTATCACGTGACGTATTGTGACATATTGCGATGTTTTTTTGCCTTTGCGAGCCAAGGGTGGGCGTGGCCTGCATATGACACATCCAGCCCACGGGCTACCTACCAGTTTAACAAAATTTCAGGATTGTTAGAAGTTGAGAAGTACTTTTCCCTGATTTCATTATCACAGAGTAGGTTACCGTAATACAGCTCTTAGAGTGATTGACAGGCAGCGTGATGGGCAATATGCTAAATATATTCCTACATTTTTCCTGCCATCCAGATAATGTGTTTGAGCAATTAAATGGAATTCCATGGAAGACAGACACTTCACTTAGTACCCTTTAATCCTAGAGCACCACTCTATGAAAGTAACTTTACAGAAAGAGTTTGGAAAAATAAAACCCTCTCTATTTCAGTAAGGTCTCTGTGACATGTTCCAGGGCAGCATTTTCATCAAAAATTAAATTCTGAAACCTCTGCCATTAAAGATCAGAAAAGTTACATTGGACATGCTGTGGTCAGTGGTCAACATTCCTGGGTTAACCTATAGTCTGAAATGAAGGGGGCACACGTCAGCCCTTCCCCCTTTCCCTTGAATGGGAAGTTGCAGTTTTCCACCCTATATTCCCCTACTGCTTTCCTATTTGCTCCCAGGCTATTTTGTATTTTCCTTTCACTGACCTCAGTATCTCTCTTTATAGCATTCTGTGATGCAATCAAGAATGCAATTTGTTGCCAATTAAGAACTGCTCCCTCACAGTAAGCATGTACTGTGTATAGGAAATTTAGCTTATTCCTATGGCTCTATGAACATTGAAACTACTGAAATATCTCTGTTGTTCATTTTATAGAATCATGCAAAGTTGATTTCTCCAATATTTGTATCACTGCCAGGTAGTGCATACCAATTTATGTTTTCTCACTAGTCTCAGTAATTATTTTATGACATGCAAGATTGCTAAATTTGGGGCAGGAGCTTGTAAAAAGTTAATTAGATGCAACAAAATCCTTACATATTTGCACAGTTGTTTGCTATGTGCTTGGTTATTTGTAGTCATTTATTTTATCTAATTATTTAATTTCAATACAGCATTTGCCCATTTCAGAAAAGTAACTGTGGGCAGTGATCAATCATAAAACAATTACAATATAAATAAAAAGTAAATATATATGGCAGCCAATCCTTTCAGCAATCCCACTGTTCCACACTTGTTTGCACTCTGATTCAGGTGACCCTAAGGGTCCAGTTTAACTCTAGATGGTTTTAACACCTCTCAGAGTGCTAATGACTGGCTGCTGTAACAAGCATAAAACTTTCATTCACCCTCAGTTAGAACTGAAGAAGCTTATTAGATGAAAAGTGAAATGTCTTCAAGAAAATCAAGAAAGTCCAGTTGTTTTTAAACACATCTTTGGGATAGCCATGACTGGGATGACGAGAGCATCCTTAGACATGAGGCAGCTGAGAAAAATTTTCAAGATAGATATCTATATAGCCAGGAAATAGAACCTTTTCTACATTCAACATTCCATATCCACACACATAACCAGGTCTTCAAGGGCTTATGAAAAGCAAATAAGATTGGAATCATCTTAATCTTTAAGGGAGAATGTTCCAGAGGGCAGAATTATGGTGGAGAAAGCATGTCTCCTAGTCTCTGCCAGTTGACATTCCTTGGCTGACAGGACCCTTAACATGACCAACCTGTTGGACTCATAATGACCTATACTCTATCGTTATTGTTTTGTTTTTATTTTCATAAAACATTTTATTTTTTTCCATATTTTAGATTTATTATATACAATTTAATTGTTTTTATAGCAATTTTCAGCTCGTCATATACCTATATTAAAACATACTAAAGATATTTTAGTATTAATATAATTCATCTTTAAATTATTTGTAGACTTTAGTTTCCCTTGTTTCTGTGCTATTAATTTTAATCTTTTATATATATTCCTCATAATCTATAGAGATTGTAAAATTCTAGTTTTAGGCTAGTTTATGTTGTTCTATGGCCAAAAGAACTAACTATAAGAAAACAAAGCAATGTATTGCTCATACTCTTTTGGAAATGACCTTATGCCCCAGGATGTTGAACCTCTTCTGCTCCATTCTCAAGCAGCTAATAAGATTTTGGGCAGATGTTCTACATTGGGAGTCGGGACCAGTTCTTAAGAAGAAGGAGCACACTCTGGGTGCCACAGTGTCTTGGAGCTGTAATCCTAAAGACAAATTAGAAAATGAAGCAGCAAGAAAGAAAATTACTCCCTGTTTTTCTTAGTGTACCTACTGTATATATAAGTTTTTTTTTCTGCTTCAGCTTGCAACAGTATCTTTGTCTAGCAGATTTATGGAGAAGTTGGAAGCGTAATATAATTCAATGAGGGAGTGATAATTTATAATAGTTGTCAGAAGAGTTAGGTTTAACAGATACATTGCAACATCTTTCCTATGAAGAACAAACACAGCATTTTTATAAGTCCACAAAATTTGCATTGTGAAATTCTAAAATCTCATTTCAAATAGGGGACATACCTCCAACAAGATGGATAGTTAACTTCGATAGAGATCTTCATGACGGCCTTGTCCTTGCTGCACAATTGGCAAGCTATTGTCCCTATTTGGTAAGAAAGATTTAAAAAATTTTTTTGATAGAAATGTTATTTTATGTTTGTTTATAATATATTTTACCATATTAATGGCAGAGCTAATGTGGTATTTTCATGAAGTTTGAACCAAACAAAAAAAATTAATTATTTATTTAATATGGTTACCATTTTAGCTTGTGCATTTTATGTCTCCTCTTCTAAGTATGTTACTTTTAAAACTATGTTCAAACTCATTGCCAAACCTTCTCTTTTATCTGCGTCTCTCACACTAGTATTGAAACTTTTCCTTTATCTTTAGGGTTATTTATTTTATTCAATTTGATGCCACCTCACTCTAAAACAAATATGGAAGCTAATAGCACAGTGAATAGATTTTTTTTTAAAAAGCCTTAATAAATAAAACAAGATAATACAGAACAAGAAGCAAACTGGAAAAGGGAAGAGAAGAACACAGTGGGAAACTGGCTGAGAACCAGAGCATATTTAACCTGCACCCAAGGGGTTCCAGATGCCTTGACTCAAGGCTTGCAGAATAGCCAGGTTCTTAAGGACCTCTGGAGTGCCATGAGACCACCCAGATCTCAGGGAGAACTTCATTTCAGAGAGCAGGCCCCACAGTAGAGGAGGCACACTATCTAAGTCCTGATAGAAGACACTGATCACAGGAAAGTGTGCCAGTGTTATTATTTTTTTCCTGTTCAACATGCTATTCCCTGTGTTTGAATTCACAGGGAGAGAGAGATTGTTTGAGATTTATAGGAGTGGAACATACATACATACATACATACATATATATATATATGTATGTATGTATGTATGTATGTATATGTATATGTGTATATGTATATATATACATATGTATATATATACATATGTATATATGTATATGTGTATATGTGTATATGTATATATATACATATGTATATGTGTATATGTATATATATACATATGTATATATGTATATGTATATATGTATATATATATATATAAATAATATTCAGGATTGGTCAAATAGGGTTCCCAATAAAACACTTAGATATTGGAGTGTTCCGATATCTAAGAGGCTGCCGCAAAGAAGAGGGAAATCAATCTATTTTCCAAAGTCCCGGAAGGCAGGACAAGAAGCAGCAGATGGAAACTAATCAAGGAGATACCCAACCTAGAACTAAGGAGAAATTTTCTGACAGTCAGAACAATTAATCAGTGGAACTCCTTGCCTCTGGAAGTTGTGGGTGCTCCAACACTAGAGGTTTTTAAGAAGATATTGGACAGCTATTTATCTGAAATGGTATAGGTTTCCTCCTTGAACAGGGTTTTGGACTAGAAGGCCTCTAAGGTCCTGTCCAACTCTGTTATTTTATTATTCTTATTCTGTTATTCTTCACCTGTAACTATTCAATAAATTCACTCAGAAAAACTTTCATTTTCATTTTGGTTGCAGATTTCAACTCACTTTGTGAATATGTACACTCATCCCACAAGTTCTGAACAGTATTTGCACAATGCCTTGATACTTGTGAATGCTTTTCATGCAATAAATCTTGACATAGATATAGTGGTAAGTGGTCCTATATTACAAATACTCTAGGAGTAATTATATTCTTTCAGTTATACTGTTTTATATTCCTATTTTTAAAGTATGCACATAGGTAATTAAATTAATTATTATAATAATTCCCATTATAATTGGTATAATTAGCTTATTTTAACTCTGTAAGAATAAAAAGGGATTAAGAACTTTAATTTTATGGTGGTTTGTAATGTTTAAAAATATGGAGGCTTTGAATTAATTATGCATGAATTTATTTGGCTTATATCTTGCCTTTATTTGTCATATCAAGTCAGTGTACATAGAACTTCCTCCTCATATTCTTACCACAACAACAGCGCTGTGGGATCAGTTATTAGACTAAGAGAAAGAAATAGATCCAACATCTCTCAGTCAGCTTCCATCACTAAGGAAGAACTAGAATTTACAGATTTCTGGTTTCTAGGACAGCATCTTAACCATCACACCAGATTTTAATATGTGTGGATAGGAAATTTGCTTTTCAGAAAAGTAACCACTAATGCTATCCATGTTGTAAATCCAACTAAAAAAATGGCAATTGTTAGAGGAGGTTAGGATGAATCACAATTTCGCTCTATCCAAAGAATTAAATTATCATATTTTGAATACAATGAACAAAGATTTAGCTATCTGGAGAAGTTTATAATTCTGGGAAAGGTGCAAGGAAAAAGAAAATGAGGATGGCAGCAGCAGGATGGACAGTCTTAGTTACGGCAGCAATGAGTGTACCATAGAAAAATCTGAAGAACTAGGTTGGGGACAGGATGTCCTGAAGAAAATTTATTTTATGTGATCACTTGGAGTCAATGCCAGTTAGATATTGGATAATCATCATTAAAGTGCAAACTTTTTTTTAAATGAGCATGTAATACAATAGGCTAGAGCTGTATACATCATATTCAAACCCAAACCAAACTAAGTCAGTACCAATAATGCTGGCCCAGTTCCAGATTATTGTCCAAACAGTGAACAGGATAGCTCCTAACCTTTGGATTTGGGAGAGATTTAAATTCAGCACGTATCCTGTTATTCTAATTGTCAGCTCAGCCTGGTCTTGGATTTTGTTTTACCAAGAATTGGGTTGTGGATACCTTTCTCTTAAAGAGTTTGCTCTTGCTGCTTATGTTGAACATCTGCTGCAAAAGAATATTGTTTTTTTTAAAGTAGGAAAATGATAGAAAAGAGATAGTTTTGCATGAATTGTTTTATTTATTTAGTTAGTTCACAATGTATAACATTTTTAAGGTAGTTTTAAATGGCTTTGTATGTGTTTGATTTCCTAGTCCAGCTTTCCTTTCCTGCACTCCCATCCAGTTACTAATTAAACCATATTATACATAGCTTTTTGAAATCTATTTATAGAGTAAGCAAATGATTAAGTAAATCAGTACATAAAGAAGTAATAAAATATTACTTGAAGTTTTATTTTTGGCTTGAAAATTGTGTTTTTTATTATTTTGTTTACATATAACTTTTTCTTCTGTTAGTTTTCTTTCTTGAATGATATTTCCTTTACAGGAAATATGTGATAATCTGAATAAATAGATATTTTGTACTTCATATGTATAAAGAGAAAGTGTTATCCTTCTCTGCAAATTTCACTTCCTTGTGGAAGGAAGTGAAATTTACAGAGAAGGATAACAGTAATCTGGTGGAAAGTCTATCAGAAATAGGAAGAAAATCATACCTCATCCTTCACCCCTCAGAACATAATGGACCTTTTTGTCTTTTGCCTTTAACATACTGATTTCAAGAAGGCTCTATAATATACTGTATTTATTACTGCTAATAAATTGTAATTGTAAGTAGTAGCAATTGATGCTGTTATTAGTACTGAGCAACCTAAAAGCACATGATCATGAAATAGCTTTTCATTGATTATTGTTCATTTCATCAAATAAATGTTATACTAAGATAGCAGTAAATACAAATGTGGGAGTTGGTATAAAACTATAAACAATGAATTTTGCAGAAAATAAAATTTGTAAGTACAAAAAGTAATACTCCAGAGTATTAAATATTATTTCTGTATATTGTATATTTATGAATATTAATGAGTTATTTTGAACAGTCAATCTTGTTGCTTTAACGAAAACCTTTGAAATAAAACCACAGTAATAAAGGAGTGAATATATCCTCATTATGACTGTTCCCTCATCTTGATTATATGCCATCAATCATTCTTGATTCTTAGCAACCACATACAGTAGATAGATTTTTCTTCATGACAATTTGTCTATAACCAGGTCTTTCAAATCTTTCAGTGGTGCACATATTGCCACTGTAACTGAGTACATCCACCTTGCTGCTGATTATTATATTCTTTCTCCTTCCTCCTTTCCCAGCATTAGAGCCATGGCCAGACAACTAGGTCTGTGTAATGTGTCTGAATTAGAATAATTTGACCCTGGTCATTTGTACGTCAAATGAGAACTCTGGGTTGATTTATTCAATGATCGATAGATTTTTTCCCCCTTGAACTGTATTCCCAGGATTCTTTTTTCAAAACCAAAGTTTCTGCTCTAGAGAAACACATAACTGAATTTCAGTAAGCTGTTTTAAAAGTGTATTTTAAGGTTTTATTGGTATACTAAATTTAAACAACCAGTCACTATAAATATATTTGTAAGAAAAGAATTATGAAAATGTAATATTTTCTGTATTACTCACTTAATTAGTTCTTAAATATTTCTGTAAATTTCCTCTTGTTTGTAACACAATACACTCAAAGGGTTTGTTTCTCAAATATCTGCTTTTATCTACTTCTTTATGTTGATGTTTGAAATAAAATTGGTTTTAGTTCCTATGTTTTACTTTCTGTTTTGTACTGGCTTTATATATGGAATATTGTTAGTTAAGAAGATAATTATAATCTCTTAACATTTTTTTCAAAGATTTTATCTATGGCATCAATTTACACTGCCTTATTTTTAATGTAAAATTAGGCTGCTGACATTTCTGATCCAAATCCAGTCATGATGCTTATGATTTGTGTCTATTTATATGAGCGGCTTCCTCAGTATTCACCTAAGAAAACTCTTGTGTTTGCTGGCCAACTTCATGCTACTATTCTTAGAAAGGTATTTGTATATAAAGATTTTAAGTAATTATTGATAGAATTGAAAATAGGCCTGGGGATTTCTGCTACTAATAGTGGAAGAAATGAACCTTTATAAATAAGCATTATCAGTAGATACTGGAAGATAAGCTATAACATGAAGAAAAAAGAACCTGCACTTACTGATTCATAGCTAGAGGGCTGGTTTCCGAATTTTAACCTTAATAGGCAGTCATGCCATATCAAATATTAGGTTATTATCTGCAGATCTGAAAAATGTTTTCACATTGTTATTCAGATATTTTACACTTCAGTTTCCATAACACTTGTGATTACTGGTAATTAAATTCTAACACTCAAGATAAAGGTTGTCTCATCTTTTACTATACTTTAACACTTTTACTATTTGAAGTGTTTTTGATAATGAGGCAATTTATTTGATTGTTTTCATTTCTTTTAGGAATTAATCAATTTTTATTCAGCATTTTTTTTAATGTTCTGTGATTTTGGATGTCCCTGTTTTGTTACTAGAGCTTTCATCTAATAAAAGATGTAATTTAAAGTCTCAATACAACTCACTATCTTTTAGCTTTTCTTTCGTCTGTAATATATGAATTATAATTCTGTCTTTTTCAGTGATATGCCTCTACAAAAAAGCATATAATATATAGCTTGCTGCTTCCCCCAACATCTTGTTGCATTTACTGAAATGAAAAAAAAGTAATATCACTTGTCATACTTTTTCTGCACAGTTTTATGTAAGCCTTTGGGGGCTGCTCTGAAAAGCAGAGTAAAAAGATTTAATAAATGAAATATTGTATTTTTGCAACAGATACAGTTGAAAAACCCCAGCATAAGGCCCTTGGTATACAATGCTATAATTTTAGGAAAAGAATCTTCTACCTTTTCATTACCTAAGGGAAACACTGTCACAATTCCCCCAAAGTAAGTAAAGTTCTATTTGGTTTATGATTGTAATTAAACTTTTTATTTACTTTGATTTATGAGTATTAGTTAAAAATTGTTGGTTTTATGTGACTTGGAATTCATTTATGGCAGAATTCTTGAAATTAGGGCTAGATCAATCTTATCTATCCTGAAATTTACATTTTCGTTGCTTTTTTTGGGGGGGGGGTGTAACTGCCTTTCAGCTTGTTTTCCTTGTTTTTAGCAGCCATGTATTTTTATTTCCTTTGCCATTGTAAAGTAGCTTGACTACTTCAAGTAATAATAAGTCTTTATTGGTTAGCTTTGGACCATATCAAAGTGCAAAGTTCCAGCAACAAATTATTACTAAAAGTTGATAAAAGCAATTTAAAATGGAATTAGATAAAATACAATTTAAAATGGAATTAGAATAAAATATGATTTAAAATGAAATGGGAATAAAATACAATAAAATGAAATTATAATAGTGTACAATAATTTAAGATATAGATAAAATATGCTAAAATCATATTTTGGAATCGCCCTTGCAATCTACCCAAATCAGTCCCACACATGCAGATCTCAACCGAACCATTTAGTACTGTGCTGCGTTAAATGTTATTTTCAAGTTCTGGCTGGACATAAGGTAAGTTGTTTTGATACAGGGATCCCCATGGGTCATTCGTTTAGAATATAGACCAAGATACCTGTCTCTCACTTTCTTATACAGGCAACAAGCCAATAGGATGTGAGCCAGGTCTTATACCACTGCTCCGGCTCAACCCGGCCAAGACTGAGTGGCTTTACGTACCGGCATCTTGTTTAGTCCAAGAGGTTCCATCTTTGGTTATAGGAGGAGAGATGTTACCTCCCGTTGATAGAGCACGCAATCTGGGCGTCCTCCTGGATTCACGACTCAGTTGTGAAGATCATATTGGAGTTGTGGCTAGGGGGACATTTGCACAGATTCGCCTGGTACGCCAGTTACACCCCTTTCTGGACCGAGATGCACTATGCACAGTCACCCACGCACTCGTTACCTCCCGTATAGATTACTGCAATGCTCTCTACATGGGGCTGCCCTTAAAGACCACCCGGAGGCTTCAGCTGGTGCAGAATGCGGCTGCACGGGTAGTGATGGGAGCACCCCGATACTCCCATATTACACCCCTCCTGCTTGAGCTGCATTGGTTACCGGTTGCCCTCCGGGTGAGATTTAAGGTGCTGGTACTTACCTTTAAAGCCCTACATGGCTTAGGACCGGGATACTTGCAGGACCATCTGCTGCCAGGAACGAATTCCCATCGCCCAATACGCTCACACAGAGAAGGCCTCCTCAGGGTACCGTCGGCTAGACAATGTCGGCTGGGGACCCCCAGGGGGAGGGCCTTCTCTGTGGGAGTGCCAGCCCTGTGGAACCAGCTCCCCCATGAGCTTCGGATGGCCCAAGATCTCCAGTCCTTTCGCCGCAGCCTCAAAACACTCCTTTTCCACCTGGCTGACCTGGACTGACAGGGATTTTAATTATGTTTTAAATTTTTAACTCTAACTTTTAATTTATTTTAATTTTAATTTTAATTTATTGTTGTTGTTGTTAGTTGCGAAGTCGTGTCCGACCCATCGCGACCCTATGGACAATGTTCCTCCAGGCCTTCCTGTCCTCTACCATCTTCTGGAGTCCATTTAAGCTCAATTAATTTATTGTACAGAGGCCTTTAATTTTAATTTTATCTTAACTTCTGTATTTATTATATGTTATTGTTGTTAGCCGCCCTGAGTCCTTCGGGAGATAGGGCGGCATATAAGTCCCAATAATAAATAAATAAATAAATAAATAAATAAATAAATAAATAAATAAATAAACAAAGGTGTTAACCTGTTCAATTGGTTCACCATCTAATTGCCATTTATGTCTCTGATGGTGTCTTCCAAACACCATTATTTTTGATTTAGATTTTTTATAATTTATTTATTTATAATTTAATTTGTATACCGCCCTTCTCCCGAAGGACTCAGGGTGGTGTACAGGGCAATAAATACCAAAAATACAAAATACAAAAGTTAAAAACAAATTAAACAATTGTGCCCGAATACAATAAATTAATTAAAAACAGTAATTAAAACCCCAAACCCATCAGGCCAGGCCGGCTTGTTCAAATAAATAAGTTTTTAGATCACGTCGGAAGGAGCGAAGGTCGGGAGCCATCCGGAGCTCAACCGGTAAACGGTTCCAAAGGTCTGGCACGCCCACAGAGAACGCCCTCCCCCTGGGGGCCACCAATCGGCATTCTCTGACCGGTGGCACCCTGAGGAGGCCCTCTCTGTGGGAGTGCACTGGGCGGAGGGAAGTTGATGCCGGCCGCAGGTGCTCCCTTAGGTACTCCGGACCCATGCCATGTAGGGCTTTATAGGTCATTACCAGCACCTTGAATCTCACCCGGAAGGCAACTGGAAGCCAATGCAGCTCACGGAGCAAAGGTGTAACATGGGAGTATCGGGAGACCCCCAACACAACTCACGCGGCTGCATTCTGCACCAGTTGGAGCCTCCAAGTGGTCCTCAAGGGCAGCCCCATGTAGAGAGCATTGCAGTGGTCTAACCAAGAGGTCACGAGCGCATGAGTGACTGTACGCAAGGCATCCCGGTCTAGATAGGGCCGCAACTGGCGCACCAGGCGAACCTGGGCGAAGGCCCCCCTAGTCACAGTTACTATATGATCATCTAAGGAAAGCTGTGAATCTAGGAGGACTCCCAAGTTGCGAGCCCTATCTACAGGGGGTAATAACTCACTAATGATTTGCTAATGACTTGCTAATGATTAGGGAGTTATCCTGACAATAAGAGCTGAATCTTCTTATAGCCTGTGTAATCCTACTTGTGAGTATGATAGTAAAATCATATCAGCATAAAGCAAGCTGTTATAGTGAGTATTTAGAATCATCAGCATATGTACCATGGGATCCTTCATTAATCCTGGCAAGTCATTAATATATAAAATAAATAATAATAATGGGGCCAGGATACACCCTTGCCTTATCCCTTTATTTGTCTGAATCCTGTTAATCAGAGCCCCATTAACCTCATACCGCACCCTCAAAAAGGTACTTGTGTAAAGGGCTTTAATCAAAGCCAGAAGTCTAGGTTCTATTTTAAGAGATGTCAATTTACTCCATAGTACTTCTCTGTTTACCATATGAAATGCTGCTGTAAGGTCTATGAAAGCAGCAATCAGGGGTCTCCTCTTATAGGCATATTTGTCAGTTAGATGGTTCAAGACAAAGCAGTTATCAATAGTAGATCTGTTTTGTCTAAAACCTGCTTGTTCTTCTGTGAGGATATTGTTTTCCTCTACCCAGATTTCAATTCTGTTCAAAAGGTACCTGGCATATATTTTTGCTACTGTTAGGCATATGATGATAGCCTACATATTGGGTTGGAAATATATAAGCCATGATGATGATGTAGGTAATTGATCCATGGGCATGTGAGGTTGCTCATGGCCATAAGAGGGAGCTAGAAACGTAGATTCTCTCTCTCACTGGATCTCTCTGAATATCTGAATTTGCTGATCGCTCTATTATTGCTTTTTTGCTCTGTATCTGTATAACTGTGTTTTTGACCTCTGGACTGGTAAGAAGACTTTGTATTAGGATTTGTACTTGGACTGTTGCTATTGTGTATGACCTGGACTGTTTATTTTTTGACTGTGCATTTTTGTTTTTACACCACCTTAAAGTAAACTACTTTCTATTTTCACAACTCAGTGTATCTTGTGGTTACTGTGATCTTTTACTGCTCTCAATACCCTTCCTTGTCTGTGCAACTTCTTGGTAGCACAAGGAGACCTCTGCACAACAATACCTAACAGCTACAATGTCAATCAGGCTGATGGGCCTGTAATTGCTAGGATCCTTTTTATTCCCTTTTTATATATGGGGACAACTATTGCCATCTTCCACCCATCTGGTATATGGCAAGTGTTATTTATGTGTGTAAAAGGACCTGCCAATATAGGGCCCCACCAATTGGGAAATTTCTTGAATAATTCTGCTGTTAAAAAATCCTCACCTGGGGCTTTATTGCTCTTTAAGCTTTTAATGATGGACTGTATCTCCTTTTCTGAGACTGGTGGCCAAGGAGGGGGGAGTTCTAGGGTTTACTAAATCACTGTTTAAAGACAGTTTCTCTACCGGTTCCGTGGGAACAAACAAGGACTGATAATAATTCTCCCAGTCCTCAACAGAGATTGTATATCAAACGCAAATCTCCGTTCCTTCAGGATACCTGCTATAGAGTGCCAAAATATTACGGAGTTATGACTTCGGGCAGCCAACTCGAGTTCTGACCAGATTGAAATGGCAACTACTTCAAGTAGGAAAATAAGGCTGTCTTCTTTTTTTTAAAGTAATATTATTATCATTTCTGAGATTGGTCTATCTATCAGAGAGGGAATGAGACTGCTTCCCTAGTCCCATATGGTGCCTAGGGTGATGCTATGGAATTTATTGCATTTCTGTTGTTGTTTTTCTGTTTGATAGTAAGATAAAGTTGCATGTGTTAGGGTTAGTGGGGCCTAGAAGATGTCTGCAAGATACATATTGGTTATCTTACCAAGTATACACCAAAGGAATTCTCCATGATACAGCGTATGTTGACAATAGGATTTTAAGCATAACTTTACTAGCATGTGAAATTAGTGCAATGGTGCGATAGCTTGAACAGTGCCTTTCTTTGGAATTGGAATGTAAACTGATTTTTTCCAATCCTGTGGCCACTGTTGAGTTTTCCAAATTTGCTGGCAAATTGTAACTCTTTTACTGCATCATCTTTCAAGATTTTGAATAGCTCAGCTGGATTACTGTCACCCCCACTAGCTTTGTTGTTCCTAAGGCCCATTTCACTTCACATTTTAGGATGTCTTGTTTGGGGTCAGTGACCACCCAATCGTGATTATCTGGGATGTTAAGCTCGTTCTTGTATAGTTCTTCTGTGTAGTTTTGCCTCCTCTTCTTAATCACTTCTGCCTCTGTTAGGTCCCTGCCATTTTGGTCCTATATCATGCCCATCTGTGCATGAAACGTTCCCTTCATATCTCCAATTTTCTTGAAGAGATCTCTAGTCCTCCCTATTCTATTGTTTTCTTCTATTTCGTTACACTGTTCATTTAAGAAGGCATTCTTATCTCTTCTAGCTATTCTCTGGAATTCTGCATTCAATTGGGTGTATCTTTCTCTTTCTCCCTTGCCTTTTGCTTCCCTTCTTTTCTCAGCTATTTGCAAAGATTCCTCAGACAGCCATTTTGCTTTCTTGCATTTCTTTTTCTTTGGGATGGTTTTAGTTGCTACCTCTTGTACAATGTTGTGAACCATAATTCTTCAGGCAGTCTGTCTATCAGATCTAATTCCTTAAATCTATTTGTCACCTCTACTGTGTATTCATCAGGATTATGATTTAGTTCATATCTGAGTGGCCTAGTGCTTTCCCCTACTTTCTTCAATTTAAGCCTAAATTTTGCAACAATCTGAGCCACAGTCAGCTCCTGGTCTTGTTTTTACTGATTGTACAGAGCTTCTCCATCTTTGGCTGCAGAGCACATAGTCAATCTGATTTCTGTGTTGACTGTCTGGTGATGTCCATGTGTAGAGCCATCTCTTGGGTTGTTGGAAAAGATTGCTTGCTATGACCATCGTATTCTCTTAACAAAATTTTATCAGCCTGTGCCTTGCTTCATTTTGTATTCTAAGGCCAAACTTGCCTGTTATTCTGGTTAACCTTTGGCTTTCTACTTTAGCATTCCAATCCCCCATGATGATAAAGACATCATTTTTTGGTGTTAATTCTATAAGGTGCTGTAGGGCTTCATAGAACCGGTCAATTTCACCCTCTTCAGCACCAGTGGCTGGGGCATAGATGTGGACTACTGTGATGGTTTGCCTTGGATTCACACTGAGATCCTTCTGTCATTTGGAGGATTGTATCCCAGTATTGCTTTTCCTACTCTTACTGACTATGAAGGCTACTCTATTTCTTCTGAGGGATTCTTGCCTGCAGTAGTATACCTGATGGTCATCTGAATTAAATTCACCCATTCCTGTCCATTTTACAGTTTAGGTATAATTGGATGTATATCTGAATACAACAGCCAACAATGCAAGTACAATACTAAGTGAGCAAAACTGGCGACTCTTCGGGACATTAGAGAAGTTATGTGAAATAAAAGGAGGAGAACGTTCCTTCTGATTTAGCAGATTAGGCCAAATAAAAAATAGCATTATAGAAAAAAGTGTGAAATGGTTTGAGGTCCTTGTGTCCAGAAGTGTTACTCAATATTTTTTCCAGTAACATGGAGAGCAAAGCATTGCACATGGTAAATGTGAAAGCTTTTTTATGAGATGGACATAAACTAATGGCTAAATAGACAATTGCAGAATAGTCTTCCAATTAAACTCATCCCTTACAAAAATATATTTGTGCTCAGACTTCTCTGAATATCATTCCTGATATTGCGTCTGAGCCAATGAGGCTTTAGTAGGGTTACATAGTACAGTTACATAGACTATAGAATTTTATATTCATATCTATGCCTTTCTTAAATACAGATAAATAATTATTTTGTAAGATCAATGAAGACAGGGAACTATCAGTAAATACTAATTTAAGTCATTTGAGGCATCAGAGTTCTTAAATTGTAAAGATTTTTTTCAGAAATAAAAAAAATGTTGGAGGTGCAGTTGGGGACTCACAATAAGGCTTTAAAAATTAGATTGGATTATAGAAACCTTAAGTATGATGATTGTATATATGTGTACCATATAACAGATGGCTAATTAACTTTGCTCTGTGACTGGTGCATAATTGTTGCCATTACAGCTGGCATAACATAAAATGGCATTTGCAGGTCTGTGGGTCTGGACAGAAACAGCCATTGGTAGTTCTTTCCAGAGTGCTTGCTTGATAGTGAAAGACAATGTACAAGAGTTTAAAAATCCTAATTTATCCACTAAAGAATTACTAATTTTCTGAAAATTTCATTGTGAAATACCAGTTTTCAAATGTCCATAGTTTTTAATGATTTTGTAGACTTGATAGATGGCAAGACTTGATTAATGCAGTCTGGGCTAAGTCCATTTGGAACTTCCAGGGAATATCAGAGCTATAGGTTAAATCTGGAAGTAAAAAAATATATCCTGAAATGTAGCCATGGGAAACCCCTTCTATACTGTTGCTTAGAAAACTTCATGGATATGTCCATAAATTCACAAGAGGTTAAGACTTTACCTTTCAGTTTGTTTTAGCAAAAGATATTCAGTATCAGGTGTATAAAGCTGTTGCACTTTGCCTGACATAATTGCATTAGAAGATATCTTATTATTCCCCAATTCAGGAGTGAAGTAAAAGTTAATGTGGAATTTACTAGCCGTTTCCTGTATCCTGCTGAAGCTGTACTTTTGCTTGTTTCAAAAGCTTTAACTGGAGTAGCAGGCTTTACAATGGCTTTTTCTTTGAAGACAAAAATTAACTCTGTCAAACCTAGTGTAAGTATATATTTTGAGGAATTCTACAAAATATGTAGTTTATTGTAATTAATCCATCTATAATACTCAATAAAATTAAGAACGCTTACAGTTTAAACATAAAAAGAAGAAACTCACTCATGCATGTAAAAAAAACCATTTTATTTATAGATAGATACCTGGAAAGAGGAAGAAGATACTTGGCAAAGAAGACTATTTGATCAGTAACATATTCATTTGAATTATTAACTCCCTCTTCCTCCCTTCTTGCTGAATAATATGGTTCATTCCTGTAACCAGCAAAAAAGATACAATAGACTTGTTCTATTTTCCTGCTTCTCTCATTTCTTCATGGGCCCCTTCTTTCTGAATTAAAAGTTTTCTTCAATCTATGTTTGGACACATTTAAGAACATGTTATTGGAAATATATTTCAAATTATCACTGTGCAGTAAAGTTTAAAAATCAGGAAAATGAAATTTAGACTCTTTGTAAATCACTCTAGGATTTTGTTATACTTTTTTTTAAACTCAAAGCAGCAAAATGATCTTTCTTCCTCTTCCTATTTTCAGTAAAACAATTCTGTGAAGTAGATTGGGTTGAGAGAGACTGACTGGTCTACAGTCAACTGGTTGGCTTTCTATTTATTCTTTTCTATTAAAATGCCTAGGATTGTTAGACAACCTGATATTTTCTGGAAGTTTTGGAGTTCTACACCTTTTTAACATTCCTACATAGCAATGAAGGAACTCTATACAACATGGGTGTCAAACTTGCTGCGTTATGTGATGTGTTACGATATATCACAATTTTTTTTGCATTGTTGGAGCTGGGGTGGGCGTGGCCTCCACGTGATGCAACTGGCCCGTCGCTGGCAGTTTGACACCCCTGCTATACAATGTCTGGCAGGCACTTGGTTGCCTTCTTCAGCTGCAAAGTAAGTTAAGTTCCATACCTTAAAATTTCATAGACATTTATGCCTACATCTAAATCAGCAGAACCTGTTCTACACGTTCCATTGAGAAGTTTTTCTTAAAACCTGGTCCATTTGAACTGGTCATGCCTAAAAGCTGAAAGGCGGGGGGGGGTTGCTTACAAAATAGCATTTAACAATTGTGTTTTTATTTCATAAGCTATTGCTGTGAATTCCCAAGCTAATACATGTTTTTATTTATCTAAAGGGCATATTAAAATGCAAATCCTCATGTTATGAGTTGAAAAAATATAATCTACAGGTTACTAGTCCATTCAGAACTGAGGGGCCATTCAGGTATGCATTTGTAATAAATAATGTAATTCATTTTGAAAGTAAAATTACTGAATCCTTCCTCCCCCCCTTTATCCCCCCTCTTGTTTTATAAAACCTGACAGGAAATACGGCATATATATATATATGTATATATATATATATATGTGTGTGTGTGTATGTATGTATGTATGTATGTATGTGTGTGTATATGTGTATATATATATATATATATATATATATATATATATATATATATACACACACACATACACATACATACATACATACATACACACACACACACAGATATATATATATATACACATACACATACATACATACACACACACACACACACACACACACACATATATATATATATGTGTGTGTGTGTGTGTGTGTGTGTGTGTGTGTGTGTACCTTTGGTCATTCGGGTTTTTCCCCGCGTAGAAATGAAGGTGTAGGCGCAACGTTTCGACGGAATCCCATCCGTCATCATCAGGCTGGTGGCTTCTGCTTCCTTCTTCTGAGAGAAGCATGTGGTAGTGGCTGTTTGTTCCTCTTTTTTAAACTGCCAGAGGGGGTGTGTTCTGTGGGTGGAGGTGTGCTCTGATTGGGTGGGGGATTAAGTGTGTTCTGATTGGGTGGGAGTGTGTTTTGAATGGTGGGTGTGTTCTGATTGGGTGGGGGGTGTTTTGAGTGGATGGGCTGGTCTCAGCTGCCAGCCTTAGACCTGAGCTGGTGAGTTGTGCTGCTTTTGTTCGGCTTCGTGTTTGTGGTGGTGCCATGTTTTTATAGTGGGTGTCAGTTTGCTTATTGTGTGGTTTGGAGGGGTTTAAAGTGGCTGATGTCCACATACAGACACCCGCGAAAACCTCAGAAAACCTCAGATGATTTCAGCCTCCCTAAAATGCTTTATTAGCAATTTGACTAATTTACACAAATAATGAGCTGTCATAAGTTGTGACTATATCCTGTGGATAGCCTTGAGTTAGGCCAAAACAGGAAAGAAAGAGGTGATTAGCAAGGCATATTCAAATGACTTGACAAATATTTAACATACATACATATATGTGTATATATATATATATATATATATATATATATATATATATATATATATATATATACACACACACACACACACACACACACACACACACATATACATACATACATACATACACACACACACACACACACACACACATATATATATATATGTGTGTGTGTGTGTGTGTAAATTACTAACAAAGAATTAAAGGGAAACTGAGATGCATTTCTGACTCCTTAGTCGTCCTCAGCCAGCCATATATATATATTCTCCAGATAAAGGGTAAAATAGAACATGTGTTGTAGATATAAAAAACACTTACTTTCAAAGAGCATTAAGATGCATAGGCCCAAATTCTAAGCATGCCATCAAATGTTATGGGAGTTTCCAGGACCTTAGCCAAACTGCTACACTGGGATATTGAGTAATCCATATGAAAAAAAAAGGATTATGATGGTATTGATGGGGTGTTGGGGGAAAAGAAACATGGGACAAAATTTTGGGGTAATTCTCATAACATTGGCTATACAGGAAGATTGGCTATCTATTCATGCAATATTTTTGCAAAATTTGGATGGGACAAGAAGTCTGCTGAAAAGTTCTTTTCATAACTTTCCTTCTGTGAGTACCAAATTAGATATCATCCTGGAAATCTAAATAAGTATTATTATGTTCTAGTTTTGTAAAATATTTTTATTTTATTATTTGTGAAAACTATAGACTTTTTGAAAATTTAGATTTCTTTTTGCAGTGTCATTTTAATTGAATCAACAAATTGCATCATGGATCCTGAGACACTTGATCACATCAGCAAAATAAGGCAAGGAAAAAATAAAAGGTAAGTCTTTACTAAGACTATACTCACAGTACAGTTTGTCAGGCTGGTGTTGAAGCTTAAAACAAGTTGGCTACTTGAATGTATAATTGAACGATGCTGTGTTCATGGTCATGCCCAAAGCATTATTGAGATTATGCTTCTCAGTAATTTCTATTTAGTAATGTTTTATTTATTTATGAATTCATTTGCCTCCTCAATCTAGGCAGTATACAGATACTAATTTTTAAAGCATACACAGCCCTGGTATTTAATCTTATACTACATTGTACATATCTGTTATGTTATGTAACTTTGTGTTAAATCAAATCTGTACTATGTCAAGAAACCTAAAATGCAATTTAATGTTAAAATCAAATTGGCTTTTATTACTGGAATCTTAAGTTATTTCATTGTTTCACTTCTGTTTCTTTTTGCTTAGTTCTGAAGCAGATTTCCTAAAGGGTGCACATGATGTGATAGATGTATGTGGATTATATAATCAGGAGGAAAATGCTGGTAAATGTTCTCTTTTTGGTTTCTTACTAGCTTCCTAAAATGTGCGTGAAATTTTTTACAAATTGCTTTTTTTAACAAATAAGACTTCCCATCCGATTAATTAGTATGGATTACATTGTATATTTTAGTTCTCAAAAATATTGCAACGTTTCAGGTATCTGTCAGTCATTTCTTAATTTTCATATTGCATATAAAACTTTCTATTATATTCTGACAGCTAATGAGTCCAATTGCTTGCAAGAGTTCTTTAGTCCATTGGATACAGTATTTGTGGACCAAGATAATTCTGTCACTCTTGATCTCCACTATCTTCCTTTTAAGATGGGAAAACGTTATTGTGTGATTATTTTGATCAATGAGCAGGTAAATTTTATTATAATGCTGAAATGGATTAAAGTCACCATAGTAACAATTAGAATGAACAAAATAATGTGCAACTTAAACTTAATTTCAGTGAAATTAAATAGTAATGTCAAGAATAATAGCATTAAATATGCTGTATATATAAAGATAATATAGTATATAATGTTTGACTATAATTTTCTTACTGTTTATTTTGGGACTGTGGTTTGTTTTTTCATCAAAAGAAAATATTGCCATACTTTTACTAGTAGAATTTTGTTGTGAATTTGTGATTTTTTTCAATGTGATATACAAATAAGAAAAAAATAAAATAGAAATAAACCAAAAAAAGCACAAATGCTGCTGCTTAAATCAATTTCATAATTCAGCAAGTGAAGCCATACTAACAAATGAACAGCCCCAACTCACATTGTCATATGTTCATCCTTGTATCTGCTGTAGCATTTAAAAAATAGCTCACATGAGAATGACATCATGTAGATATTCAAAATATTGAATACTGTACCAAATAGATGTCCAGTTTTCCCCCCCTAAACTTGAGTTTAATAAGGGTCACTCTATAAATAAGGGTCACCTTATAATCATTATGAACATTAGGTAATCCAAGAAACTTCTAATTTATTCTGAGGAATTGTTTCCAAGAAATGGCTTGCATATGTTCTTGTGTTTCAGATTGGGGAATTTTTGTATTTGGTGGAGGGTATATGTGGTTTGCCATTGCCTTCAAGCCTATTTCAAATGGACAGCTCAAATATTTTGTACATTAACAGCACATGTGAAGGTAAGGGGCAGACTTTAAATTTGGAGGTGCTATGAAGTTTTTACACTAGCAAGAAGTAAGGAAAGTTGCTGTTTGATTTACAGTATGTGTGTGTGTGTGTTCTTCAACTAAGGTACTTTAATTGTAAGGTACTTACTGCCGTATGAGAACTTTGTGCTCGTGCTAATATCTAACAACCAGATATTATTTCAATATTTCATGTTATTTTTTTTTTACTAGTTGTAGTCTCTTTTCTAGCTGTCTTACCATAGCCATATTTGGTCATGAAAATTAGTGCAAGTAGTAAAAGCTATTTGTGACTATTATATTTTTTATTTATTTATTTATTTATTTATTTATTTATTTATTTATTTTAATTCCATTTATATCCCGCCCTTCTCCGAAGACTCAGGGCGGCTTACAAGCTTAGCAGTAGCCTAAAAAAAGCTTTAAAATATTATTCTTAGAAATATTCTTCTAAAAATATTTATATTAGACTGAAATTTAATTTGGTTTATCAAGATTAAACTGGCTTTCTCCAACTGATCTTTTCTAAGAATGCTGCCATCAGTATTTATTGGTGGTTGATATGACCACAAACTGGTATCCATGGAAGCAATAGGCAGAGAGAAAGAAAGGTTACTAAACAGTAATTGTAATTCTCAAAGATAATGACTTGTATAGCCTTCATTCCCTTTGCATGGATTCATGCAACAAATTATCTTGAAAGAACTACAGTTAATGCCCAAGAGACGTTTCTCTCATGAATTTTGATTCAGACTTATTTTTGTATGCCCATTTAATGAAGGCTAAACAGTCCTGTCCGTAAGAGACTGATAATCATTGAATTATTGTGCACTAGGTTTCTCCAAAACAGGGCTTACTGTACATTGACACAGTTGTAGCAAAGAGAAATATATCTACAGTTCTGAGTACAATTGATTTAAAGACATATAGCATTGTCAACAGGATATGCAGTGCCTCTTAACAGTTTACAGTACTTGACCTCTCTCTTTAAATACATCAAATTTTTTACAGTCAGAATTTACTTTGTTTTCATCGGTTTGAATAGCTCTTTCAGTTGTAATCCTGAAAGTGACTTTGTCAACTGCATACCGACATGATCATTGGTCTATGTATGTCATGCATCAATCACTAACATTTTTCATAGTTTTGCTCTGTATTTATGTTTTGAAATGATTACATCAAAATATACATGACTTCATTTTCACACATTTAAAGTGTACTTACTGTGGTGGAAAGTATATTTTATTCTTTTTTATTTTGTATTTAAAAGTTCTTACACCCCTCTTTCACAAAAAAGCACTCACTTTTTTGTTTAAACTGTTTTAAATGACAGTTTTCTCAAACTGATGTCCAATTGAATAATGAAAGTGTGTATTATAAGTGAAAATTGCCAACTTTTTTTCCAACGGCATTTATTAATCCGTTTCATTAATCTGCTATTTCACATTTTAACTATTATGGAAAACTTTACATTTATATACTACTAAAACATTCAGGTTTGTTTGTAATTGTTAACTTGAGAAAATAGTGCATCCCATGACAGTTTTTGAACCAAGATACCTCAAGTGGGCTAACTTATAGAATGCATCCAAAATCCAGGACCCATGACTCTTATGAATTTGAAATTTGACAAATTTTATAAAATGTTTTATGACATAAATATTATCATAAAACCTTTTGACATAGTAAAGTTTAAAATGTCATAAAACATTTCCTATGATCAATTTCTGGTGTTTGAATGTGCTGTACAATTCAGTATGGGCTATTTTCAAGGGAGAGGCATCTGAAATTTTCCTTGAAAATTTAAGAGTTTTCTAGCGAAGGCAGTACATTAGAGGCTCTGCCATTGTTGTAGGCGTTGAGGAATCAGGTAAGGAAATATCTGTGAAAGGATAACCCAAGGTTTCCTATTTGGTCTTTAAGGGAACAGAAGCCTTGTTAAAAGTCTGCAGCATTGGTTGTTGACTAAACTGACCCTCTCCATTATTTCCAACTTTATGTTGAAAGAAGCAAAAAAAAAGTTAGTGCTATTGTTCTAGATTTAATACTGACACATGCTAATAAACTTGCACAAGCAGAATTTTACTGGGTAGTTTATGATGCTGCTTCACTTTCCTACCAGCATTAGAGCAACCAACAGAGAGGAGGCACAGCATGACTTTATAGTGATGAATCTTTGTTGCTTGCTCGCTGTCTCCTCTGTGAGTTGTGAATAAAAGGGCAGATGACAAATGATTTTATTACAGGTCAGACAGAAACGCCACCAGTTCTTTATCTGAAGTGTCACCTTACTGATATACTTAGAGAAAAGCTGAAGATCCCTTTGGTCAATGAAGCTAGAGAGAAAGCATTGGCTATTGCAGCACAGCAACATATGTCTGCTCTGGAATATGAGCGAAGAAGGGCCACAGGAACACTTGAGAGCAGTAGCGTTCGAGTTGCAGTTGCAGCTTTGGGATTGTCAAGAGTTGAGGTGAAAATGCTAATTATTTAAAATACGACTATAATTTTGCTTCATACATTACCTTTAAAACCGCTAGCTAAGCAGGTTTTTATTGCACATAAAACAGACTGAAAAGGGACCTGACCCTCCTTTTGCACCTCTTATCTATCTTTTGGACTCTAGTTTTCTTTCTTCCGTTATAAAATTACCAAAGCTTTGAAAAGATTGGATTTCTTTTAACCATAATGCTGCAAAATGGAACATTTATGTCTTTTTCTTATACTGCTATTTAAGAAAAGTCTTAAACAGAAAAAAGAATTAAAGAACGTGTTGTCATAAGTGCAATTTCATGGCACATGTATCTTAGCCAAAACAAGTCTGATTGAATTGGATTTACTAATGAAGTCTAGTGGACAATAATGTTTAGGCCCCCTTTGGAATAATTTATAAATAATAATATATTAAAATTAATATACTTGTCCCTCCTGAGCACTTCATATTCTCTTCTGTTTCATGTTATTAGTTTAAATGGGCTATGGTTTTGATAATTTTCTAAGTTTTTAAGAAATTCTGTATTCATTTATTCTAACTTTTTGATATATCATCCAATGGGGGATGTTTAAACAAGATAGATTTCTCAGCCATTAATTTCTGCTATTCAAAGGTGCATTCTTAATATAATCACATATTTTTCTGTGAATCTTGTTTCTAAAAATTCTTTTACATCATCATTAAATCTATGTTTTTACAGAAAGATGCTCTGCACAACTATCCTTTATTCTCTGAAAAAGGTATTGAATATAATGTTGAAGTGAGCATGCCTGAGTGTTTTGAAATTCCTTCAAAAATATATATACCTGTGTTAGCCTCAAGCAGAGTTAATTCCTCAAAAGCTAGAAAACAAGACCATTGGCTTGATAAAGCAGGTAAGAAGCATCAAATTAGTTCAACTAAAAATTAACATTTAGGTGCCATCTGATCCAGGAACAAAATTTATCTAATATTAATTAAGACGCCATCTACTGTACTGCAATTTTTTATCCTAAGCTTTGTATAGCAAAGAGATACCTCGTGAGTAGTACATATCCAGTACTGGAAAGAAAGAAATCAGTTTGGAGTTGTTTATGAGTCATCAGGAGTAATGTAGGCTACAAGATAGTTATCTAATTTTCCACCAAAATCTCCCCAGTTCTGGGATAATAATGCATACTACCGTAGTGCTTGATTAATTTATTTCAGACTAGACAGGTGGGGATGTCATGATCATGATGTAATTGTTATATTTTCATAATTATCAGCAAGGTACAGGCATTCCTTGATATACAGCTGCAATGGATCCTGCCCATTATGATTGCCTTGCTTAACCACCCACACCCCATGCTCTCCTTGATGTGGCTGTTAAATGAATGTAAGGGTTGTAAAGTGGAGCACAGGTTCCTCAGTGGTGGGAGAGGCACTTGGAGGTCCAGACCCAGGCCTGCTACCATAGGCCTCCTAAGGCCTCCTCAGCTCTCAAGATACCCCATATTCTACTTCCCACCCTTTGGCAGGCCTTCTCCCCCCAGACCCAGTCTGCAACCCTTTTTCTCCTTCCATTGATTCACCATGGTTCTATGTAGGCTTTACCTCCCCTACTATGTCCTTACAGGAATTTCCCCCCTCCTACTGGCTCCTTGTAGGCCTGTCTCTCTCACCGGGTCTCTGCAGGTCTTTTTCACCTCCCCCTGGTTCCTCACAGGCTTTTATCTCCCCCACTGGGTCCCCATAGGCCTTAGGCCTAATTTCTCACCCCATCAGACCCCACACTCTCCTCACTTATCTTTTGAAGAGTTCCAAGGCCTACAACACTGGAATGGACTGCTTCACTGCACAGACTTTGGAAGTGGTCACTATGTTCCCAGCTACCAGAGTTCACTTGGCAGGTGGGAACATGGTAGTCACTTCTGGAATTATGTTGCATGTAACCAAAAGCATTAAGCCCTATTAAAAATGAATCCTTAAAAAAAAACTTTGGTAGAATAATAAAATAAAATATGGGGTAGAAAAATTGTATTAAACTTAGACTGATGATAAAGATGTATCCTCTATAAATTATTAATGAAATTTATTTACTTCAAAATATTAACTGTGTCAAAAATTGTTCATAAATTAAGTGAACATTGTATTAAAAAGTTCTTATATTGAATTATTAGCATTTGTTTTAATTTGGATATTTTCTTGTGCTCCTGTTTAAACAAAAAGGGACAGTTATAATCTTATTCAAGCAAAATTTATTCATGAGCCAGGAATATGGAAATTAGTTGTACTGCTTCTCTAATTGTCAAATCTGAGTATTTTTGTGAGACATAGCCAATGAGGATAATAATTGGGTGAAAAATAGAAACAAGATAATTCATGAATTAGCAGGTCATAATCTTACCTTTAGGAGACAAGAAACTGATTTCTTTCTGATGAATTTGAACCTTAGGTGCAATGTGTAATCTGATAGCTAGTGATAGTATTATAGTAACATTGGAGACATAATATAATATAATGGTGTATTATTCTCCTTAAATAATAGTTCAATGAGGGAAACTATTTAATACAAAAATGATTATATCCACTAGCTTGCGTAGGTCAGCTGTAAACATCTTAACTTGAGACTGAATTTTAATTTGAAGAGGTCCATTTACCAGTGAAGATATTATAAGAAATTATTCTAATCACAAATTAGCAAATTAGCAATGAAAATTGTGCAACAAAGTAATAGACCAACAAGAAGGAGCAATTTACTGTATAAAGCTGATCAAACTCATGAGCAAAGTACAAAAGATTAAAAACAATATGAGAACTAGCAATGGTAATGGTATATATATAAGTTGCCCCAGTTGTCCACATGGCTCTAGGTGTTGTATAACAAGGAATAAAACTTCAGTACTAGTGTAGAGGCATATACTCTCCTATAATGAGGTCTGTTAAAAAGCCCACCATTAGGGCTTCCCTAAATTAAAACAAGGGACGCGGTGGCTCAGTGGGTTGGGATGCTGAGCTTGTCGATCAGATGGTCGGCAGTTTGGTGGGTTGAATCCCGAGTGCTGCGTAACAGAGTGAGCACCTGTTACTCATCCCAGCTTCTGCCAACCTAGCAGTTCAAAAGCACGTAAAAATGCAAGTAGAAAAATAGGGACCACTACGGTGGGAAGGTAACAGCATTCCGTGCGCCTTTGGTGTCTAGTCATGCCGCCCACATGACCACGGAGACGTCCTTGGACAAGCGCTGGCTCTTTGGCTTTCAAACGGAGATGAGCACCAGCCGCTAGAGTTGGAAACGACTAGCATGCATGTGCGGGGGAACCTTTACCTTAAATTAAAACAATCAAGGCCATGTAGTCTTTAGGCTATTACACAAACGCAGCCACAGAAATGACACATCTTTGAGGCCCCAAAATTTATATAACTTTAATGGTGAGACATGGAACATGGTCCTTCTAAGTTTAGAACAATGGTGCAGGAATCCAACCTTGTTTTTTCCCCAATAGATTGTCATGTTGAGGGAGAAAATGCTAACTTTTTTTGCTGTTTACTCAGTCTAGTAAACTTGTTTCTGATTCACAGAACAAATGGATGGATGGAAATATGTACCTAAAGGAAATGCATACTTTAACATCTTCTTTCCCAATGAACAAATTTATTATAATTTGCTTAAATCGATCAATAAGTTTTTTTTCAATACAGGTTTTCCATATAACATTAATATCACTTGTTAGCTGTCATGGTTACGATAGATCAGGGGTGTCAAACTGATGGCCCATGGGTCAGATGCATCATTAAGAAACCACGCCCACCCCATTGCCGGCAATGGAGAAAAAGCTCCGATACGTTGTGAGACGTCACGTGATATTGCAAGTTTGGCATGTCTGCGATAGATGAAACCCATCAAAAGAACTTCGAGGCAAAATTCTTCCTTAAAGAACATTTTATTCAGGAAACAAAGTATCACATTATATAGTTGAACCCCAAAACTAAATTCCCTTCTCACGGATACAGAGTAACAAAGTGCAATTCCCACCCCCAATAAATTGTCATAAATCACATTCCCCAGTTAGTTAAAAGCGCAGGCTTTCTCCCCAGCTCCTCAGCCCGCCAAAATGTTATCAGCTTGTCCTTGGGTTCCTTGTGGTCATGTGATCATCATTTGCAATCTTCTCAGCTACTTTCCAACAAGCAAAGTCAATTGAGGAAGCCAGCTTAGCTTAACAACCACTTGATTTGGTAAACTACCGTAGTAAATTCTAGTCCCAATTATGGTAGTAAGTTAAGGACTGCTTGTAACAATAAACATGAACGAGCATTGGAAGACAACAGCAACATCTATTCAGACTGACTCCTGTTGCTAATTTCAACAGTCTTGCATATTCAAATTGTGAAATTGACTAAATCAATTTCTAACCAAATTTTGTTTCCATTTTCATATATTCCAGTCAGATGCGTAAAGTCCACTTTCTAATTAGCTTCTGAAAGGTTTCATGCATCCCAGAAATGTTTATAATGCTTAAGTATGGAATTTAACTTTAACTTTTCCCCTCTACAGAAGATGATGCAATTGAACTTCCTCTAACATTTAAGCCCCAGCATGCTGGTCGATATCCTTGCCATATCCTTCTGGAATCTAAATATGACGTCCGCCTCTTTAAGATAGAATGTGTGGTGAACACAGATACATGTGAGGCTGAACTAGAGTTTGTAACTCCAGCATATCAAGCAGTGATACAGGACATCCCAATAGTATGTCTTTTTTTACTTTATGAAAGTTAAATATGATGTATTAAATAAATTAAATATTACTATAGTCAAGATGCTATTCTGAAAACTAACAAACTAAAATACAATTATGCAAAAAATGTCAAAACGTTTTCCTATAATTAGTATTTAATTAAGGGAGTAAGTTCATATTCGTTGTAGCAGCAGGAGAAAACAGAAGACTTTTATCCCTTCTCTTTATTGCAGGGCTTTTCAACCAGTGGTATGGGTACCACCTGGCAGGTGGTACGCAACCATACAAGAAAAGTGGTAGCGGGGGAGGGGAATGAGCTGAACTGGGGGCAGCACCGCACAAGCCTGAGCCAGAGATGGTTGGAGCTGCAGGGCTGTCAGGGCTCAGCGGAAGCACCAGGATCATTGCCGCTTTCCAGCTGATCAGCGCTTCTTCGGGACTGTCAGCTGGAGCTTGGCGCTGATCCTGGCACTTCTGCTGAACCCTGAAGAAGCGCCGATCAGCTGGAATGTTGCAGCATCTCCAGGGTCTTGTGATTTATATTCAGATGTTTGGCAACTGACTCATATTTATGATAGTCACAGTGTCCCAGGGTTATGTGAAGTGACCAAAACGTGCTGCAACCACCCAGCAGACGGGGGGGGGAATAAAAACCACCCCACCCCTACTGCCAATCCTCAACAGAAATGCTCACAACAATGAAAACCTCAGACAGGAGGAAGAGCGCCGCCGGGTGGGCAGGCAGGTGTCTTGCTTGGCTGTGGCTTGGGGGGGCACTTTTTTCAGTGCCATTGTAACTTCAAACAGTCCTTTTTTTTTGTCATCAAGTTTTTGACACCTTGCTAGGCAACTGGGGGTACTCGGATGTTGCCCTATCCTAAAAGTGGTACAGTGGGTGAAAAGGTTGAAAAGCCCTGCTTTATTGCATTCAAAACATCTGTCTGATTTCAACTAAACTGAAATCATTCTAGCAATATAACAATTTATTTACTGTATAACTCAGTCCAATATATGTTTATTCAAATCATATATTTTCTATGAGTTTAAACTTGAATTCTCATTCATGTTGTTTTTAGCTACATTTCAGCACATCTAACTACTATATTTTATATCAGGTCCTCTCTCTTCCCTCTCTTTTGTCAATATTAGATGTTAACATCTTTCATTGTAAATATTTTTTGTTATTTTACCAATTACCACAATAATTTAGCAGTTTATGTAAAAAATCAAAATATCTAAAATCAAAGTATCTTGTTATTGCAATATTGAATTGAAATTTTTCCCCTTCCCCCTATTCTCTGCTGTTCTTTAACTGTTCTTATATGTCTTGCACCTCATAAAATATTGACTGCTTTCATATTTTAGACTAATCTGAGTCAACAAGATTGGAAGCTTAAAGCAGATTTAAAAGGATACTGTTTTTATGGTCCTCCTGTTATATATGTAGTCCCTGGTGAAACAACTCAGTATCCTCTCATGTTCAAGCCAACTGCTGAATGTGTAACTATGGTAAGAAATTAAAGCATTGCTTGGTTTTTTTTGTTTTGGTCCTTTGGCATGATATTCGCTTTCACTTATGACAAGAGTATTTTAATCATATATGCATCATACGCTAATAGTGACTATAAAGCAGACTAAAATAGCATGCAATTTGTAAATATATGTACAGTAAGCACACATAAAATAAAATCTAAACCCAGAGCTTATAAAAGGTTTTCTATTTCAGTTTTATCTTTTGATCATTCACTAAATCAGGCATGTCAAACTTGCGATGTCTCGTTACTTTTCCCCCATTGTCGGCAGTGGGGAGGGCATGGTTTCGTTGTGATGCATCCGGCCCGCAGGTCGGCAGTTTGACATGCCTGCACTAAACTATTAACTCTATGATTACATTAACACAGAGAGATAATCCAGAATTTCAGGAATCAGCATATAGTATTGATAAGCTATGTGCTGATATAGCATTAATATACACTTGCTCCTCCCATTCTTAGGTGCAGCTAAATTAACCAGAAAATCAGAAATTCATTTTTTGTGGTGTCTGGGCTTTGGACCTTTATCCTTCCCAGATATTAGATTGGCCCCCAACATTATGTCTTTTTGTAAGGGTTTAAAGATATGGTTTTATTATCAAGTTTGGAGATCCAGGTGTTTGGTATAGCTTATGTAGTAACTTAATTGCTGTTTGTGGTTTTTGTAACTCGTCTGCTGACTGTACTTGCATAATTTTTATATAATTTTTAATTCCTGCTAGATGCTAAGAATCATGAATTTGAGATGGGCAGCAGCCATATAAATTGAAATAATTAATAAAGGAGCTTATCCGCTCTTGAAAATACCAAGGAAATCATTCTTTGGTGTAGTATTACCTGGACATCCTGGGTTTATAGACTAGGTTGTATGGATTTGTCTGTAATAATAAGAAGGTTGGTGAGCATATTCAAAATATAAGGAGAAAAGAACAGAATGCATATGTGAAAGTACAATTTCTTTTCTCACTTTCAAGTAGCTCTCTGTTCTGAAGCAAGGTCGCCCCCAAATCCAAATGGGTCTCTCCCTGATAGCCTTCTGAAAGGACTTGGAAGCTTGATTATTCTCCTAAGCCTTGGGATGTGTGGATGGATTCCAGTTTTAGAGAGCCATTTGTATGTTACTGGGATTACCATCTTGTAACTACCTTGTACGAAGTAGTTCTTGATTTACCACCACTCCTGTAGCAACTATTCAAAGATAAAGTGGCATTGCAAAAAGGGTCTTATGACAGGTCCTCACACTTAAAACCATCACAAGCTCCCCATGATCAAGTGATCAAAATTTGGGCAAACAAAATCAGTGGGGGAAACTGAATTTGCTTAACCATCATGTAATTCACTTAACAACTGGGGTGATTTACTTAACAACCATGGCAAAAAAGTTTGTAAAATCAAGCACAACTCATTTAATAATCACCTCGCTTAGCAACAGAAGTTCTGGTCTCAACTGTGGTTGTTAATTGATGACTATCTGTAATTTTTTTTGGGGGGGGTTTTAATTTTTATTCTTATTGCTTTTTGTGTTTTGCAAAAATGTATTTTGCCCTGATAATAAATGTTCATTTCTATAATCATAGGGGCAGCTTACTTTACAAAATGAAGCAGATGGTACGGATCATACCTTTCTCTTAAAAGGAATTGCAACAAAACCATTGGCACTGGATCATATTAAGATAGATTGCAAAGTTAGACAAACTATACAGAAAGTCATAATGGTGCCAAATTTTACCAAGAATGAATTGATATACAAGGTATATATGTCAGTTGGAATGAGACTGTATAATTGTTTTACAGAATATTCAGTTGCTCCACAGAGATTCCCCTGAAATAATAGACAAGTCTATTGCTTGTGACATAATCTAAATGACTCTGGTAAATTTAAACTGGTTGTTATCATTCAAGCTGATTTGTATCATGATATTATTTGCAAATGATGCAAATAACTTCATTTCTGATGACCTGTGCAATGATGTCATTATAGAAATGATATAAAGCACCATCAGTGATGTAATATATGAAGCACTGGGCTTTCATAAATAAAAGGTATTCTATTCATTCAACTAGTTTGAGATTCCTTTGATCTTTATTATTAGTTAAATTATCTTCCATCTTGTGATCCTTAATATGCTCAGAATAGTAAAATAAAAGAAAAACAATTTAATATTTTTCTCTCTTTTCATAACATCTTCTCAAAATCAGAAGATTTGTCTTCAAAACCAAAAATAATTAATGCTTCAATTGGGTATTTGTGTTTGTTTATTTTTAATACTTTTACTACAGTATTAAATGCAGGAACTAGTTTGTTTTAGTGGTTAAGGCATCAGGCTAGAAACCAGGAGACTGTAAATTCTAATCCCACCTTAGACACAAAGCCAACTATGTAAGCTTGGACCAGTCACTCTCTCTCAGCCCTAGGAAGTAGATATTAACAAATCAGTTCTAGAATCTTGCCAAGAGAACATGCAGGGATTTTTCCAGGCAGACACCAAGAATGAACATTGACTTGAGGGTGCTCACAAACACACACACACACACACACACACACACACACACACACAAACACCACCACCACTGCCATCGCCACCACCACCACCAAACTAAAAACTTATTCAATGCATGTTTAATAAAATATACTCTTCCAACCTCCCAACTAGTAAGCAGTTTTAACATACTTTTGATAAACTCACACAATTCTCAATTAGATATAATTTTAGACATTTTAAAGGTGCTAGTATGTTCCAAAAATTAAATAATTGCAGGGCATAGCCACCAGCTTTAGAATGTAGAGAATACTTGTCCTTTTCATCCGCTGTTGATTATCAGTCTGGCATATGACACAGAATTTGGTCCTTGGCATAAGATACCCCAGAATGAAGTTGCCTTCAGATTGTCTTGTTACCACTTCTACTCCATGTTTATATTTTTACCTGCAATCCCACTCAAGTAGCTGACCTTAAAGATTTTGTTAACTGTGAAGGAAAGTTTTAAACCATTGGATACAAGTTGGGTGGCAAATAAATTTCATAAATAATAAAAATAAATAAATACTTATGTTCTGCACAGTGATTTAAGCAGAAAAAAACGCTGTCAAATTTCAGGACAGTACAATGCTTTAAGAGCAACAGAAGAGGTTTGCTCAAATTTGCCTTGTTGCTGGCTTATAAGAACATTGTATATAGTATGTTTATTTGGTGGAATAGCTTTTTTTTAGTACAAAGTATGCTTATTTCAATAACAAAAGCAAGTACCAGGGGGACTTATGATAAGTAATAGCCAACTGCTGCAACTATCTGGTTTTTCATGTGCACCTGTAATGATATTAAAAGAAATTTAACTATTAATATTTTAGCTTAGAAATTATTGCAGAATCCTGCATGTGAGAAAAATACTGCAAACATATATTTTCCAAGCAAATTTTTCTGAATATACAGTTTAGACCAGTGATGGGGAAAAGATTCTGTGTTGTCAATAGCTCAGGCTTTGGCAAAGCCTGGGAAGATTGGTCTGCTTTCCTTATTACACAGGCTCCTGTTAATTGGTGAAAAACTGATGTCCAGAAATACTCAGTCTCTTTCATTACCGTGTTAGCAAAATCTATTGGACTTTTGTGACTTTAGATTATTATTTTTATACTATAATCTGACATTGGTCTCAATTCCAACCATAAATAGGTTTAGATCTGAGGTTATTGATATCAGTGATATAATTTTTCTAGTACAAGAGTTGCCTTTGATTTTTGAGTGCTATGCTCGGGGCCTGCACTAGAAGAAAGGTAATACAGTTAAAGCAAATAAAATCAGATTTATTTCATTTTAATTTATACTTAATTATCTAGTTAAAATATTTCTCCTTAGTCATATATTCAATATTTTTTCTCATTCTGAAACAATTAAAAGTTTAACTTTTGTAGATCTTTAGGATCTGTATCTTTAGGAGCTTTCAAGAGCTGCATGATGTCTTGAAGTTTCAGGCTGTCTACCTCTAGTTTACATTATTCTACTTGTATCAATTATGCATGTTATCTATCACCCTGAGAAAATAGTTTTTAACACTAGAATGGAAAGAGGAAAAATATTCTTTTAACATAATGAATATACACTCTTAACATACATACATACACACACACATACCTCTAAAATATCACTTTGTAATTTTTTTCAATGACATGTCAATTAAAATGATTTGTATATCTACATTATGTGTATAGAAGTATATAGAGTATTTCTTGATTTTTAAACTTACTGTATGATTTTAAAGTGTTAGAAAAAAATCTTGATCTTGCAAGCTTTACTTTGTCAGAATTTTTCAAAAGTTGTTACAGTGGTACCTCGGTACTTAATGTTAATTGGTTCCAGGAGGTGCGATGAGTACCAAAAATGATGAGTATCAAACAATTTTTCCCCCATAAGGAATAATATAGTGAGTCACAAGGCAGCTGACACCAACAAGTTCTAGCTTATGTATTGAGTACCAAACAGACAATGAGTGCCGGGACAAAATGTTCACACTGAACTGCCTTAAGTACCAAATTCAGTGAGTTTCAAAGCAGCTGGGTACCAAGGTACCACTGTATACCTAAATGTGATAGATTTGAAATGACACACTAGAAATCGTTTCCTTCATACAACAGTCAATGAAGCTGGAGTACAAGATCAAGATGATTACTAGAATGCAGCAAAGTGATCAAAGTGATAGCAGCAACAAGCTACCTTTGCAATGTAGTTATTTGCACTTTTATAGTGAAGACCTGGTAGTTCTTATTAAGCATGGTAGAAAAATACTGGCATTTGAACTCATTTTAAGAGCAAAGGTTTCTATATTATTTGCAGGAAAATTGTAATGGAGTTTCCCCCCCCCCTGGTCTTATTAGGTATCTTCAGATCTTTCCATAGTGAGTGGTGAAATGATTTTGAAGGTAGAACCTGAGGATACAGCTGCCTATACTCTGAATATATCTCCATGGAAACGGGGAAAGTTTAATGGTATGTTTTAAATTTAACCTAGTGTTAGATTACAACTATGGGATAATTAACAGATGATTAACAAGGAATGCTAACCACTCATTAAATTATCTGATCTCTAGCCTGTTCTATTTTTCAAAGGATCAATTACAAAAGCTTTTCCTTCTTCCTATTTTAAAGCCCATCAAATATAATTCTAATCTAGAACATATATTTCCCAGAGTTTAGAAAAACTATTTTTCATTTGTTTTATCCAGCCCATTCTCTCTTCTGGCCTGTGGCTTTTCATCATGTTGAACTTGGTTTTTATCATTTATGTCTCTTGTAAGAAAGATTATTTCTTTCATAGACGTTTCTCTGCTATATTTGTCACAGCAGTTCTTAGCGCTAAAGAGGGTAATCATTTTTTAAATAAAATAGCAACCTTCTTGATGAGTAGCAATATCGGTAGAAAAAGCCATTACTTGTCTTCTGGGGTTCTCGTGATTTCCTTACTAGTAATGTCAGTTATTTTGAACAAAATGACCATACTTATCAAAATATATCTACCCCTTTAAAGTTATTTCATAATGCTTCACCATACTTTAAAATGTTGACTGATGTTGATTACTCAAAAGAAGGAAATCTTTAGTTTACCATTCAAGTATTTACCCATTCTGCAAATGGGAAATAACAAACTTCAAAAACATTGTAACATTTTATTCGGCTTATAGTCTCAATTCAGACACTGGAGCATTTTTAAAACATGACTTTTTTGCATGTGAAAATAAATAATGAGTTAGTTGCCTAGTTTCCCGTCCTCTTTCCATTGCAGCCATTATATCCTTCTTCTCCTCTCCTTTTTAACGGAAAGTGCAAAATGAGAAATTGGACTGATGCTTTGTCACTGTCCCCTTTATGTTTCTACAAACCTATGTTTCCTTTTCTTTTCATATTGATACTTGACATGTTTTTAACTGGTTTGAGTGCTCCTAACACCTAATTGATAAGAAATGATTTTATTTTTTCCCCCGAGAAGATGAATTTGAAAAAGATTTTTTTCCACTTTAATTCCCAGAATTCTTCTTCACAATCACTGTAATGTTTTTAAGGGAAAAAAACATATTCCATGGTGGCTCACTGGGACAACTTCAGCAGAGAAAACTTCCATTCCCCTCTTTTCATACTGCAGAAGAAAATATGTTTAGTGTTAATTGCTAAAAAAAATGGCAGGAGAACAGTTTTCCTCTGAGAGCTGGGAATTCCTCTAAGATTTCTAATTTATTGTTAACTAGCCTTAATAGTTGTTGAAGAGGCATCTCGTATTAATGCAGATAGCTTTGGACAGCTGACAATAAATTTCTGACTGTTGCTATATTTTTCCCCCAATTCTAATTACCAAAATGGATAATTCATTTTCTAAAATTTGTTTGATATGTAATGAGTAGATCATTATTTCATATCTGATGGTGATGTTGCAAAATTCAACAGTTTTTTGACCCATACTGGAATGATCAATTTTTGCCACAATGAAACAAATCTAAAAAAGTGAATCCCATTTTCACTTTCTATAGTTTTTTTTTTAAATTTACTGTACCATATATATCCCTTGCACTTCTACTGTTAACTTTCTATATGTTAATTGTTTCAAGGTTATTATGTGGTTTTTCTGGAAAAAGTAAGGTTCTACATTTAGGCAAGAAAAACCAAATGTACAAGTATAGTATAGGGGGTACCTTGCTCAATAGTAGTAACTGTGAGAGGGATCTCGGAGTCCTAGTGGACAATCACTTAAATATGAGCCAGCGGTGTGCTGCAGCTGCCAAAAAGGCCAACACAGTGCTAGGCTGCATTAACAGAGGGATAGAATCAAGATCACGTGAAGTATTAATACCACTTTACAATTCCTTGGTAAGGCCACACTTGGACTACTGCATCCAGTTTTGGTCACCACAATGTAAAAAAGATGTTGAGACTCTAGAGTACAGAGAAGAGCAACAAAGATGATTAGGGGACTGGAGACTAAAACATAAGGAACAGTTGCTGGAATTGGGTATGTCTAGTTTAATGAAGAGAAGGACAAGGGGGGACATGATAGCAGTGTTCCAATATCTCAGGGGCTGCCACAAAGAAAAGGGAGTCAAGCTATTCTCCAAAGTGCCCAAAGGCAGGACAAGAAGCAATGGATGGAAACTAATCAAGGAGAAAAGCAACCTAGAACTAAGGAGAAACTTCCTGACAGTTAGAACAATTAACCAGTGGAACAAACTGCCTTCAGAAGCTGTGAATGCTCCAACACTGGAAGTTTTTAAGAAGAGACTGGACAGCCATTTGTCCAAAATAGTATAGGGTTTCCTGCCTGAGCAGGAGGTTGGACTAGATGACCTCCAAGGTCCCTTCCAACTTTTATTATTATTATTATTATTATTATTATTATTATTATTATTATTATTATTATTATTATTATTATTATTAAAAACATCTCATAACTGAAGGTTATTCATGTTAGCTAGATTAACAAATAATAAACCTTTCTTAAGTTCATATAGTCCTTAATGACTTGTTGAAGAACAAAAACCTGTTCTGCACATCACCTAGCTGGTGTCACACATAATGTCACACTACACTTCCCAGGTTTTGTTCATTATCATCTCCTGTATCATTTCAATCAGAATTTTATCAAATGTGTCTGTAAGTTTACCTAACAAACTAATTACCCTGTAGTTTTTGCATTCATTCTTGGTATACATTCCTCTGCATAGTCTCTGCCTTTTACAACTCTTAACTATTCCTTGCTCTTTAACTACATCCTTTTATATACATATACATTATGAAATATCTTCATGTCTTTTTCGCAGCATTTGTCTTCTTACATGGCTTTCCCTCCTTATACACAGTCTGTTTAACTTCATCCACCAAGGATTATTTGCCTTACATTCCATTCTATGTAGTTCTGTGGAATTTTATTTTTCCCAAGCAAATGTGTGTGATGGGCAGAGGAATAACTTTGAATAATTGGGTAGCAACCGAGACAATGGTCAGATAAAAGAAATATCAAAACTCAATTTGAATTAATATTTTGGATATTGTTCTGTAATTAAGCACAATATCAGCATTGAGATGAAGATAGCAATTGATCTTATGAAACGGATTCTTTCGTTAATAGAACATCTGGTAACTATTTGCTTAGGTATAATTGCATTTGTTGCTGAAGATAGAGAACAGCAGCAATATCAACAAAACTCTTTACTGGAGGAGCCAGATGGTGTTCAGTACTCTCAGAAATCATCAACAGAGAAGCTTGAAACGGGCAATGGGGCAAACAGTGGTAGGTTATTTTTTAAATAGCCTTTTTATTAGTCTGCTTAAATGTTCTATCATCAGTCGTTTTGCATTGAAATACTTATTTTATATGTCAAATCAGATTCTCCTTAAATAATGCATTTTTCCTGATTCTAAGACAAATATCTATTTGTTGTGCAGAAAACATGTTTATTTTTCAATGTATAATCAGACTGTATAATCAGTTTTTTCCTAGTGTTATAAAACCAGCTTCCCCCCCCATTAAGAATATTGAATTCGAGCATAAGTTTCAAAGGTTTCTTCGGATATTAACTAAAATATTTATATGGTCAGTATATACAAAATATAAATTAGCATTCTAGTACAAATAAACTGGGAATGCTTCTTGGTCACTGTACGGCATGAATATTAACTATTTTGTTATTTTTCAATTTTAATATGCAGTCTTTGTTTGCATTTAACATTTGTGCTCAGAATATAATAGATACCTGGCTCATAACCAATATTGGAGTCTTGGGATAATCCTGAGACACATTCTCATCTTAAATAGAAGGATATTATTTGACAGAAGCTCCTTTATCTTCTGCACTTGAGGAAACTGTAGAAATTGTAAGAAACATACCTTCAGGACCATACAGAGTCCAGCTTATTTTACCAACCAAAAACCTCATATGATTCCCCCACCCCCTTTCTAGTATTCTCTCCTGATTATTTCGAAGAGTTTGAAATGGAAAATGTGCTTTATTGTAACCTTGGGACTTGGGCCTAGCTGGAATTGTAACACTTCATTAAGATCTTCTGACATCTATTTAGCCATGCAAGAATATGTTCTGGCTTAATGTGAGACCTGCCTTAATTTGCACCTTTAAGCAAGAAGGACCCTTAACTCCATTTGTTGAGAAAGGTATAGTTTACTAACGACCCTTAACTCCATTTGTTGAGAAAGGTATAGTTTACTAAAGGTCAAATGAAATACAGTAGAGTAAAGCCAGAACTGAAAAGTGCACACCAAAATTCCCAAGTGTAACTTCCCCCACTTTAGGTGTTGGGCCCCATTGTCAAATCAAATTCAAAGCGATTGTTTTTGGAATGGTTGATTCACATGCGGGTTGGAATATAGCTGGGATCCGTTTTCAGCTGTCTGACTTTGAAGTCATATCTCTGGGTGAATACAATGAACTCTTCCTTACCCCTGAATCCTACCCACTCCTAGCCGGGGTTCATGGCAGAGTGCACCAAGCGATAGCAGAGCACAAGTGTGAGATGGCAGTTCTGACAGAAACGAGTGGAGTGGTTGGGGCCTGTAGTATTAAATAATGAATATCAAGAAATAAATTTTGAGTCAAGCAGAAATGGTTATCTATAAGAGCATCCTTCACCCTCCTTTTTGTATTGAAGTAAGAACTGAGGATGTCAGAAAAATCATTAGTTTGAATAGAGTGCTCATGGGAAAGTAAGTGTGTATGAAAAAGAAGGAACAATATAGACAATGCAGAATGAATGCAGAATGCAAAATGAATGACGGCTCATTATGAAGGAGGTGTATTAAAGTAATTTCGTTCTACAGAAAAAATAAGGATCAGGTGATGTTACGTGACTTGGGAGGAATTGCTAACATTTTGGAAGATAGATTCAAGATTCAGAAGGATCTTGACAGACTTGAGCATTGGGTCCTATGCCAAAAGATGCAGTTCAATGGCTAGAAAGTTAGTGTCTTGCATTTAGACAGGAAAAAACAGATGCACAAGTACAGGCTAGGCAGTACTGGCTCAGTAATGCCTATGAGAAGGATGTAGGATCCTGGTGGACCACTGCTTAAATATGAATTAGGAATATGCTGCAGCTGCCCAAAAAACCCCACAGTCTTGGGCTGCATCAACAGAGCTAGAGTATCAAGATCAAAGTAAGTAATTGTTGTTGTTGTTAGTTGCGAAGTTGTGTCTGACCCATCGCGACCCTATGGACAATGTTCCTCCAGGCCTTCCTGTCCTCTACCATCTTCTGGAGTCCATTTAAGCTCACGCCTACTGCTTCAGTGACTCCATCCAGCCACCTCATTCTCTGTTGTCCCCTTCTTCTCTTGCCCTCAACCTTTCCCAGCATGAGGCTCTTCTCCAGTGAGTCCTTCCTTCTCATTAGGTGGCCAAAGTATTTGAGTTTTAGCTTCAGGATCTGGCCTTCTAAAGAGCAGTCAGGGTTGATCTCCTCTAGGACTGACCGGTTTGATCGCCTTGCAGTCCAAGGGACTCGCAGGAGTCTTCTCCAGCACCATAGTTCAAAGGCTTCAATTCTTTGGCGCTCAGCCTTTCTTATGGTCCAGCTTTCACTGCCATACATTGCAACTGGGAAGACCATCGCCTTGACTATACGCACTTTTGTTGACAGGGTGATGTCTCTGCTTTTTAGTGTGCTGTCTAGATTTGCCATGGCTTTCCTCCCGTGGAGCAAGCATCTTTTAATTTCTTGGCTACAGTCCCCATCTGCAGTGATCTTGGAGCCCAGGAAAATAAAATCTGTCACTACCTCCATTTCTTCCCCATCTATTTGCCACGAATTGAGAGGGCCGGATGCCATGATCTTGGTTTTCTTAATGTTTAGTTTCAACCCAAGTTTTGCACTCTCCTTCTTCACCCGCAACACGAGGCTCTTTAGTTCCTCTTCACTTTCTGCCATTAGAGTGGTATCATCTGCATATCTTAGGTTGTTGATGTTTCTTCCGGCAATCTTAATTCCAACTTTTGATTCATCTAGCCCTGCCTTTCTCATGATGTGCTCTGCATATAAGTTAAATAGGCAAGGCGACAGTATACAGCCTTGCCGGACTCCTTTCCCAATTTTGAACCAATCAGTGGTTCCGTGTCCAGTTCTCACTGTTGCTTCTTGGCCCGCATATAGGTTTCTCAAGAGACAAATAAGATGGTCTGGTATGCCCATCTCTTTAAGGACTTGCCACAGTTTGTTATGATCCACACAATCAAAGGCTTTAGCATAGTCAATGAAGCAGAAGTGGATGTTTTTCTGGAACTCTCTAGCTTTCTCCATGATCCAGCGTATGTTAGCAATTTGTTCTCTTGTTCCTCTGCCTCTTCGAAATCCTGCCTGTACTTCTGGTAGTTCTCGATCCACATACTGCTGGAGTCTAGCTTGTAGAATTAAGTAAGTAATTACCACTCTATACTGCACTGGTGAGGCCATAATTGGGATGCTGCATCCAGTTCAGGTCTCATCACAATACAAAAAAGATGCTGAAGCCCTGGAAAGACTGGAGAAAAGAGCACCAAAGGTCATAAGAAGTATGGAGGCTGAATCCTATGATGAACAGCTAAAGGAACTAATTGTGTTTAGCTTAACAAAGAGAAGACTGAAGAAAAACATGATAGCAGTCTTCCAATACTTGAATGGCTGCTACAGAGAAGATGGTGTCAATTTATTTTCTGTAACATCTGTAGACAGGTTAAGAAGCAGTGGGTGAAAACGTGTCGGAGATAGCTCCAACTTGGGAACAAGGAGGAATTTTCTGACAGTGAGAACATAAAGCAATGGAACAGGTTGCTTCTGAAGTTGTGGGTGCTTCATTGTTGGAGGTTTTTAACAAAAGATTGTATAATTATTTGTCTGAGATTTAATTTAATTTAATTTATTAATATTTCTATACCGCCCTTCTCCCGAAGGACTCAGGGCGGTGTACAGGGCAAGAATAAAACACAGAAATTTACAAAAAATAAAAGATAATTAAATACATGCCAGATTAAAAATACAGTTAATACATGGTAAAAAAAAACCCCAATAAAAATAGTAAAAAACCCCACCAATCCCCCCTCAGGCCAGGCCGGCTTGCTCGAACAAGTATGTTTTCAGATCGCGGTGAAAGGAGCGAAGATCGGGCGCCGTCCGGAGCTCAACCGGTAACTGGTTCCATAGCTCCAGGGCGCCCACAGAGAAGGATCTCCCCCTGGGGGCCACCAGTCGGCATTCTCTGACCGGTGGCACCCTGAGGAGGCCCTCTCTGTGGGACCGCACAGGGCGGAGGGAAGTAGACGCCGGCAGCAGGTGTTCCCTAAGGTACTCCAGACCCCTAATACCTCCGGAGATGGTATTAGGACTCTTGCTTTCAACAGAGAGTTGGACTAAAAGAATCTTTAAGGTCCCTTCCAACCTTAGGATTGTATGTTTCCACGAATCCTGAGTAGAGGTGAGCCTGCCATTATAAATATAAATCGGCTATATAAACCAAATAAATGAGAAAGTAAATACATTTGTGTTTGTCTGTTTGTGTGTGTGTGTGTGTGTGTGTGTGAGAGAGAGAGAGAGAGAGAGAGAGAGAGAGAGAGAGAGAGAGAGAGAGAGAGGAGAGAGAGAGAGAGAGAAGGTGCTTCATTGTTTAAGACAGGGGTGTCAAAGGGGTGTCAAATTGCTGGTTACATCATGTGGAGGTTGCACCCACCCCAGCTCTGGCAATTCAAAAAAAGTTGCAATATGTCATGACACGTCACGTGATGTGGCGAGTTTGACACCCGTGGTTTAAGACATCCGATGTTCATCACTCAGATGACATATTGACTCTAGAAAGCACATAGTGGTTTAGGGTTTCTAGCCTATATTCTCCAGCCTATATTCCAGCGTGTATAATTTAATTAATATAGTGACTGGTACTGTCACAATCCTAAGAAAATAAATCTCTCAAATCATTCTGCTCCTTGGCAGTGTATTTGAAATACTCAGGATACTTCAAAAACAGCTATGATAATTTAAATACTAAAATGCTAAAACTCAGGACCTTCCTTCCTTCCTTCCTTCCTTCCTTCCTTCCTTCCTTCCTTCCTTCCTTCCTTCCTTCCTTCCTTCCTTCCTTCCTTCCTTCCTTCCTTCCTTCCCAGAATACAAGTCATCATGCTGCAAAGTGTGGTTCTCCTTGGAAATACATGGTATGCCAGCACAGCCAGAAAAAACTCTGAATGTTGAATGTGCAGTTTTGGTAAGTCAGCTTTCATTAATAATGCCAGGAAGTATATTTTAGTTGTATGGTGAATTGTGATTTTACAGATGAGGCAGGATTCTTCCAGAAATCCCCTTATTCTAGAAAGATGTCAAATTACTGCTGTGTTTTATGGTGTAAAAAGAAAAAGAAGGAAAAAGTGTTTGGACAAAAGTCTTGATATTCTTTTATTGTGTTTAAGTCTTTTTTTAAACCCCATCACCTAAGACTATAGAGTAATTGACTGTAGTCTGAAGCTTCTTTATCCTTATTGTGGGATAATTCTGTAAAATGTTATATTTTCTAATCCATCATGAACTTTTCTAAGATAGGAGTACAGTGAATATTACTTAAAAAAGTAAGAAAAACTATAGGATTGTGTGCACTGTCCACACATTCATCTATCCTTCAATGTGTTGCTCATTTTGAATCAATTTTTAATTTTAATATAATTGCTATATTGGCGCAGTGATTAGAATGCAGCATTGCAGGATAACTCTGTCCACAGCCTGGATTTTGATCCTGATAGGCTCAATTTTGATTCGGCCTTTCATCTTTCTCAGCTCAGTAAAATGACTACCCAGATTGTTGGGGGCAATATGCTGATATTTGTAAACCGCTCAGGGACGGCTGAAAAGCACTGTGAGGTGGTATATAAACCTAAGTGTTATGGCTATACAGTAACTACTGATTATGCTATTTTGCAAATTATTGGGATTGATGTCCAAATATCCACAGGACACCTGACTCGTTGCTACAGTTATTATATATGTTTTTACACTGTGCAGTTGTTATATATAATGTTTTTTATTTCTAGATATGTTGGGCTTTTTAAATGTTCTATTATATAGTATATGATTCAGAATTTGTTCACCAGTAGATTTTTTTTCTGAAATAAATTTCAGAAAGGAGGTAAGAAATCTTGTGCCATGATTATAACACAGAGGGATTAGCATAGAAATTTCATATATAAGAAATGTCTTCTTATCATGAAAATGTCAGGCTCAGAAAACCTCAAAAAATCTTGCTATTTTATGAAAAATATAGAAACTGATAAGAAAATGTTAATGAGAATAATATCAAATGAGAACTGATGGATATTATCAGAGGACAGGAAGGGACAGGAACTTCCTAGACAAGGCATACATTTCTTCTCTACTTACAATGATAGTTAATACATATATTGTAGAAAAAGAGCCACATTAGAGCAGCAAAAAAAAACCCCCAGAAAGAATAAGGTTTTGTGATTGCTTTCCATCATAATTCTTAAAGTACTTTTTTTGTTTAGCTGATGTAAGAATGTTAATGCTGAAAATGTTGTTATTACAATAAAATCTGCATAGAGAAACAACTGCATTAATTTATCTTATCAGTTCATAAGAAGCAACTATCAAAAAGAGAAATACACTATCCCTAGAGAGAAAAAACGTTGATTAATACAGAATAACTGCTAAAGATTACTGTAATCAGTTCTCTGATGTATCTCTTTAGGCCTAACATTAATCAGTACATGATTATCTTCAAATGCAAGCTGAAAAGACCAAAAATATGGTAACTAGAATATACTATTCACTGTATACCATATATGGATATTTAAGAGAAGAAATTACTTAATGTGCTATATGTATGTACACATATAAGCAGATTTTTAATTTGCTTTTTAAATATAAAAATATTCTATTGATTTTTCACTCTGAATACTATAAATAAATGAATAGTATAGTCATGAAGAAGAAGCTTGCTTTAAACACTTTCAAACCCAAATCATAATACTTGTTTTTTTTCTGTATTAAATTGCTCCAATTAACAACTCATTACTGAATGAGAATTTGGAATAGCTACAAGGCTTTCCCCCCCACCCGTTTCAATATGCAGTAACTCTTAGTAACCAGAATAATATCAGACTTGATTTTGAGGATAGCTACATTAAATGCATCATTAGATTGAAAACATATTAATGATCACAAATATAAAGATTTGTTTTTTTAAAAAAATAATAATTTGTTTGCTGAATAATGCGACAAACTTTCATCGTTATTCAGTCATGTCTGACCCTTGGCCACTTATAGATCAGCATACTCCATGCCCCTCTGTCTCACATTGCCTCCTTCCACTATACTGTGGTAATGTTTTTTATTTAAAAATGGCATCTGCATTTTGCAGTAAAGTATCTTCTAAATCATCTAAAAGTTGGGAAATTAAGAGATCATTGACAGTAGGCAGGACTGCCTACTCTAGGAAGAACTGGATGTACAACTGTAGATGTACAACTTGAAGTAGTTGGACTCCAGAACATTTTGTTTCTCATTTAAATAGTTTTTACATTGGTACATTACTTGAGTTTTTTCATGCACAAGAGGTTATCCCTCATATCTGAAACATTTTGTTTGTTTGAGGCCATGGGAAATACAGTTTTCACCCCCCCAGAAACATTGTCTAAACTTTACCATTTGTTGCTTATGTGGAGTTTTCCTTCTTTCTCTTTTGGATTCTTTGGATGTATTTTCATCCTTAATGAGATAATGAGTAAAGGAACCTAAAAGATTTACACTATGTAGAGAATTGCAATACTATTTGAAATAAACATTATTTCCCTGCCATTTCCCTGCCATTTTACTAAACTTTTTACTAAAGTTTGAAGATATCTCTCCTTTTGTCTCTCTTAGGATACTATTGACTTTGGAATTCCAATAACTAATCCCACAGCTGATGTTCTTGAATTAGAAGTAGAATTAATAGATGCTATTATACTTAGTGGTGAAAACAAGCTTATTCTTGAACCAAAAGAAACATTATTCTATGAAGTAAGGTATTCTCCAGCTACCACTGGCCATATGGACGGGAGGTATGTTCTGCTATTGTAGTTGATATATCTCACATATTTCTTGTCATTAAATGTTTTCAGTTTACCTTTATTCTGTACTTTATTGTGAACTTTCATATTAATAAAAGCGGCTTCAGATTGCTTCAGTACTCGGGTGTTTGTCTTTTTAATGTTGTTTTATGAATATTTCTCTTTGGGATACAACCTTCAAACTGATGGATTTTTTCCCCCTTGAAATACATGCCTGGTGATGAATGACTTTTGTATCATACTTTCTGTGAACTTTATTTCAGTCAACTAAAAATAACATACTTTTTTTTTTAAAAAACAGAAAGATAATGTTGATTACAGTTGCGTCTGATAACAGTAACAGAGACTTGGCTTACCCAGTCAGAAAGTATATATTTTTTCCAAAGTCTACTTAGTTTTCCTGGTGACCTTTCTTGTGCTACTGAGAGACTGTGCCATCTAGCTTTCAGAGGAACAAACACAGCTCAACAAAGCTAATGGAAGAAACACAGTGGAAAAGGCAGTGATTGTTTTCTTCTGCCTTCACCACTGATTTTTTTTATTTAGCTTCTTTTCTGTTAGATTGATCACTGTGATATGAGTTTTGATGTAAGCTTAGAAAGAAATAGAATATGTTAATCTATTTCAGATTGTCTCCATGGAATAATTAATTGATTATTAATTAATCAGCCTATTTTTGGTGAAATTACAAAGAAAATTATCTGCATTCTTTTTATCAATGGATATCATTACACATAGATTTTGAGATTGTAGTTTTATCTAAATAATGGGAAATAATGAAAGGAGCCCAACTTATTGCAATTTTGGAGGATTTTTGGTGCTTTTAAAAAGAAAACTAGTTTTAGAATGCAAAGATAGGACATACATGCTGTATATTTATTTTGGCATATCCAAAATTCTGCAATATTTTAAGAAGAAATGTAATGCAATCTTACTTCTCTATGTTCTTTGTGGATTAGATTCTTTTCTGTGGTTTGACCTTTTTAGTTTTATTTATGATAGTCTTTATGTTTATTACACCTAATATTCTTTTTAATTCTACTAGTTAGCCTATAGATATACTGTATGGCTATATACTGTATGCCTCATAATTTACTTTGTGCTAGTTCATAATGGAGGAGGAGGAGGAGGAGAAGGTGATCATGATGATAATTATTATGATAATTATGGTGTTGATGATGATATAGATACCTAATCTGTGATTAGATGTGAGAAATTAATTGAGGTATAACAGAAAAATTCATTTTGCTGACCCCCTTTATCATCTTCTTTTCCATTCTGTTGCTGTCTTTTATATAATAAGATATTTTTACCAACAGATTTATAACTCTCATTTTAGTGTTATATTTACATCAGAGAAATTAGGAGAGTTTTGGTATGCATTGAAACTGAAAGGACAGATGCCTCAACCAACAAGATTGCCTGAAGTAGAGTGTGAACTTGGAAAGTAAGCAATCCTACATTTAACCTGAATCATGGGTTTAGTTATATATCAGTACAACAAAATATTATTTTCTTTTGGCTAAATTGTTCTTTTGATATTGAGACAACTAACCATTAGTTCAGCTCTTGGCAGACTTGGCAGGAGATTATAGACAATCCTTAGCTAGATTAGAATTTTTACTGCAGACAAAAATAAAGTTTTCAGCATAATAGTTCATTGCCTACTATAAATATTTTCCTGAGACCTACAGAATAACAGAGTTGGAAGGGACCTTGGAGGTCTTCTAGTCCACCCCTCTGCTCAAGTAGAAGACCTATACCATTCCGAACAAATGACTGTCCAGTATCTTCTTGAAAATATCTAGTAATGGCAAACCCCCTGGAGGCAAGCCATTACATTTACTAATTGTTCTCACTAGCAGGAAATTTCTCCTTAAATCTACATTGGATCTCTCTTTGATAAACTTCCATTCATTACTACTTGTGCTGCCCTCAGGTGCTTTGGAGAATAGGATGATCCCCTCTTCTCTGTGAAAACCCCTCAAATATTGGAAGACTGCTATCATATCACCCCAGTCCTTCTCTTTGTTAGCCTAGACCAGGGGTAGGCAACCTTGGCTCTTTTATGACTTGTGGACTTCAACAGCCAGAATTCCTGAGCCAGCTGTGCTGGTTCAGGAATTCTGGGAGTTGAAGTCCATGAGTCATAAAAGAGCCAAGGTTGCCTACCCTTGGCCTAGACATACCAAAATGGAAATGATAGTTAACATAACTGGGAAAAACCTACCATTCATTTGACTAGAAAGCATAAACACAATCATCTTATTTTTTCTGCTCAGACTTCCAAGATAATCAAGATATATAACAAATTGCTATAATAAATGCTATTTTGAGGAGTTAATGAATGACAGGTTGCTCTTGGCAATTATTTGTATTAAAAGGAAATGCAGTTATTATCGCTTACATTTTGATTATTACTAATTTTGTCTGGTTTTTCTGAAGACAGATTTTTATGGAGTGTAGGTGTGTATATTACCTTTTTCTGGGTGCAAAATATTTTTAAAAAAACATTTGTAATTGGTGCATAGCTAGCATGACCTATATAGTATCTTAAAAAGATACCTAATTTGATCCTAAAGCTCTTAAGTTTCATTTCTGAAAGCATTGTTATTGTAATACTTTAGATTTTTTAAATACATTATGCTTGCTGTGTTAATTCTATTAGGGTCTATTACTGATTTTTAAATATGGTCATGACTCTACCTTGGAAGAGAATTGAAAGAATGCTTCTTTTTTTTTAATCAGAGTTTCTGTCAATTCATGGTGTCAAAATATGTTAAATCTTTGCCACAAAACAGGACAATCAGTATTAGCATTGGTAAAACATAATGAATAGTGCTGAAGATATTAGTTTGAATAACTTTTCAAAGAAAAGTAAATGCTATATAAATAAAGTAACCAGCAGCAACATCAGAAGTAGTCAAGTACTTTGTAATGATTAAATAACTGGATTTTTTGTGATGCTTTGTTACAGATGGGTCCGCCAGCATATTCCTCTGGTTAATCCTACAAATGAAATTCTGGAATTGGAATATGTGAACAGCAATCGAGCCCATTTTTCAATGGAGATTAACCCCAAAGCCCAGGTAGGTTTTACTGATAAACATTTGTATTTATGAAAATGTTTCATGTGAGACACTTTCCTTTAAGAATTTAGATATCGCTCACATATTCTATTTAATTGATTAGAAGAAAAAAAATCTCTGCATGAACTCTGTATTTTGTAGAAAACAAGTGGAATTTCAGGCCAAAATTTTGATGAAGTTTATAGGGAACAGGTAAGACAAAGCCCAAGGATGATATACCGTAAGAGTTGTTGTTGTTGTTGTTAGTTGCGAAGTCGTGTCTGACCCATCGCGACCCTATGGACAATGTTCCGCCAGGCCTTCCTGTCCTCTACCATCTTCTGGAGTCCATTTAAGCTCACACCTACTGCTTCAGTGACTCCATCCAGCCACCTCATTCTCTGTCGTCCCCTTCTTCTATTGCCCTCAATCTTTCCCATCATTAGGTTCTTCTCCAGTGAATCCTTCCTTCTCATTAGGTGGCCAAAGTATTTGAGTTTTAGCTTCAGGATCTGGCCTTCTAAAGAACAGTCAGGGTTGATCTCCTCTAGGACTGACCGGTTTGATCGCCTTGCAGTCCAAGGGACTTGCAGGAGTCTTCTCCAGCACCATAGTTCAAAGGCTTCAATTCTTTGGCGCTCAGCCTTTCTTATGGTCCAGCTTTCACTGCCATACATTGCAACTGGGAAGACCATCGCCTTGACTATACGCACTTTTGTTGACAGGGTGATGTCTCTGCTTTTTAGTGTGCTGTCTAGATTTGCCATGGCTTTCCTCCCGTGGAGCAAGCATCTTTTAATTTCTTGGCTACAGTCCCCATCTGCAGTGATCTTGGAGCCCAGGAAAATAAAATCTGTCACTACCTCCATTTCTTCCCCATCTATTTGCCAGGAATTGAGAGGGCCAGATGCCATGATCTTGGTTTTCTTAATGTTTAGTTTCAACCCAAGTTTTGCACTCTCCTTCTTCACTCGCAACAAGAGGCTCTTTAGTTCCTCTTCACTTTCTGCCATTAGAGTGGTATCATCTGCATATCTTAGGTTGTTGATGTTTCTTCCGGCAATCTTAATTCCAACTTTTGATTCATCTAGCCCTGCCTTTCTCATGATGTGCTCTGCATATAAGTTAAATAGGCAAGGCGACAGTATACAGCCTTGCCGGACTCCTTTCCCAATTTTGAACCAATCAGTGGTTCCGTGTCCAGTTCTCACTGTTGCTTCTTGGTCCGCATATAGGTTTCTCAAGAGACAAATAAGATGGTCTGGTACGCCCATCTCTTTAAGGACTTGCCACAGTTTGTTATGATCCACACAATCAAAGGCTTTAGCATAGTCAATGAAGCAGAAGTAGATGTTTTTCTGGAACTCTCTAGCTTTCTCCATGATCCAGCGTATGTTAGCAATTTGTTCTCTTGTTCCTCTGCCTCTTCGAAATCTTGCTTGTACTTCTGGTAGTTCTCGATCCACATACTGCTGGAGTCTAGTTTGTAGAATTTTAAGCATAACTTTACTAGCATGAGAAATGAGTGCAATGGTGCGATAGTTTGAACATTCTTTGGCACTGCCTTTCTTTGGAATTGGAATGTAAACTGATCTTTTCCAATCCTGTGGCCACTGTTGAGTTTTCCAAATTTGCTGGCAAATTGAGTGTAGCACTTTTACTGCATTGTCTTTTAAGATTTTGAATAGCTCAGCTGGAATACTGTCACCTCCACTAGCTTTGTTGTTGCTCAGCTTTTCTAAGGCCCACTTCACTTCACATGCTAGGATGTCTGGCTCGAGGTCAGTGACCACCTCATTGTGATTATCAGGGACGTTAAGCTCATTCTTGTATAGTTCTTCTGTGTAATTTTTCCACCTCTTCTTAATCTCTTCTGCCTCTGTTAGGTTCCTGCCATTTTGGTCCTTTATCATGCCCATTTTTTGCATGAAACGTTCCTTTCATCTCTCCAATTTTCTTGAAAAGATCTCTGGTTCTCCCTATTCTATTGTTTTCTTCTATTTCTTTGCATTTCTTTGAAGCGAAACGCAAGGGAGAAAAAGAAAGATACGCCCAATTAAATGCAGAATTCCAAAGAGTAGCTAGAAGAGATAAGAATGTCTTCTTAAATGAACAATGCAAAGAAATAGAAGAAAACAATAGAATAGGGAGGACCGTAAGAGTTAGAAGTAAACAAATGTCTTAATGGAGCAAAGAAGAATAGTGCAATATAATGTAGAAGCCAGTACAATTATTTTGCAAAACAACAACAACAAAAAACCAAAAACCTAGAGTAGTTAATTATGGAAGTTTTAATGTTTAGCATTCCTTTAAGAATATATGAATTGAGTCTAAATCTTGGTGACTTCATAAACATAGTGTTGTTGTCTTCACAACAATATGGAATGGTTTGCTTTTGTCTTGTCTGAAGATGTGTTTTTCAACCTTGCACTCTAGTTAGTAGCCTGGATTTCTTAGTGGTGTCTCATCTAAGTAGTAAGTGAGAATGGAGAACGGAATAGAAATAATCATACTAAACTGAAGAGGAAGTGGAGCCAACAAAAAGAGGGAAAACGAATCACTTTTTCTTTGGAAAGGTCATTCTTTTTCTTTAAAAAAATCCCATTTATATCCCGCCCTTCTCTGAAGACTCAGGGCGGCTTACAATCTAAAGCACAAATCAATGTGCTTAGCAATAGCTTTCATTCTATGTATATGCCTGCTTATTAGGGATTTCGCCCCCCCCCTAAGTGGCATTATTACAAAGTCAGCTTATTGCCCCCAACAATTTGGGTCCTCATTTTACCTACCTCGGAAGGATGGAAGGCTGAGTCAACCTTGAGCCTGGTGGCACTCGAACCTGCACTAATTGCAGGCAGCTGGCGTTACTTAAGGAGGCATTAGCCCACTGCTCCACCAAGGCAGTGGGCTAATTCTTGTTACTAGAATTACAGCATCCAGCAAATGAACAAGAACAGATGAGGGCAACCTATTTCTCGTTACCCTAAGATCCCTTTCCTTAGTAGAACTATCTTCCAGATTGTTTCTAGCACATGAAATTATCAGTTTTATTGTAGTAGAGAACTGTTGTCTGTGGTTTTTATTTGTTAATTTGACTGTAATAGTAATAATGTGCAAACATTTAGCCTAGACCTGGGCATTTTGCAGCTTGTGGACCACATCCGGCCTTTTGGCTATCTCTGTCCCTGTCCATCCCAAACAGGTTAGAGCAGGGGTGTCAAACTGCTGGCCCGCGGTTTGAAGCTGTGCCCACCCCATTGCCGGCAATGGCAAAACCATCCCGATACGTTGCGCGACATCACGTGACGTCGCGAGTTTGACATGTCTGGGTTAGAGGGATGTATTAAATCAGGCAACAATAAACTAACATCAAGCTTGAAACTGGATTGAAAATTATTTTATTTTTGAATGTGCATGTGATCCTTAAATGCTTTGAGCTTTATCACATCTTATAATGATAACGTGGCCATTGCATGTAGTCATGAACCAATCTCTTTTAATTTAGAGTAAATAAGTCACAGTAGGGTAGCTTCTTTATTCATATGAATGTGTATAACTATTGGAAGAGCATAGAGACACCGCAATTAAAAATAACCTGGATAATGCTCTTTAAAAATTGCATTTTGACTTTTTAAGATTGTGTCACATGTAAGACTTAAATATATCTCTGTGATATGTAAAAAAAAAAGGAAAAGGAAATTTGACAGCAGCTCTCTTTCCCCCCATATTTTAAAAGTAACCCCAGTTTCATTTTTGTGGTTAGCGACACATTTTTTAGTTTCTAAGGAATAGGCATGCTGTGATTTCACTTAGTGCTGTTAACTACAGTGTGTTTCATCAGTTTTATCAGTATTTTATCAGATCCTGCATGCTGAGAATAGGAAGGCATATAGTAGAACACATTAATCATGTAAACATCAACAGTGTTGATACAAGGAACAAGAAGAGAATTGGACTGAAAAGAAAGGAAAGGAAAAAAAGAACACTGGAGGTTTTTGTTTGTTTTTGTTAACTTGCTTTTCATCTCTCGCTTCGCTAACCATGTTTTTGCAGTTGACCGTTGCTCCTCATTGCACCACTGAAGTATCAGTTCTGTTTTGTCCATCTGCACTTGGAAGAACAAATCACACTGCAAGCATAATTTTCAAATGTCCACAGGTAGGAATGTCCAATTACATTTAATAAATAAAAAAGTATCTAACATTAATACAAGTAATAGGCTGACAATAAAAGCTAGTTTTTGTAACATGGCTCAATTGTAATTCTCTTCCTCCTCCCTCCTTGCCGCTCCCCTCTCTATCCTCCTCCTCCTGTTAGACAACCCACCCTCCTTCTGTCTAACCAAGAGGATTCCTATATACTTGGAAGTAAGTTGAGAATTTAGGTCCCAAAATGCACCTCCAAAATTGGGTTTGGCTTATCCATAGATGTGCTTATCCATGAGTATATTTGGTATATAAAGATAAATATTTTCCTTCCTTCCTTCCTTCCTTCCTTCCTTCCTTCCTTCCTTCCTTCCTTCCTTCCTTCCTTCCTTCCTCCCTCCCTCCCTCCCTCCCTCCCTCCCTCCCTCCCTCCCTTTTTTTGAATATAGTTTATATTATAATTAAGATCTTTACTAAGAATTATGGGGGGGGGAGAACAGGTGGTCCTGGCTAAATGATGGTATTTGAGACAGTTATTTGCATTGCTAAGCAATGCAGCTATAAAACACAACACGTGGCTACATTATTTAGCAACAGCAATTTCAGCAATCTCTTTTGCCATCACTGAGTGAGGATTGCAGGTCATTAAGCAACTTCCTGCTGGTTTCCATAAAGCAAAGTCAATGGGGAAGCTGGTAGGAAGTCACAAGTCTCAGGTGGCTGATGGGCAGAGCAAATGTACTGTAGCTGGGCAGGGGATGGATGCTTTGGAAGGTAGATGAATGCTGCTATAGACTGATACAAGCGCAGCTTGATGGGAATAGCTACTGTGTAGTGGAGGAAGTATGAAAGTGGCAGAAATGACTAGCAATCTTCCCTAACTGCTTCCTCATTGACTTTGATTTTGGGAAACCAGCAGGGAAGGTGGCAAATGAAGATCACATGACCATGGGATGCTGCCATTATCATAAGTGCAAGCTGGTTGCCAACTACCCAGATCCCAATCATGTGACTGTGGGGATGCTAAGACGGCTTGAACTTTGAGGACTAGTTGGAAGTATCACTCATTGAACACTGACAGTTGCTGAACAGCTGGTTATTAACCAAAAATTACCTGTTATATTTTTTCCAAGGTATCCATATATCTTGTATATGTCTGTTCACATTGTTAAATGCTACACTTACTAAAAAAATGAATGACTCTTGAAAGTAACATAGTGATATTTTTGATCTGGTTTTTATAGAAGACAAATCATAAAGACAGCAGGATGGCAAGTCCTGCTCTTTCCCCCACTGTTTTATTTGCTACCCCCCCCAGTAGGTTGATTGGAGTCTTTGATTTATAAGCTCTTTGTACCTGCCAATATCAATCTGCTAGCAGGTTTCTGTTTATAGACAATTCTCACTTAGCAACAACTATTTGTTCAATGACTGCTCAGTTATGATGGTACCAAAAAAATAATTTTATAGTCCAGTTATAGCCATTTACTATCTTTGCACCATCTCTCAGTTACATAATCACTATTATAATCAGAACATCTTGTCCTTTGCCAGAAGTATGGTTTTTCCCCCCTCCCCTCTTCCCTTACAAAGCACAGACTTCAGAGCGGAAAATATTGCAAGACAATAAGCTGTTTCATCTTCTATACATCAACAGCAATGCAATTATGCCAGCAACCCAGATTGGGAATTCTAAATGTGTTATTCAAACTAGCTTGCGGTATTGTCTTGAAATCCTTTACTTGCAATCTCTTTGTTCTGTGGAGGGGGGAAGGTTTGAGAAAAAAAAAGTAAGCAATTTCTGTAGGCAATTTTTCCTTTGCCTACCCCACCCCCAAGAGGAGAGATTGGAGAGAAAGAGATTTAAAGAGAGTAAGTTATTTGTGTAGTGTACCTGTGGTTCCCAGCCTGGCACTGTGGTCTGATTGCACTGCTTTTGATAAGAAGAAAATAGTTAGCAGGTGTTGAATATTTCAAAGGACAGGGGGATGGTTAGGAGGCAAACAAAAGCCTTAGATGTGAAACTGAGATTTTTTGTTTCTTTCCAGCCAGAAACACAATAGTGAACACATGATTTCCCACTTAGCAATCACTTTGCTTAGGAGTGAAATTGCTGGTCTTAATTAGGGTAATTATGGGAGGACTATATCTACTATTTTTAAAATAAGTTGGAAAGACCTTATTGGAACTTTGCAAATGTTTCACAAAAGGTTTCTTGCAATCTTTGTCTTTGCTGGGAAAAAATTGGGAAGCAAAATGGCTATGCAGGCACATGGATATGAGACAGCTGGGAGTATATAAATTTACAAATCAGCTGTTCAAAATCTGTCAAAGGATTCCAAGAAAGATGCTTTACTCCCATGTGTTGAAAGATATGTGCAACTCTCATATTTGAACCTTTACACTTTTTACTCTTAATGTTTTTGCAATACTTTATAGTTTTTACACCAAAGGTTAATTTCAAAAATAATGTAGATTATTTCTTTTTAAAATTTTATTTGGAAGTGTTTAAAAAAGCAAGTACTAGTATTTCTGTAATGTATAGTTTAATAACTAACTCAAAGATGGTTCAAAGCAATAAAGTGATATTTTGTTTGAAACTATGAGAGTTTTTTAAATTAAGAGGTTAATTCTTTATCAAAAGCTAAAGAAACAAATTAATAATTTAATGAAAACTTTCTACTTCAAACTGAAACTTAACAATTTTTGCTTTTCCTATCAAACAGTGATAAATTTCCAAGTTTTTATTTCAGCTGAACCTTTAATCAATATCTTATTTTTATATTTGTCATGTTGTGCTACATTAACCTTTTCCATGATTTTTCCTTTAACACATATTACTTTTCTTTGCTCTTTTAATCTAAAAATCATTTAAAACCTTTGACTTCTTAACTGCATCTCCTAAGAAAAGGTATCAGTTTATTATACTGAAAATATATTAGTAATTTGATTGTGCTGATTCAGTGCCCAGATTTTGTTGCAAGGCCCTTCAGAAATTATTTTGATAATGTATGTAGAAAAGTTGGCAAAACTTCAATTAAAAAAATGATTCTCTTTTCTTGATTTACTGATTAAATTCTTCTGAATTTATACTTTAAGCCATCTCAAAGATAAGTAGCTGATAATCTAAAATCAACTAATGACAGCACTTACAAGACAAGCAATAATCATTTATGATTGTAATAGGTGAATTGAGAGAAGTTGCTATGGTTATTATCTGCTCCTTTTCTAAATTTTTTGAGAAAAACTGTCGGCAATAAAAATTTGAACCCGGTAATCATTTTGCTCTTTTTGTAATCATTAAATTTAATTGAGTTGGGATAGTAGAATGGAAATACCAGCCTGGCTGTAATAGTTACTTGAGATCTTAACATACGTGTATAACTAGCTCCCTTGACAAACCAGCAACATTCATTTAGAATGGAAAGAGACTAAGTGCTTTTAGAGGTAAGAATGTCCTGCAAAATCTTCTTTGCTTAGATTTTTTTTCTTTGTCTTATTATTTAATATGCTATTGTGACTATGCAGCTCCTCTAAATAAGCAGAACTCTTCAAAGATAACAGGGATAGGAACACAAAGCTTGTAAAAAGTTTAAAATTATTTTAAGATTGGGTTTATTATCTTTCTTATTTTGATTGAATATAATTTCCATTTAAGTGAAGCATTTATTACAATAGACTTTGTTGCTTTAATTTAGTGACTTCAACTTTTTAAAATTATTTTTCTGGAATGCTTTTAGGATTGTTATTTGTATAGTTGTACTATTGTTGCTCCAACTGTCAAATATTGTGCTTAACAAAGTACTTGTTTCTATAAAAGTTGCTCTCTATAATAATTCTTTTCTGTGTAGAATGCCCAACTTATTTGCTCTCAGGGCAGTGATTTTTCATTTCATGTTTTTATAGTTTTTTCCACTGTTATCAAAATAGTGTAATAATTATTCATGGCAGAATTCTGATTCATAAGAGTTTTGTCATGTTGTTTTATAAAAATGCACAAATTAGGTCTCCATGAGAAGCCATAGTGCCATGTGCTATTTGTATCAATGGTGATGAAGAAACTAGTCCACCATCACAAAGACAGGAATAACCAGTTTGTTAAGAATTTGTTATAGCACTTCCCCAAATCATAATGTTTATAGTAATCATAATCAACAATGGCTTCAGTGGGAAAGCAGCAGAACTCTCTCTTGTGGTCAAAGAGTATTTTTCTTACACTGTAGCTCTGAGTTTGTGTTATAATACTGTAAGCATAGGAGTACCAAAGCTACTTGACTGGTGTGGAGTCAAATGTATTTATATATTTTCATCTGATACAAGTTTTACATATTTTATTTTAGAGTAAGCTAAAAGACTTAATCTAGTTAAAATATGAGCCTTTCTATCCATTTGCAGTTTGAAGAATGGGTGTTTTACTTGTCGGGTATCGGTCGGATACCTCAACCAATGGAACCAGCTAGTGTCAGTTCTTGCCTTAGTCACCATTCTTCTATCATTGTAAACTTCAAAAATCCTACATTTGAAGAAGTAGTGGTAAATATCATTTTAACAGGTACGGCAGTGCCCTCATATTTGTTTATGACTGGGAAATTGGATTACCAACTAAAGAAAGCTTTAAAAAATTCTACTGTATACCATGGAATGATTTTTTTAAAAAAATAATTATATTACATAAAACTAATTTCTCCCAACAGTGAAGATTGGGTTTCATAGTAGGCCTTTTACCTTAGTAACTAGGATGCAATATAGGGTTTTATTCTGCAAACCACTACCCAACTCTAGAGAAAATAGGCATGATGCTGATAGATAAACAGCAAGTTGGACAGTACCTTTCTGAATCAGTTTGTTTTCTTGAGTAGCAAGAACAATATAACTGCAGTAATTAATGCTGCATGATCATTGAAATTGACAACTTCTGTCAGTCATTTTAGAATCTTTACTTAGAAAGTACATAAAACAGAAAGAGAGATACAGGATATTACTCTGTTGTCTCTTTCCAACAAGAACCAATACAAATAAGATCTGAATCCATCCATGTACAACTGTATAGCAATAATGTGCAATGCCATATCATAGCAATAGAACATTAATATTCTTTATGTTTATCTATAGGAATCTTGATTTTCATGTTAGCAGGCCCTCAATGGGGAAATAGGAGCTAACGTTTATGAAAATCAAGACAGAATTTTGCTGAACTAAAAGATTAATGCCTCTGTGCAATTACTAATGTTCTAGGTGGTAACTTTCATATTTTGGATCAAGTTATATGTACTGTGAATGCTTTTTAAATTTTAAACCAAACTCTGCGGAAATATTTGATATTGCATTTAATTGGTATACTTTATTTCACAGATAATAGTTGCTTCACTTGCAGAGGGCATTGCTATTAAGAGCATTTGCATAACAAAATTGTAGACCACACACCGCAGTCACTTCATTTCCATTGTGAAATTGCTATTTCTCTGTTCCTCTGCTTCTTAGGGATACTGTTATTTAGATAAAATATTTAGCAGAATTACAGTATATGCTGGATGCAATCTAATCCAAATTCATATTGTTGCTTATAGATAAAGTAATTGGTATATTTTAAACTGTGAAAACCATTCAGTATATTAAGAACAAATTATTTTCATGTTTATTTACATGTGATAAATGAAAATATTGATTTTGAGAACAGCTATAACTTTCATTTTAACTATATTATAGATACACGCATAGGTAGATGTTCTGACAAATACCTTTAATACGTTCAGTGGTTGTGTAGTAACTGGTAGCATAATTCCCTCTTCAAGCTGCTCCTGAAGGTTTACTTATGATATGTTCATGTTCTGCACTAAGTATGTGAAGTTAATGTGAACTGTATCCTGAGACAAATCACTCTATGATTGCCTTCTGGCTCACTGGTGTCAATCTCACCCATTCAGTTGGCCCATCCCAGATGACTGTTGGACTCAATGGGGATCCAACTACCAATGGAATGTCTGGTTACTGTCTGTCCTTAGAGCAGTAAGATTTTGTTTCTAGGTATATTTCTAGGCTCACTCGTCATATCAGTATAGTTGCTTAAGAAATGTTTCTATTCTCATATTCATCCATTTGTTTTCAGTTTTACTGTGTTGATGATGTAACTTTTCACTGGTTGCAGATTATAACAATGTTATCATTCAAATCATGCTATTCTTGTAGAACTGTGTTTTAGAAATATTATTTTTGGGTAAATTAATAATAATATAGAAGGGAGTAATTAAGCTCCATAACCTTTGCACACTGCTAGCCAGGAGTACATAGATTTCTACTGTGACATGAATTAAGTCTGTAACAGAACAATTGGACAAAATGACTCATGGCAGTTAGACTTTCTGCAGTAAACTGCTAGATGGTTTGATAGCACACATCTAACATTATTTTATTCTTGAGCACAGATGTAACATTGTTTTATTCTCCATTGATAGTAACATTTTTCTGTACATCATTTACCATAACCAGTGCAAAGCTTTTGAAATCCATTATACATTATACCATGCAAAAACTAACCCTACCATACAAAAAAGAGGTGTTGGAAATGAGAGCCAGAATTCTCCAACCCCTAGGAATAGCAATAGCCCACAAACCCCCAGTCACACTCTAGCAGGAATTATCCAGAACCCAAAAAAAGACACAGAAGGATGAAAGAAACAATGTAATCTACAAAATCAAATGTAACCATTGCAACCAATTCTACATGGGACAAACATCATGTCAATTAAAAACCAGGATCTACGAACACCAGCTGGTAGTCAAACACCACTATCCCAAATCCTTAAACTCTACTGACACTAAACAGCACCAGTTTGATTGGAGCAATACAAAAATCATCGGCCATGCTACCAGCCGTCATTCTTGTGAGTTCATTGAAGCCTGACACTCCACAAACAATTCCATCAACTGACACATTTATCTGCAACCAGTCTACAAACCCCTCAGGATCTAAATCAACCACACAGCCAACCAGAGATCAACCCATACAAGCCCCCCCCAGCAGTTCACCTCCCAATGATCCTGACCTGATGTAACCTCCCCCATCACAAGACCCATCACAAGACTCACTGATGACCAGGGCTTTTTTTCTCATAGAACGCTTAGAATGGCGTTCCGGCACCTTTTTTTTTTTTGCTTGCAAAAAAGCTCCCTCTATTGGCTTTCTTAAGCCTATTGCAGGGCTATGCAATCTTGGCTCTTTTTTATGACTCATGGACTTCAACTCCCAGAAATCCTGAGCCAGTCAAGCTGAGCTCAGGAATTCTGGGAGTTGAAGTCCTTGAGTCATAAAAGAGCCAAGGTTGCCTACCCCTGCACTAGAGAAGGACATTAAAATTATTTACAGGGTTACTTCTTTAGGAACTAAACTTTTAGAATCTAAAGCAGCTAATTCAAAAAAGCCAACAGGAAAGAAACTCAGATTTTTCATCTGCTTCTGTCTTTTGGAAGGTAAAATTAGATAACAAAATAATCTATTTCCTATGTTAACATCTCTGCAATGATGATTTCATAAAGGTAACAGGAAAGAAATGAGAAACATTTTTCTCAATGTAATATGTCTAATTTAGTTGATGCTAGAAAAAAATAATAGTATCTTTTGTACATACTCTTGAAAACTATTTTGAATCTAACCATCTATTACAAGTAAACCACTTTAAATTAAACAATTCTTAAGAATGAAATATTCTTAATTTGGACTTTACTTCTACTGTTTGGACTGTTGTGTGTTTTGAAAAATAGATTATTTAGAATCTAGTTATGTTGCACTTCAGTCTTTAAATAATTAACCTAGTATATACAGTACATAACAATATATGATGTTTTCCATGGTGAGCTTAACGTCAATAACAACATTTATTAAAAAGGCTAAAATAATTTCTGGTGGTATTTGTACATTAAAATTTTGTTTAGTCACAATCTTTCACTTTTCCCATTCTGGACAAGCAGTGGTCATGTATTCTAGCAAAAGATGTTACATATATGCATAAGCGTAGTCAGTAGCATATGCCTTTTTAAAAATATCAAACATGCAAAGAAACAAAAATAAGTCCAAAATATCTGTATTACATCCAGAAATGCCAACTTTGCAACCAATATTTCTCATCCATAACTATGGCACCCGAAGGATACCTACATACATGCAAATGCTTCTCTGGGATCAATAATGCAGCAGGGATTGCTTTTTCCTTCCAGTAACATATACCTAAAACCAGTTTATTGCATTTGGCAATTGTACTAAAAAAAAATATCTCATTGTCAACCAATACAATTCATTTAATTTGAAATCAAGTAAAAATTGATTTAAATTATTTTATTAAAACAAATTAACGGCAATTCTTTTATAAGAATGAGTTTGACATGCCTGCTCTAGATAGTTGAATGCTCCAAAATAAATTCTAGACCAGGCCTGTACATGCAGCCTACCAAGCACCCATGGACAGAGCACAGACTTTTTTTTAAAAAAAAGTAATAAAATCACCACCACTGCCCTGAAAGACATGTTGCCTAGTGTCTCCATGGCTTACCATGACCACAAGCTCCAACACTGTAGATGCTCCTCTAGTCACCAAATCATTGATTAGCCCACCAGCATTCCTTTGCAGAACACAAAGATTTTTAATTTATCAGTGTGGGCCTTTCCCTTCTACAAGTTGCACAGACCTCTTCTAGATTTTCCTCTTGCCTTTCCGAGTTAACTCTTTGGTCTGTCATTGAGCAAGAATTGACTTTGTAGGGAAGCATATTATCATTTAATGTATATTTAACATATGTTCTACCTTTGTTTACCATTTATATAATATTTGTATGCAGTCCACATGGCGAGGTTTGGGGCAACTTACAATAGAAAAAAATATATATTTAAAATCATAACATTGAAACATAAAAGCAGGGCTTTTTTTCTCATTGAATGCTCTGAATGGTGTTCCGGCACCTTTTTTTTGCACAAAAAAAAGCTTTTGCACAAGCTATGCTACTCCATCTATTGGCTTTCAAAAGCCTATTGGCTTTCGAAAGCCAATAGGAATTGCTGCTGAGTGCACCAAAAGACCCGGTCGGCAAATATTGCACTGGCAAGTTGTCTGCAGCGAAGGTGAGATGGCAGGAGCTTTGCATCCCTCCCTGCTGCCCAACTACACCATCTCAACTATGTAAGTAAGAGAGGACAAGGAGTGGGAGGTGGGTTCTGTGGAGTCCATGTGCACTCCTTCCTTGTGCTCACCCATGTCAGCCAGGCTGGTGGCCTACCCAGTGCTTGACCTGCGCCACTGTCGCCTTGCCCTGCGCTACTGTCGCCTTGCCCTGCGCGCCTAAGTGGCTGCCCTGCATTGCCTGGTCCACCCTGCCTCCGCCACCCACCCCACGCAGCCCCTCCATATAGAGCAGGCCCCGATGATCTCACAGCAGCACTGCCCCCCGCCTCCTGTACCCGCCAAGATGAGAGGTCCGGCACCTTTTTTTTTTTTAGAAAAAAAGCCCTGCTGATGACTCACACCTGGTCCATCACAAAACCCACCACAGACCCCCCCCACTTGACACACCCACACCTGAAGCCCCAATAAACAGAACACTGACACTGACATCCCCTAAACTCTGCTGAAGATGTGACCTAGCCTGGTGATGAAACATTCAGAAACCAACCACAAGCTCAGACAATGAATCTTCACCCTCATCCATTATACATTTTATACATTTTCCATAAATGTCATCTTTATTAATTAGTTACCTATTTTTTCATATGCATTAACTATCTCAAGATAAATTTTTCAAAACAGTTATATGAACAGTTATATGAGTTAACAAACAGTTATATGAACAATTTGTAATTATTAAATCATGAAAAGTAAATCTGTTTAGGTTATCATAAATCTTTGTAATCATGAAAAAAGATAAAAAATGTGATTGGTTTGCTCATGAGTAGCTTATCTGAAGACCTCATAGAGGTCTTCCTGCTATGCATTTACTATTCGTGTTGCAAATTGTATAGCTTTAGTAAAGAAATATGTATTTCTTTCTCATTTCCTAGTGCTGGAATGGACAGTCTGTGCATCAGAAACCTTAGTTTGTTTTTTAAAATATTAATAAATCTGGTGCAGGATATTCATTTGATGCTAATTAATATAATAAAATGTCAATAACTTTCAATAACCCTTTAGAGAGTCATGGTATTGCGTATATTAAAAATTCTTACGATAGATGTCTGCATACCAGTTATAAATAGGGCCATTCCCCCTCCCATGTGACTTCTGATTGTTATCCTGATTGTCATTTAATCCTTAAATCTATTTATTGTACTGGATTGACCAAGAGTCAGTTGAAATAGCATGTACATCTGATAGATAGATAGATGCAGTAGATAGATAGAAAGAAAGAATATTCAACTATGTAGGCATATATAATCAGATTATCCATTATTTTCCTTTTTTATTTTTAACTAGTCTTATTTTTCTCTCTACAGTAGCAGTCTCATTGTTTTCTACATTATAGCAGTAGCATTTATTCTTTTCTATTGTATTATTCGATTATATGATATTTAAAAATCATTTTATCATCAAACTCTATTCAGAAACTTGTTGAATCAGGAGAACACTATAAATCTTCAGAAAATTTATTGCAAATAAAAATTATAAAATAAAGAATTACTAAAAGTAAATCTTAGTCTGATTGTGTTTTCATTGCAGATAATAATGTCTTTTAAACTATGTAAACATTATTTTAAATAGCAAACCTCTAACTCAACCCGTTTCCAAAATGGATATTTTTGGGAAAGGGTAGGAAAGAGCAGAAATTATTTATACATTATTTCAAAGCATTTTAATACGTCTCCATGAATATTCATAGGGTTTTTTTTTGGCATGTAATATATAAATTAAAATGCAAAAGGACCTTTTAACAAATTCAATTTCTGTTCCAAGGACTACTTTGATCATTTCAATCTTTAGTGAATTTTCCTCCTTGAATGTGACTAGAGATTTTTTTTTCTTTTTCATTAGATCGAGATCATATCACAGATCATCTTCATGCAACTTCCACTAAAGAGAGTGTTTTCTGGCTTCCACTCAAGGAAACGCAAGGTAGCACTTTTATAAGATACCTTTATGTAACTGTGAAACTATATGGTTATGTAGCTCAAATTCACTTAATAGTGGTATGCAGGCATAACCATTTTACAGTAGAAAAAATGGTTTGATGTAAGGGGAGTTTTAATATGAGGGATCACTTCCACTTGGATTGAAAACAATCTGTTTGTATCAAAGTGATAAAATCTATAAGAAAAATGTGGAGTGTAAGCTAGTATTTAAAGATATATAACTATCTACCTTCTGTTTTCATTAGATATATTTCCAGTCATATAAAAGCATTACAAACACAATGGGTAACCCAAAGTAGTATTTTAGGAAATTTATATTGAACAAGCTCTAGAGGGGCAAAAGGATAAAAGGACCTAGTTGTATTCCATACAGGAACTGTGCTTTAATGTTAAATAATTGACAGCTGACTCATAATAACTCCTTTTGGTCTCTTTGCAAACATCATGGTTTTAGTATCATTGATTTTTCTTATAATGCTGAATTGCAACGTATAAAGCTCTTCTAAGAATCACTGCATCATCTGCATAGAGACAGATAGAGATATACTTGTCTGCAACCTTAGGAGGATGAAAATTTATGCTACTTAAATGACCCTTTAGGGTCATTTAAGTAGCATAAATTTGTTGTTTTCCCCTTTAGGATTCTCATCCATGGAATTCTTCCCATGGTCTCTCTAAGTTTATTGAAATTAGCTCTTTTAAAGACCAAGACTCTAGTTTGTCTGTGTTCTATTGCTTGTGCTTCCAGAATGTTGAATTCCAATATTGCACGATCACTTCCTCCCCTTGTAGGAAACCCAGAGAAAATCAGATGTATTATAATAATGTTAGGAAGTCTTATTACTTTAATTATATTGTTTATCTTTTCCAAAACTAATAATATCAGAACTCTCATTCTGGACTAGTGCAGTTATTTAAATTGTTCACTGTAGCAAAAGATTAATTCAATTAAAATGAATATATCTGCCCTGCTTCACCACTGTAATATTGTTCTTTTTGAAAATATTTTTTAGAATGTTCTAAATCTTATTAAGGTAGAAATGATACATAATTCATTTCACATATACAAACCCATCCCTTGCCATTTGGATTTCCCCATTTTCTATTCTGAACAGTAGTATTTGGATAAGATAAAACTCATGCTGTTAAACTTGTCTGAGTTAATTTAGAAGGAATATTCTTCCACCACTTCAATTTACATTTAATTATTAATTCATTTTAAAGTATTATTTCTATTTCTCATGACTGCAATAAATGGAGCATAGGACTCAGTGCTCAAAAAAAACATTAAAATATGATATGTGTTTAATATTCATTGTTTATTTTGCATATTAGATTTATATCCTCCCTTTGCTTTAGGTTGGGAAGATCATATTCATAGCACTTATCTTTTTAATTTTTTCTCATAACTTCAAATGTGAAATAGGTCAAATTTGAGAAAGAAGAACTGGCCTACATCAAGGAAAGGGCATCTATTGTGATCCCCTTTATAAGCTTGTACGGTATAAGAATGCTTCTCCTAACTTGGCATTCTGTCCCCCTCCCCACTTCAGATTTATTGGAGTATAAAGTCTTGTCATGCATAAACAGTTCATACAGGTGGGCTTAATATCTTAAGAGTTGCAGTCCAACATACTTGAGGTCAGTAGATTGGAAAAGGCTGCCATAACAAATTACGTACATAAAGGTATGTGCAATTAAATAACATCTTTTATTGATCAAAAGATGGAAAGAAATTTAATGTTTTTATTATGCTGAAAATATTTAAAATTCATTCATTTTCACATGGTTTGTGATGACCTTTGGAATAAGAATACACTGAAAAGGTCAGAACTGTGGGATATAATCATTTGGAGACTGCAGGAAATTTCCTTGCAATCATGGAAAATGTAATGGATACAGTAAATAAGGACATTCTATTGAGTGTAAAATGCTAATATTCTTTGGAACTTGAGTATAATTGGTACTCTAACAGAATAAGAGTTGGATTTTATCCTGTTTGCTTTCTGGGTTACCTTATTTTGCTACCACATTTTTTGATAGTTGTATAGTTCTAGGTTGTTGTTTTTTTTGCACAACAACCCAAAATTATTTGAAATCAGGCAATGCAGAAAAAGTTATGTATTGTTTATATTTATTTATTTTAACCCTATGAAAACCAAAGGGAGTGTTTTCCAACATTTCATGTGGTCATCTTGCAAGCTGCTTAAATACCTTATTGCTGTTAGAATGTCCCTAATGTCATCTTTGGTGTCTAAAGCACCATGATGAACCATAATGAAGCACAATGGTAATACACCACACCACCCTGGTTACTACTTGGGCTAATACACCTATCTCAATTGATTCAGTAACTCTTCCAAGTACATTCCAGTAATAATTTTGATCTCATCCATCCACCTCAAATGGTATTTCTTTTCCCTCTTTTACTTTCTTCACCTTTGCCAAGCATGGTTTTTTGAGGTCATCATTAGTCTGATCACATACCAAAAGAATGTGAGTTTTTCCTTGCTGACCAATGTCTCAAAAGATTGCCAAGACTGATTGATCAATTCTTCTTACTGTCCACAATAGTCCTGATTGAGTCTTATAATTCACAGTAAAAACCATGTGCAATCTCATTCGTTGAAGGTATGTAACTATTCTTACCTTGTTTGCCATATAAATAGCTTTATCTTTCATCAGAATAAATCTCTTTACCTGTTCACTTCTTCACTGTCAATTGTAGAGTAAATATTGATTGGCTTTACCTTTGTCTTCTTAATAGATCACAATAGACTAGATTTTCACTTTGTTTTTACTTTCATAATGAACACACCTCTTCAAAAGGTTATTACCTTCTTATCTCAGGTTTAAGTATTTAATCACCCTTTCTGATTTTAGAAAATTCCCAAAGTATTGGATATTCCATCAAACAAAGTGAAGACAGTCATCAACAAGTGGAGAAAATATGGCACAATAGTGACATAACCAAAAACTGAAAAAAACCTAGTCCAAACAGTTACCAAGAGACCTACAGCAACATTAAAGGAGCTGCAGGAATGTCTGGCAATCACTACCACATAATCTCCCATATTCTTCATTTGTCTGGGCTGTAGGGTAGCATGGCAAGACAGAATCCTTTTCTTAAGAACAAAAATATCCAAGCCCAGCTACATTTTGCAAAAACCTACATCAAGTCTGACAAAAGCATGTGGGAGAATGTGTTATGGTCTGATAAGTCCAAGGTTGAACTTTTTTGGCCATAATTATGGAAAGTATGTTTGATGCAAAAACAACGCCTCACCTTACCAAAAATATACACCATGCTCATGGTGAAGCATGGTGGCAGCATTATGCTTTGGGGCAGCTTTCTGCTAAAATGCTGAGGTTGAAGAGGAATTTTATCTTTCAACATGACAATGACCCAAAGCTTAGCTTGAAATCGGTAAAAAAATAGCTTCACCAGAAAAAGATCAAAGTTTTGGACAGGACCAGCCAGAGTCTGGACTTGGATCCAATTGAAAATCTGCAGGGTGACCTGAAGATGGTTTGGCACCGGAGGTACCCTTGCTATCTGACCCTGCTTTTGCAAAGAAGAGTGGGCAAAGATTCTCAAGGCAAAATGTGCCATGCTGTAGGCTCCTACACCAAAAGACTGAATGCTATCATAAAATCAAATGATGTTTCAACAAAATATTAGTTTTAGGGGGCTCACACTTATGCAATTACGTTACTGTAAGTTTTTTATTGTTACTTTCCCCCTAAAAGATTCCAGTTTGTTTTTCAGTTGAATTGTACAGCTTATATGTTATAATAAATATGGAAACAATTCTGACGTGAGTTACCTTAGTCTGACTTTTTTTTTACGTCGCAAAAATATGGCATTTTAACAGGAGTTTGTAGACTTTCTATTTCACATTATTGTATATATCCTATTTGAAACTATTGCCTATCATATCCTAGTATCTAGTGCATGGGTGTCAAACTCGCTGCATCACATGACATGTCGTGACGTATTGCAGCTTTTTCTGCATTGCCTCCGCATGAGGCAACTGGCCTGCGGGCCGGCAGTTTGACACCCCTGATCTAGTGGAATAGAATATGAACATATTTTCTCTGCTAATGTTTTTGTCTTTCTATAATCCTGCTTGTAAAGGATTTCAGTATAGTTTCTGTCTTCTGCTTTTGTCTTGACAAGATTTCTTCCGTGATCACTATTAAGTATTTTAGTTTAAGTCTAAATTTTTTTGGTGGTTGTCTTATATTTTAAAATAAACTATCATGATAGCATGCTCTGTTTGTTACTTAGATCTTTTACTCTTTACATATTTCATTGAACTATAATATAGCTTGCTGTTATATTCTGAGTCCATCTTTTCCATGTCAAATTGGGTATTAATGTATGTTTTTTTTCAGAAAACTCTATTATATGTCTCATGTATGATTGTATTTATCCAATGCAAATCAATTTGTTATTCCAGATTCCTCCATTTCTTCTATTTTTGCACTCTGATCACATTATAATAGTTTTACATTCTTTCTTGATGTTGCATTTAGCATTTCTTGCAAATTGTTGAGGAAGTAATTGCTCTACCTTGTATACTACCCACCTACCTATCTACCTACTAGATATTAATTCTAAAACATATGACCTTGTCATTTATTAAGTTTTAATCAAACATATATTTAGCACACTTTTAAAAACTAATAATAGTTGCACTCAGGTCTTTTTTTTTGTTCCCATACCGAGGGTTTTATATAATATGAGTTGAACCTGCCCATTCTGGTTCATCCAAATTTACTTATTCCTAAAACACACTATTTAATGAACTTTTTCCTTCTGTGTCAAGACATGTTTTCCTGTATTGTAGTTCCTTTAAAAACAACTTTTTCCCACACTGACCGAATGAAGGACCAGCATTTTGTGCTTTTGGTCTGGCCAACTCATAACCTGTAACATATCTATTCATGAAAATTCAACATTTATGCTCCCATAATTAGAGGAGTATTTTCTGAAGTGTAGTTTTCATCACTTAGCATCTAAACTTAAACAAATGTTAACAGCCTTGTCCTGTTGGCAACAATATTCAGATGATTTACCAGTACCTTTTAATGATTGTTTATAAAGTTATTTCTCTTAAGAGTCATTTGGCTTTCACAAAAGTTCTTGCTCCCCTTATCGCTATTTGTGGAATATTCTTAGCTTCCCTGTCTCTGTCAGCTTTAAGAGTGACCCTTGGGGTAGCTTATTTTTCTTCCTGAATTGGTCTCAAGGTTCTGGAGCCAGGGATCATTTCACCAAGTCGGGGTGGTAAATCCTTTGGAAGGCTAAAGGTTGTCCGTTAGAAAGAGAGATACCGATATATTTTGTCTAAATTAACCTAAGAGAGAGAGGAATAATCTCATGGTTGTATTAGATAAGGGTGAAATTAAAGAAGCAAAAGTGTAGATTAGATAAGCACCACTATTTGGATATCAAACACTTGTAAACTGGTTACCTGTTTCTGAGAAATAATGGTTTCAATGTTGTTTATATATGACTGGATTTTTTTTAGTAGAAAAGGAGTTCTTTATAAATAATTGTGTTTCCTTTTATACTGCATATTTTTAAAATGACAAACGAATTATTTATACTATTTAATTTTCTGCTTTTTAGGAATAATTTTACCTCAAAAAAGCAAGCTTGATATTCCTGTATTATTTGCCCCTCTTTCTATGAAACTCTATGAAACTTTTCTTGTTATTGAAGTTAAGAAGATACATGAAGAAAACTGGACTTATGATGACACATTTGAATTAAAGGAAGCAGTAAACAGGTAAGTATTTTAAACATTAGATATCCATAACAAATGTTGATTTAAATTTGAAATTCTTAAGAATTTCATACTATAAAACTTTAGATAATTCTGTACTGCCTGAAATTATTAGACTGTATAAGTGTGACAAAGTCATCTTTGGTTACAACTCTTGGACAACTCTTTCATAAGATTTGTTAACTACCCAAGAGGGTGCTTTTGGTCTAGCCAACTCATAATCTGTAACATATCCATGAAAATTCAACATTTATGCTTTGGATACTTTTCAGCCACTAAACTCAATGGAATGATGATTATATAAGATGAGCCAAATTGCCATCTTTGCTGGTTAAAGCAAAACAAATTAAATCTAATGATTAATTAAGGGAGTCAGTATCTCTGTTATAAATAATGTAATATTGGTAGCTGTAAAAGAGGCTATAATGAGGTATATCATCAATGTATGTGTTGTTATTTCCTTTCTGTTTTGATGTTACATTAAGTTTTTGTACCAAAGCCACTTTAATTGCTTGGTGGATGGCATATATTATGAAATGGCATCAGCCCAAGTACATGGCATAAGTTTCTAAGAAGTACATTTTTAAACTAGATTTTGTATCAGATATATTATTGATACAAGAAATTTCAAACAAGTTTTAAGTGGATAGATAAGGTCATGAAGTAATGATTGTACTGTTGTTGTTGTTGTTAGCTGCGAAGTCGTGTCCGACCCATCGCGACCCTATGGACAACATTCCTCCAGGCCTTCCTGTCCTCTACCATCTTCTGGAGTCCATTTAAGCTCACGCCTACTGCTTCAGTGACTCCATCCAGCCACCTCATTCTCTGTCGTCCCCTTCTTCTCTTGCCCTCGATCTTTCCCAGCATTAGGCTCTTCTCCAGTGAGTCCTTCCTTCTCATTAGGTGGCCAAAGTACTTGAGTTTTAGCTTCAGGATCTGGCCTTCTAAAGAGCAGTCAGGATTGATCTCCTCTAGGACTGACCGGTTTGATCGCCTTGCGGTCCAAGGGACTCGCAGGAGTCTTCTCCAGCACCACAGTTCAAAGGCCTCAATTCTTTGGCGCTCAGCCTTTCTTATGGTCCAACTTTCACTGCCATACGTTGCAACTGGGAAGACCATAGCCTTGACTATACGCACTTTTGTTGACAGGGTGATGTCTCTGCTTTTTAGTGTGCTGTCTAGATTTGCCATGGCTTTCCTCCCGAGGAGCAAGCGTCTTTTAATTTCTTGGCTACAGTCCCCATCTGCAGTGATCTTGGAGCTCAGGAAAATAAAATCTGTCACTACCTCCATTTCTTCCCCATCTATTTGCCAGGAATTGACAGGGCCAGATGCCATGATCTTGGTTTTCTTAATGTTAAGTTTCAACCCAAGTTTTGCACTCTCCTTCTTCACCTGTAACAAGAGGCTCTTTAGTTCTTCTTCACTTTCTGCCATTAGAGTGGTATCATCTGCATATCTTAGGTTGTTGATATTTCTTCCGGCAATCTTAATTCCAACTTTTGATTCATCTAGCCCTGCCTTTCTCATGATGTGCTCTGCATATAAGTTAAATAGGCAGGGCGACAGTATACAGCCTTGCCGGACTCCTTTCCCAATTTTGAACCAATCAGTGGTTCCGTGTCCAGTTCTCACTGTTGCTTCTTGACCCGCATATAGGTTTCTCAAGAGACAAATAAGATGGTCTGGTACTCCCATCTCTTTAAGAACTTGCCACAGTTTGTTATGATCCACACAATCAAAGGCTTTAGCATAGTCAATGAAGCAGAAGTAGATGTTTTTCTGGAACTCCCTAGCTTTCTCCATGATCCAGCGTATGTTGGCAATTTGATCTCTAGTTCCTCTGCCTCTTCGAAATCCTGCCTGCACTTCTGGTAGTTCTCGATCCACATACTGCTGAAGTCTAGCTTGTAGGATTTTAAGCATGACTTTACTAGCATGAGAAATGAGTGCAATGGTGCGATAGTTTGAACATTCTTTGGCACTGCCTTTCTTTGGAATTGGAATGTAAACTGATCTTTTCCAATCCTGTGGCCATTGTTGAGTTTTCCAAATTTGCTGGCAAATTGAGTGTAGCACTTTTACTGCATTGTCTTTTAAGATTTTGAATAGCTCAGCTGGAATACTGTCACTTCCACTAGCTTTGTTGTTGCTCAGCTTTTCTAAGGCCCACTTCACTTCACATTCTAGGATGTCTGGCTCGAGGTCAGTGACCACCTCATTGTGATTATCAGGGACGTTAAGCTCATTCTTGTATAGTTCTTCTGTGTAATTTTGCCACCTCTTCTTAATCTCTTCTGCCTCTGTTAGGTCCCTGCCATTTTGGTCCTTTATCATGCCCATTTTTGCATTAAACGTTCCCTTCATTTCTCCAATTTTCTTGAAAAGATCTCTGGTCCTCCCTATTCTATTATTTTCTTCTATTTCTTTGCACTGTTCATTGAAGAAGGCATTCTTATCTCTTCTAGCTATTCTCTGGAATTCTGCATTCAATTGGGTGTATCTTTCTTTTTCTCCCTTGCCTTTCGCTTCCCTCCTTTCCTCAGCTATTTGCAAAGCTTCCTCAGACAGCCATTTTGCTTTCTTGCATTTCTTTTTCTTTGGGATGGTTTTGGTTGCTACCTGTTGTACAATGTCGCGAACCTCTGTCCATAGTTCTTCAGGCACTCTGTCTATCAGATCTAATTCCTTAAATCTATTTGTCACCTCTACTGTATATTCAACAGGGATATGATTTAATTCATACCTGAGTGGCCTAGTGCTTTTCCCTACTTTCTTCAGTTTAAGCCTAAACTTTGCAAGGAGAAGCTCATGGTCTGAGCCACAGTCAGCTCCTGGTCTTGTTTTTACTGACTGTATAGAGCTTCTCCATCTTTGGCTGCAGAGCATATAGTCAATCTGATTTCTGTGTTGACCATCTGGTGATGTCCATGTGTAGAGCCGTCTCTTGGGTTGTTGGAAAAGAGTGTTTGCTATGACCATTGTATTCTCTTGACAGAATTCTATCAGCCTGTGCCCTGCTTCATTTTGCACTCCAAGGCCAAACTTGCCTGTTATTCCAGTTATCTTTTGGCTTCCTACTTTAGCATTCCAATCCCCCATGATGATAAGAACATCATTTTTTGGTGTTAGTTCTATAAGGTGCTGTAGTGCTTCATAGAACTGGTCAATTTCATCCTCTTCAGCACTGGTGGTTGGGGCATAGACCTGGACTACTGTGATATTGAATGGTTTGCCTTGGATTCGAACTGAGATCATTCTGTCATTTTGAGGATTGTATCCCAGTATTGCTTTTCCTACTCTTTTATTGACTATGAAGGCTACTCCATTTCTTCTGAAGGATTCTTGCCCACAGTAGTATACCTGATGGTCATCTGAATTAAATTCACCCATTCCTGTCCATTTTAGTTCGCTGATACCTAAGATGTCAATGTTCAGTCTTGTCATCTCTTGTTTGACCACGTCCAGTTTTCCTTGATTCATGGATCTTACATTCCAGGTTCCTATGGAGAAAAAATCTTTACAGCATCGGACTTTCCTTTCACCACCAGACATATCCACAGCTGAGCGTCCTTTCGGCTTTGGCCCAGTCGCTTCATTCTTTCTGGCGCTACTAGTACTAGCCCTCTGCTCTTCCCCAGTAGCATATTGGACACCTTCCGACCTGAGGGGCTCATCTTCCAGCGTCATATCGTTTTGCCTTTTGGTACTGTCCATAGGGTTTTCATGGCAAAGATACTGGAGTGGTTTGCCATTTCCTTCTCCAGTGGATCACGTTTTGTCAGAACTCTCTGCTATGACCTGTCCGTCTTGGGTGGCCCTGCACGGCATAGCTCATAGCTTCATTGAATTACGCAAGCCCCTTCGCCACGACAAGGCAGTAATCCATGAAGGGGAATGATTGTACTAGTTTTTTTTTAAAGTGATAATGTTAATATTCAAGTTGCTTATATTTCTCAGCCAATCTGTAATAATAGAGGATGAAGAACTTAAAGGACTCCGTTGGATCTACCCAATTTATGGAATTTCAGAAGCTCCACCCAGTGAATTAGCTCCAGGTATCTATGAGCAATTACATTAAAATTGGGTAGAGTAAAATGAACATTTTCCAGCTATGATCCAAGCTAAAATAAATGGAATAGCAGATAAAGTAAATTTAGCACAAACATTCAAATGACCAAGTAAATTACTATTGCTATTATAATCAATCAGTGCCTTCTTCTTGTGGTATAGTAAAGAAATGCATGTCCCATTTGGTATGCAATAGGGCTTGACAAACTGCTGTTTCCTGGAAAACTGGAAGATAGCTCAGGATTGACAAAGTAATTCTATACAGATTGAATTCTCTCCAACTATCATCACATCTACTACTTTTTCAGCAGTTTGTTCTACACTAGTTTATGGAGAAAGGAGGAGAATAGCAGAACATACTTTCCCCTGTTTGGCATTTACTGTTTCAAAAAAAGAAAAATTAGCAGGTTAGAGAAGAGAAACTACTTCTCTTTCTCCCATTTAAAATAGGTGAAATAACTGTATGCAAGGATAGAGGCTCATAGAAGCTAGCAAGTAGACAGAGGATGTTATTTATTCTCTATTTTGAATTTAAATACCATCTGAAGAATAATTTAGGCATAATATGCAAATCTGAGAATTTATGATTTGCCAAGCCACAATTATGCATTCAGAATCTCCCATGCATAACAGTGATTGGAGATTTTAATGTATTAGCTTTAATGTAATCAGAGACTTGAAGCATAGCCAACAGTATCTTGGATCATGGCTGCAATCTTATAACCTTAGAGTATCAACTGAATTGTATCTTAGTATGAAAAAGCTGAACCAAGAATATTGAAGGTATTGTTTGATATGCTGTAGAGCAGTCATTAATTGTTTATTAAGACTATTGGTATTACCTCCCATTTTAATTTTAAGATTTAAATTGGAGGGGGAGCTCACTTTTTAAAAAAATCAATTTGTATGACAATTTTATGATTGACTTTATGCTAATTGGGCAGCTAAAACTTTTTTTTGCTATTGAATACAGCTGTTACAGAAATTTGTAAGGCAAAAGGGAAGTATTCAAAATTTTGGCAGCCCATGATAATTAGATCATGCAATGGCAGAAGCAAAAGGTGAAATTTCACATTAAAGTTCTATTGATAGGTCTCATATAAGATTTATGATAGTGTTTTGATCAAAAGCAACAGAACTGTTGTGTAGCAAGTTCTTTGGAGGCAGGAAGCAAGACGAGGTTTCAAACAGGAAAATTTCTTTATTGAGGCAAACAGGAACAGAACTGAATCAGAGGCTTCTGCGCAGCTACATATATGGTTGGCCACTAGGTGGCGGCCAATAGGTTTAAAGGAACCCACTCCTGCCCCAAATCATCCAATGATCTTCTTGGAGACAGCAAGTCTGGCTAGTCAGTGACGGTTACACAGAGACCTCAATTGAGCAACCTTAAACAGCATTCAAAAGACACATGAAAACAGTTCAAGTAAAATCCCAATACATTACAAGAACCATCTAGATATGCAGGCTAACTTCATAGCAAGGCTAAAAGCTGTCTTTGATATCTCTGCCAAATGGGTAATAAGATGTGACATTTACAAGTTGAATATACAGTATGTGACTAACTTTCAATTGTTGGATCAGGATGTGGTTATTCATAGTTGACCAATTTAAAGAGAACATACAGTCATGGCCGAAATTGTTGGCACCCCAGAAATTTTTCAATGTTTTGCTATACACAGGTTTATTCCCTTTTTGTGTATTGGAACACAACAAAAAAAGGGAGGAAAAAAAGCAAATTGGACATAATGTCAAACAAAACTCCAAAAATGGGCCGGACAAAATTATTGGCACCCTTTCAAAATTGTGGATAAACAAGATTGTTGCAAGCATGTGATGCTCCTTTAAACTCACCTGGGGCAAGTAACAGGTATGGGCAATATAAAGATCACACCTGAAAGCAGATAAAAAGGAGAGAAGTTCACTTAGTCTTTGCATTGTGTGTCTGTGTGTGCCACACTAAGCATGGACAACAGAAAGAGGAGAAGAGAACTGTCTGAGGACTTGAGAACCAAAATTGTGGACAAATATCAACAATCTCAAGGTTACAAGTCCATCTCCAGAGATCTAGATTTGCCTTTGTCCACAGTGCGCAACTTTATCAAGAAGTTTGCAACCCATGGCACTGTAGCTAATCTCTCTGGTCATGGACTGAAGAGAAAAAATGATGAAAGGTTGCAACGCAGGATAGTCCGGATGGTGGATAAGCAGCCCCAAACAAGTTCCAAAGGAATGCAAGCTGTCCTGCAGGTTCAGGGAGCTATGGTAGGAGACCCAGGAGGACCCCACTGCTGACACAGAAACATAAAAAAGCAAGATTACAATTTGCCAAAATGTACTTGAGTAAGCCAAAATCCTTCTGGGAAAACGTCTTGTGGACAGATGAGACCAAGATACAGCTTTCTGGTAAAGCACATCATTCTACTGTTTACCGAAAACGAAATGAGGCCTACAAAGAAAAGAACACAGTACCTACAGTGAAATATGGTGGAAGTTCAATGATGTTTTGGGGTTGTTTTGCTGCCTCTGGCACTGGGTGCCTTGAATGTGTGCAAGGCATCATGAAATCTGAGGATTACCAAAGGATTTTGGGTCGCACTGTAGAGCCCAGTGTCAGAAAGCTGGGTTTGCGTCCGAGATCTTGGGTCTTCCAGCAGGCCAATGACCCCAAACATACGTCAAAAAGCACCCAGAAATGGATGGCAAGAAAGCGCTGGAGAGTTCTGAAGTGGCCAGCAATGAGTCCAGATCTGAATCCCATTGAACACCTGTGGAGAGATCTTAAAATTGCTGTTGGGAAAAGGCGCCCTTCCAATAAGAGAGACCTGGAGCAGTTTGCAAAGGAAGAGTGGTCCAAAATTCCGGGTGAGAGGTATAAGAAGTTTATTGATGGTTATAGGAAGCGACTGATTTCAGTTATTTTTTTCCAAAGGGTGTGCAACCAAATATTAAGTTAAGGGTACCAATAATTTTGTCCGGCCCATTTTTGGAGTTTTGTTTGACATTATATCCAATATGCTTTTTTTCCTCCCTTTTTTGTTGTGTTCCAATACACACAAAGGGAATAAACCTGTGTATAGCAAAACATGTGTTCCTGCAATACTTTTCTGTGAGAAATACTTGATTTTCTGGAAAAATTTCTGGGGTGCCAACAATTTCGGCCATGACTGTATATGATGAAATATAGGATAAGCTCATTTAACTAATGAATTCAGTGGAAACATTAATACTCATTTGAATATAGACGCAAATCTTAAAGAACTGGCTCTTCAGCATATGAGCGTCCCAATCTCAGAAGGCTCAGAAATAAAAACCACCCCAAAATTAATTGGAAGTAACCACAGGAATATGGAAATGAACAGGCTGATTTTCTGTCATGCAAATCTAACCCCTTTTGTTCCTTATGGCCCTTTCTTAACTCTGTCTGGTGACCTAAACATTTTACTCTCCCAGGTTCAATTTGCGAAACCACTGCAGCAGAAGAAAAACTTTTCTGGCTAAGCAATTTTGCACATAGAAGCTGAACTGATATATTAAATAGAAGATATATTTGACATATTGGGAGAATAATATTTTTAGCCTTTCCTCCATTTCTGAGATAGTCCATCTGGTTATGCCTTGACATTAAGGCATCCCTAATCATCTGAACTTTAATAGAGGTTGGCAATTCATAGCCCATTTCTATTTTTTAAAAAGACTTTTAAATGTTAAATATCATTTTTCCTCTCACCATTAATTGCAATCTGATATTAAAACGTAGATGAATGCCACATTGAAACAATGCTCTCATTGCTGGTTTAACCACAGATAGTCTATTCATTCAGTGACTGTTCAAAATTATCACAGTACTAAACAAATGATACTTGGAGTCTGGCCATTGCAACATTCCATAGTCACTTGGTATACAGCCCATGATTATGACATTGCAGTGAGCTGCAGTCACATAATAGCAATTTCCAATGTTCCCTGCTGATTTTCCACATGCAGTCAATGGAGAAACCAGCAAGAAGTCAGAAGACATGATCATGTGAGTTTCATCCTTAAAGACTCACATGGTCATTATCATATGTGGTGGTCATGTCCTAAAGCTAAAAGGTTCTGGCTTAAGATACACTTATGGTTGGAGAAGATGATTAAAAAACAAATAGAATTTAAACCAGAATTGTTTCTGTTAGGAATGATAGGTCCCAACTATGACAAGGAGAGTGGATACCTAATGTTACATGTATTAACAACAGTGAGAATTATGTATGCCCAATACTGGAAAAATGAAAAGTTACTGACTGAAGAAGTATTAATTAAGAAAATATTGAATTGTGCAGAAATGGATAGATTAACTTTAGAGATTAAAGAAAAGGAGCATTCAGTTTATTATAGAACTTGGAATAAATTTTATCAATGGCTAAATAAGCGAGTTAGGAATGTGAGAGAAAGGAATGTGATATGTAATTTTGAATTTAATGCTATACATTGAAAACTTAGTATTGTTTATGATAATTTACTATACTTATTAGTGTTATCAATTGTTACTTTTACCATTTCTATTTATATAGATTTACCCAGACAATATGCTGTTTGCCATATATTGAATGTTATTGGGGGAAACCCCAACCCTTACCCCCAACCCTCCCTGCACCCTAACCCTAATTCCCACCCCCTTACCCGCCTCCCCAACTCTATAAAAAGTTTTTTTAAAATTTTTTAATTTTTTTTAAAGACTCACATGGTCCTTGCTTAATAATGGCAATTGGAATTGCCATCTCTAAGCAACGTGCTCATGTGATGTTGTGTTTTACAATTACATCACTTAGTAATGGAATTTCTGGTCCTAATTGTTTTCATAACATGAGGACTACCTGTACCAGCATGACAACCATCCTGATCATTTGCTTATACTGTAGTTAAGTTTGTCTATAATAATGATTTCATTCTTCTGCTTGACTGTCACTATTTCATGCCTAGCTAAGCTATCACTTCCTAACACTTCTACATCCTCCCCCCATTCTGGAGGCTCCTGCTTTCTCTAGGAATCCCAAGCAACTGAATCTTGCCAAATCTTCCCACAAATATATTGCTGGCTGACATTGCTAGGAAGTTCCCTTCACCATTCTAGTGGCATTCTACTGTCATCATCATCATCATCATCATCATCATCATCATCATCAAGTTGGAAGGGACCTTGGAGGTCATCTAGTCCAACCCCCTGCTCAGGCAGGAAATCCTATACCATTTCGGACAAATGGCTGTCCAGTCTCTTCATAAAAGCTTCCAGTATTGGAGCATTCACAGCTTCTGGAGGCAGGTTGTTCCACTGGTTAATTGTTCTAACTTTCAGGAAGTTTCTCCTTAGTTCTAGGTTGCTTTTCTCCTTGATTAGTTTCCATCCACTGCTTCTTGTCCTGCCTTTGGGCGCTTTGGAGAATGGCTTGAGTCCCTCCTCTTTGTGACAGCCCCTGAGATATTGGAACACTGCTATCATGTCCCCCCTCGTCCTTCTCTTCATTAAATGAGACATACCCAATCCCAGCAGCCATTCCTTATCTATTTTAGTCTCAAGTCCCCTAATCATCTTTGTTGCTCTTCTCTGTACTCTTTCTAGAGTCTCAACATCTTTTTTACATTGTGGTGACCAAAACTGGATGCAGTATTCCAAGTGTGGCCTTACCAAGGCATTGTAAAGGGGTATTAATACTTCACATGATCTTGATTCTATTCCTCTGTTAATGCAGCCTAGCACTGTATTGGCTTTTTTGGCAGCTGCAGCACACTGCTGGCTCATATTTAAGTGATTTAAGGAGTCCACTAGGACTCCAAGATCCCTCTCACAGTTATTACTATTGAGCAAGGTACCCCCTATACTATAGCTGTACATTTGGTTTTTCTTGTAGAACCTTATTTTTTTCACCATTGAATTTTATTTTGTTAGATAGCGCCCAGTGTTCAGGTCTGTCCAGATCCTCCTGTATCTTAAGCCTGTCTTCTGGAGTATTGGCTATTCCTGCCAGCTTGGTGTCGTCTGCACATTTGATGAGTTCCCCATCTATCCCCTCATCCAAATCGTTGATGAAGATGTTGAAGAGCACTGGGCCCAGAACAGAGCACTGGGGCACCCCACTACATACTTCCCTTCATGTAGATGCTGTTCCATTGAGGACCACACACTGAGTACGGCCGGTCAGCCAGCTACGAATCCATCTGGTGGTGATTCTGTCTAACCCACATTTTTCTATCTTGTCAAGTAGAAGGTTGTGATCCACTTTATCAAATGCCCTATTGAAGTCCAAGTAAACTATATCCACAGTATTCCTCTGATCCACTAATTTTATCACTTGGTCAAAGAATGCAATAAGATTTGTCTGGCATGATCTGTTTTTGACAAACCCATGTTGGCTTTTAGTAATGACTTTGTTTGCCTTTAGGTGCTCGCTGATTTGTTATTTGATTATCTTTCCCAGAATCTTCCCAGGTATTGAGGTCAGGCTGATAGGTCTGTAATTTTCTGGATCCATTTTTTTCCTTTTTTGAAGATGGGAACTACATCAGCTCTTTTCTAATCCTCTGGTAGTTCCCCAGTGCTACAGGATCTTTGAAAAATATAGTTCAGTGGTTCTGAGATCACGTCTGCCATTTCCTTGAGAAACTTTGGGTGTAATCCATCTGGTCCTGGTGATTTAAACTCGTCTAGACTGGACAGGTACTCACTTACCATTTTCTTGCCTATCTTAACTTGTGTTTCTATTCTGTTTTTTATGGCACTATTTTTGATAGGTTGGTCTGTTTTTTCCCTTTGTGTAAAGACAGATGCAAAAAATGAGTTAAATAGTTCTGCTTTCTCCCTGTTGCTTGTCACCTTTTGCCACTTTCACCCACTAATGGACCAATCATTTCCTTCACTTTTTTCTTCTTTTTTACATGTTGAAATAAGCTTTTTTTGTTATTGTTACTTCGGTCGCAAGCCTTAGTTCATTTTGAGCCTTAGCTTTCCTCACTTCATCTTTGCAGGATCGGGCTATTTGCTGATATTCTGACTTAGTTATGTGCCCCTATTTCCACTTTCTATACTTGTCCTTTTTATCTTTCAATTTATCAGAGAGTTCTTTATGCAGCCATGCTGGTTTCTTTTGAGAGCTGTTATTTTTCCTCTTCAATGGTATTGTGCTAGACTGGGCTTTTATTATCTCACTTTTCAAAATTTCCCAAGCTTCTTGAGTTGTTTTTCTCTTGAGGATTCTCATCCATGGAATCCTTCCCAAGCTCTCTCTACATTTATTGAAATTAGCTCTCTTAAAGTCCAGGACTCTAGTTTGACTATGTTCTATTGCTTGTGCTTCCATAATGTTGAATTCCAATATTGCATGATCACTTTCTCCCAAGGTTCCTGTGGCTTCAACACCTTCTATCATTTCATCTCTGTTAGTGAGAATTAATCCAAAATGTCTGATCCCCTAGTTCCCTTCTCTACTTTTTGGGTAACAAAGTTGTCTGCTAGGTTTTTCAGGAATCTGTTTGATCTTCCACTTGTTGCGGAGTTTGTCTCCCAGTTGATGTCAGGGTTGTTAAAGTCCCCCATTACTAACTGTGATGTGCTTCCTACATACCTTAGTTAGCTGACTAGCAAAAAGTTCATCTATTTCCTCTTTTTGGTTGGGTGGCCTATAGTATACACCTATGGCAATGTCATTTCCCCCCCTTTTATATTGAACCAAATGCATTCAAGTTTACAGTTTTCATTATTGTTGAAAACTGTAAACTTGAATGCATCTTCCTCCTTACAACCTTCTCTAGAAAGCTGGATGTCAAGTTTATTGAACCATTCCTTGTAATCACACATGCCAGTGGTCACTTTGTGGCCTGCATTAATGTAGATGAAAATGGGAATAGCGAGAGGATGTGAGTGCTAGATTTATTTCTTTGCTTGCTTGTTTCTTTATTTGACCAATCAGTCACTTTATCTGAAATGCATGACTCTCACCAGACTGAGTAAAAACAAGATACAAGTATCATAACAAAACAATAAATAACATATACAGTGGCCAAAACAAAAACCAACCAACACAATCAGTGTAACTAGGACACAGACTCAGTCACATACCCAGGACTTCAGACTTGGGAATTAAACACAGTCTCAATTTCTGGTGGAGTGATATTCCAGAGGGCAAGATCAGAAGCCAAGGGCCTGACCAAGCTAGTCCACTGCAGTAACAATATAGAGGCATTAATTACTATTCTTAGTCAGAAACAGATGGGTCTCAGTCAACTATATCATTGTTGGTGTGGGGAAGGAGCAAGAACTTTCTACATAAGTACACATACAGAGAAAGAAACAGTATAATTCTAAAAACAAGTATTGTTTATTTTTAAAGTGCTAAGAAAATAATTTGGGTTTATTTCTAGTGTACACTGACATTATTTGCACAGACTACTATATTAACATACATTTATATACAAAACAAATTACAGTCTATTCACTGTCTCATTTCATTATTCAAATAAGTGTTAATTTTACTATTGCGAGAGGAGGAGGGAAAGAAGAATAACTCTTTTTTGAGCCTCTTGTCACATCTTCCTTCACTGAATTTTGGTCCATTTTTTCTCAATTCAAGTTTTCATCCCCTCAATTGCTTCTCTGAACTCCCTGTCTCATTCTGCTTGTTCCTCCTGGGTCCTCACAGGTTCTTCCTACAGGGATCCTCTCTCCAACATCATACCTGCTTTATTCCAATGTCTCTAGTCCTTGTACCTTAGCACACATCGTATCTCCAATACACAGAACAACAATTTTTTTGCAGATGTTTTCACCAAAAGGCATATGAAAAGTAAATGAATAAATAAAAATCCTCCACTTGGAACCAGATAGTAAGTTAGTCTCAGTCAGGGCAGCTCACCGTCCCATCAGTATATAGACAGGAGAAAGAGACGTAAGATTACATCTTAGAGCTGTATTGAATTTTCACAAAGGTGATTTTCTTCATACTACCAGCTTTTCCAGTATCTCTACTAAAGCCATCTTTTCAAGAGCTAATGTTTTTGAATCTCTATCTATAAGCCTTCTAATTGCAGTATCAGACTGAGGGGAACATAACATAATCTGAGATATTCACCCAATATACAGGTGAAACTCAAAAAATTAGAATATCGTGCAAAAGTTCATTTATTTCATTAATGCAACTTAAAAGGGGAAACTAATATATGAGATAGACTCATTACATGCAAAGAAAGATAGTTCAAGCCGTGATTTGTCATACCGTATATACTTGAGTATAAGCCGAATTTTTCAGCCCACTTTTTGGGCTGAAAAATTCCACTTCGGCTTATACTCCAGTCAACAAAAAAACTTACCGAGGACTTGTGCGCGGCCGAGGCTTTGGAGCTTCCGGGATCGCGCTCACCTCTCCCAAGCCACCGCCGTCCGGAGACCTGCCGAAGTTTGGGGAGGTTTGGGGAGGTGCGCGCGCACCTCCCCAAACCTCCCCAAACGAAGCCGGGTCTCCGTTCCTCTGCGCCCTGCCTGCCTGCTTCTTTCCACAGCGGAAAGAAGCAGGCAGGCAGGGCTCGGAGGAACGGAGACCCGGCGACGTTTGGGGAGGTTTGGGCGCCTCCCCAAACGTCGCCGGGTCTCCGTTCCTCTGCGCCCTGCCTGCCTGCTTCTTTCCACAGCGGAAAGAAGCAGGCAGGCAGGGCTCGGAGGAACGGAGACCCGGCGACGTTTGGGGAGGTTTGGGCGCCTCCCCAAATATCCCCAAACGTCGCCGGGTCTCCGTTCCTCTGCGCCCTGCCTGCCTGCTTCTTTCCACAGCGGAAAGAAGCAGGCAGGCAGGGGGCGGAGGAACGGAGACCCGGCGACGTTTGGGGAGGTTTGGGCGCCTCTCCAAATATCCCCAAACGTCGCCGGGTCTCCGTTCCTCTGTGCCCTGCCTGCCTGCTTCTTTCCACAGCGGAAAGAAGCAGGCAGGAAGGGGGCGGAGGAACGGAGACCCGGCGACGTTTGGGGAGGTTTGGGCGCCTCTCCAAATATCCCCAAACGTCGCCGGGTCTCCGTTCCCCTGTGCCCTGCCTGCCTGCTTCTTTCCACAGCGGAAAGAAGCAGGCAGGCAGGGGGCGGAGGAACGGAGACCCGGCGACGTTTGGGGAGGTTTGGGCGCCTCCCCAAATATCCCCAAACGTCGCCGGGTCTCCGTTCCTCTGTGCCCTGCCTGCCTGCTTCTTTCCACAGCGGAAAGAAGCAGGCAGGCAGGGCTCGGAGGAACGGAGACCCGGCGACGTTTGGGGAGGTTTGGGCGCCTCCCCAAATATCCCCAAACGTCGCCGGGTCTCCGTTCCTCTGCGCCCTGCCTGCCTGCTTCTTTCCACAGCGGAAAGAAGCAGGCAGGCAGGGGGCGGAGGAACGGAGACCCGGCGACGTTTGGGGAGGTTTGGGCGCCTCTCCAAATATCCCCAAACGTCGCCGGGTCTCCGTTCCTCTGTGCCCTGCCTGCCTGCTTCTTTCCACAGCGGAAAGAAGCAGGCAGGAAGGGGGCGGAGGAACGGAGACCCGGCGACGTTTGGGGAGGTTTGGGCGCCTCTCCAAATATCCCCAAACGTCGCCGGGTCTCCGTTCCCCTGTGCCCTGCCTGCCTGCTTCTTTCCACAGCGGAAAGAAGCAGGCAGGCAGGGGGCGGAGGAACGGAGACCCGGCGACGTTTGGGGAGGTTTGGGCGCCTCCCCAAATATCCCCAAACGTCGCCGGGTCTCCGTTCCTCTGTGCCCTGCCTGCCTGCTTCTTTCCACAGCGGAAAGAAGCAGGCAGGCAGGGCTCGGAGGAACGGAGACCCGGCGACGTTTGGGGAGGTTTGGGCGCCTCCCCAAATATCCCCAAACGTCGCCGGGTCTCCGTTCCTCTGCGCCCTGCCTGCCTGCTTCTTTCCACAGCGGAAAGAAGCAGGCAGGCAGGGGGCGGAGGAACGGAGACCCGGCGACGTTTGGGGAGGTTTGGGCGCCTCTCCAAATATCCCCAAACGTCGCCGGGTCTCCGTTCCTCTGTGCCCTGCCTGCCTGCTTCTTTCCACAGCGGAAAGAAGCAGGCAGGAAGGGGGCGGAGGAACGGAGACCCGGCGACGTTTGGGGAGGTTTGGGCGCCTCTCCAAATATCCCCAAACGTCGCCGGGTCTCCGTTCCCCTGTGCCCTGCCTGCCTGCTTCTTTCCACAGCGGAAAGAAGCAGGCAGGCAGGGGGCGGAGGAACGGAGACCCGGCGACGTTTGGGGAGGTTTGGGCGCCTCCCCAAATATCCCCAAACGTCGCCGGGTCTCCGTTCCTCTGTGCCCTGCCTGCCTGCTTCTTTCCACAGCGGAAAGAAGCAGGCAGGCAGGGGGCGGAGGAACGGAGACCCGGCGACGTTTGGGGATATTTGGAGAGGCGCCCAAACCTCCCCAAACGTTGCCGGGTCTCCGTTCCTCCGCCCCCTGCCTGCCTGCTTCTTTCCGCTGTGGAAAGAAGCAGGCAGGCAGGGCACAGAGGAACGGAGACCCGGCGACGTTTGGGGATATTTGGAGAGGCGCCCAAACCTCCCCAAACGTCGCCGGGTCTCCGTTCCTCCGCCCCCTGCCTGCCTGCTTCTTTCCGCTGTGGAAAGAAGCAGGCAGGCAGGGCACAGAGGAACGGAGACCCGGCGACGTTTGGGGATATTTGGAGAGGCGCCCAAACCTCCCCAAACGTCGCCGGGTCTCCGTTCCTCCGCCCCCTGCCTGCCTGCTTCTTTCCGCTGTGGAAAGAAGCAGGCAGGCAGGGCACAGAGGAACGGAGACCCGGCGACGTTTGGGGATATTTGGAGAGGCGCCCAAACCTCCCCAAACGTCGCCGGGTCTCCGTTCCTCCGCCCCCTGCCTGCCTGCTTCTTTCCGCTGTGGAAAGAAGCAGGCAGGCAGGGCACAGAGGAACGGAGACCCGGCGACGTTTGGGGATATTTGGAGAGGCGCCCAAACCTCCCCAAACGTCGCCGGGTCTCCGTTCCTCCGCCCCCTGCCTGCCTGCTTCTTTCCGCTGTGGAAAGAAGCAGGCAGGCAGGGCACAGAGGAACGGAGACCCGGCGACGTTTGGGGATATTTGGAGAGGCGCCCAAACCTCCCCAAACGTCGCCGGGTCTCCGTTCCTCCGCCCCCTGCCTGCCTGCTTCTTTCCGCTGTGGAAAGAAGCAGGCAGGCAGGGCACAGAGGAACGGAGACCCGGCGACGTTTGGGGATATTTGGAGAGGCGCCCAAACCTCCCCAAACGTCGCCGGGTCTCCGTTCCTCCGCCCCCTGCCTGCCTGCTTCTTTCCGCTGTGGAAAGAAGCAGGCAGGCAGGGCGCAGAGGAACGGAGACCTGCCGACGTTTGGGGAGGTTTGGGGAGGTGCGCGCGCACCTCCCCAAACCTCCCCAAACTTCGGCAGGTCTCCGGGCGGCGGCTTGGGAGAGGTGCGCGCGATCCTGGAAGCACCGAAGCAAGTCCTCGGTAAGCTCTGGGCGGTCACTTGCTTCGCGTCTCCTGAGGGAAGGGGGGGCGACTGGAGCAGGCGTGTTTCCTCGCCTGCTGGGCACCGCGATTTGCCCGGGGAACGCACGGGCCCCGAATAGCAGCGTGGAGCGAGGAAGCGGACAGCCAGGGCTTCCCGGAGAGCCAAGGCCACACAGGGTATTCCTGTGTATGCAGGCTTGCAAAATGGCGGATCGAGCCTCTGCTGGCGGCAGAGGCTTGCAGAACGGCGGATCGGCTTATACTCGAGTCAACAACTTTTTCCAGTTTTTGGGGGTGAAATTTGGGGTCTCGGCTTATACTCGAGTCGGCTTATACTCAAGTATATACGGTAATTGTGATGATTATGGCGTACAGCTCATGAAAACCCCAAATCCACAATCTCAGAAAATTAGAATATTGTGACAAGGTGCAATATTCTAGGCTCAAAGTGTCCCACTCTCGTCAGCTAATTAAGCCATAACACCTGCAAAGGGTTCCTGAGCCTTTAAATGGTCTCTCAGTCTGGTTCAGTGGGAATCCCAATCATGGGGAAGACTGCTGACCTGACAGTTGTGCAGAAAACCATCATTGACACCTTCCATAAGGAGGGAAAGCCTCAAAAGGTAATTGCAAAAGAAGTTGGATGTTCCCAAAGTGCTGTATCAAAGCACATTAATAGAAAGTTATGTGGAAGGGAAAAGTGTGGAAGAAAAAGGTGCACAAGCAGCAGGGATGACCGCAGCCTGGAGGAGATTGTCAGGAAAAGGCCATTCAAAAGTGTTGGGGACTTTCACAAGGAGTGGACTGAGGCTGGAGTCAGTGCATCAAGAGCCACCACACACAGACGGATCCTGGACATGGGCTTCAAATATCGTATTTCTCTTGTCAAGCCGCTCCTGAACAACAAACAACGTCAGAAGCATCTTACCTGGGCTAAAGAAAAACAGAGCTGGTCTGTTGCTCAGTGGTCCAAAGTCCTCTTTTCTGATGAGAGCAACTTTTGCATCTCATTTGGAAACCAAGGACCCAGAGTCTGGAGGAAGAATGGAGAGGCACACACTGCAAGATGCTTGAAGTCCAGTGTGAAGTTTCCACAGTCTGTGTTGATTTGGGGAGCCATGTCATCTGCTGGTGTTGGTCCACTGTGCTTCATTAAGTCCAGGGTCAACGCAGCCATCTACCAGGAGATTTTGGAGCACTTCATGCTTCCTTCTGCAGACGAGCTTTATGGGGATGCTGACTTCATTTTCCAGCAGGACGTGGCACCTGCCCACACTGCCAAAAGCACCAAAACCTGGTTCAATGACCGTGGGATTACTGTGCTTGATTGACCAGCAAACTCGCCTGACCTGAACCCCATAGAGAATCTATGGGGCATTGCTAAGAGAAAGATGAGAGACATGAGATCGAACAATGCAGAAGAGCTGAAGGCCGCTATTGAAGCATCCTGGTTTTCCGTAACACCTCAGCAGTGCCACAGGCTGATAGCTTCCATGCCATGCCGCATTGAGGCAGTAATTGCTGCAAAAGGGGCCCAAACCAAGTACTGAGTACATATGCATGCTTATACTTTTCAGAGGTCCGATATTGTTCTATGTACACTCCTTGTTTTATTGATTGCATGTAATATTCTAATTTTCTGAGATTGTGGATTTGGGGTTTTCATGAGCTGTACGCCATAATCATCACAATTATGACAAATCATGGCTTGAACTATCTTGCTTTGCATGTAATGAGTCTATCTCATATGTTAGTTTCTCCTTTTAAGTTGCATTACTGAAATAAATGAACTTTTGCACGATATTCTAATTTTTCGAGTTTCATCTGTATTTGTTCAATGAATATTCTGTATATGAAAGGAAGTTTGGACTAATAAAGCATAAATCAGTACTATGAGTCATGATCAACCTCAGGATAAGGGGAGAATTCTACTCTTCAAAGCAATATCTGTGCTCATCTAGGATCTGGATCGTATTATTTGGTTTTCTTGTTCTTCATTTTTTTCTTTTTCCTTCTATTATTCTGGCATAAAATGTGTTAAGTTGTACTTCTTTTAAATGCATCTGATTCATAGTATCTGAAGGACTGGGATTTGCAGAAGGAGCTGTTTTGAGTATGTGCAAAGTGGAAGCCTTTTTAATTCTATATTCACTCTTACCTGGATTACTATAGTGTTTGAAAGGCTATACGCAGTTGATTACATTGAGATCAGGCCTTTCTTCTATATCTTCTTCCTTTTTAATTAAATAGGAGTTTCACAGCTTATTGGAGCTCTAAATCCTTACTGGATAATAAGAGATTCAGATGCCCCCTGAACTATACCTGAGAGTCACTTGCTTGGATTAAAATCTGCACTAAATAGCCCAATGTGTATGAACATGTATCTTGTATAGACAATATCTCTACATACTAATAGGCAGGAACTGAAAAGCAGTGTCATGGTTCCGATTAATAAGAGAGATCAAAGAACATTCAGGCATAGTTTTCTTAAAAGTCTATAATAATGAGAACAAAGCATTGGCACTCATGGATGGATGCCAGAATATGAATTCTCCTCTCCTGAACACATCGTATCATACACAATTCCCTCCCTTAATTACACGTCATGAATCACATTCTCCAATTAGTTTAACATGCAAAGTTTCACTTCCTTTCTGTAGTGCACTATTTCTTATCTTATCAAATCAACCGGGTCAGCCTTCTCCTCCTCCCCCCCCCCCAGCTTCATTGATTCAAAGCAAAACAGTTTCAGGGAAAAGACTGCCTCTTATATTGTCAGAGCAAAAACATCCAATGGTTGCAGCATTGACATCTGGCCCCCCTTACAAAAAGGATAGATCCTGTAATGTAAACAAAAGTATATGTCAGGGATTATCTCTTGGTTTGTTGGGGGTTTTTTGAAACTTTTTTTTATTTTTTATTAAAGAGTTTTACAAAAACAAAATTTTACAATATATCCCCAAATCCCTCCCACCACAAACTCACCCACTTCCCACCCCACTTCCCAGAGCTAAATACAGGATTATAGTTACAATAAACATATTCTAAATAAAAATTATACATAATATACAATTAACCAAATTCATAATGTGCTTTAACTCCCCTTTGATATAACTACAAACAACGTGCCAATAACAATATCCCACTAAAATCTACTCATAAACTAAATGGAACTTTTTAGTCCCATATTTGTTCTGGATATAATTTATCCATCTCCTCCAAACTGAAATATATCTTTCCTGTGAATGATCTTTCAAATAAGCAGAAATCTTAGACATTTCTGCAAGATTCGAAACTTTAAACACCCATTCTTCTATAGTGGGCAAACTATCCTTCTTCCAATATTGTCCCACCAGTAACCGTGCTGCTGTTATCATGTTCAGCATCAAGTTAGTTTCTTTAACATCACAATCTACAACAATACCCAATAGAAACAATTGCGGAGAAAACTTTATCTTTCTCTTAAAAATCTTTTGAATGTTCCACCAAATTTTGATCCAAAAAGCTTTTATATTTCTACAAGTCCACCACATGTGAAAATAAGTAGCTTCTAAACTACCACACCTCCAACATTTAGACTGTAAATTAGGATACATGTTGGACAACTTCTTGGGATCCAGATGCCATCTATAAAACATTTTATAAAAATTTTCTCTTAAATTTTGAGCCTGAGTAAATTTAACATTTCTGACCCAAATTATCTCCCAGGTGTCCAACGAAATTGGTTCCTGAATATTTTGTGCCCACTTTATCATGCAGTCTTTAACCAGTTCCGTTTCCGAATCCAATTCAATTAAAGCATTATATATCCTCTTTATATGTGCACAATTTAAATCTCTAATTTGCTTTACTAAATTTTGATCTGTAATTGTGATGCCAACCTTTTGATCTGACTTCCACCTAGCTTTCAATTGGGTATATTGAAACCAAGAGTAACTTATGTTTTCTTGTCTTAACTCCTCTAATGGTTTAAGTTGCCAATCATTCCTTTGCAATCTAAGTAGTTCCTTATAAGAAACCATATCCATTGTTGTTGTTGTTAGCTGCGAAGTCGTGTCCGACCCATCGCGACCCTATGGACAACATTCCTCCAGGCCTTCCTGTCCTCTACCATCTTCTGGAGTCCATTTAAGCTCACGCCTACTGCTTCAGTGACTCCATCCAGCCACCTCATTCTCTGTCGTCCCCTTCTTCTATTGCCCTCAATCTTTCCCAGCATTAGGCTCTTCTCCAGTGAGTCCTTCCTTCTCATTAGGTGGCCAAAGTATTTGAGTTTTAGCTTCAGGATCTGGCCTTCTAAAGAGCAGTCAGGATTGATCTCCTCTAGGACTGACCGGTTTGATCGCCTTGCAGTCCAAGGGACTCGCAGGAGTCTTCTCCAGCACCATAGTTCAAAGGCCTCAATTCTTTGGCGCTCAGCCTTTCTTATGGTCCAACTTTCACTGCCATACATTGCAACTGGGAAGACCATAGCCTTGACTATACGCACTTTTGTTGACATGGTGATGTCTCTGCTTTTTAGTGTGCTGTCTAGATTTGCCATGGCTTTCCTTCCGAGGAGCAAGCGTCTTTTAATTTCTTGGCTACAGTCCCCATCTGCAGTGATCTTGGAGCCCAGGAAAATAAAATCTGTCGCTACCTCCATTTCTTCCCCATCTATTTGCCAGGAATTGAGAGGGCCAGATGCCATGATCTTGGTTTTCTTAATGTTAAGTTTCAACCCAAGTTTTGCACTCTCCTGCTTCACCCGCAACAAGAGGCTCTTTAGTTCTTCTTCACTTTCTGCCATTAGAGTGGTATCATCTGCGTATCTTAGGTTGTTGATATTTCTTCCGGCAATCTTAATTCCAACTTTTGAATCATCTAGCCCTGCCTTTCTCATGATGTGCTCTGCATATAAGTTAAATAGGCAGGGCGAAAGTATACAGCCTTGCCGGACTCCTTTCCCAATTTTGAACCAATCAGTGGTTCCATGTCCAGTTCTCACTGTTGCTTCTTGACCCGCATATAAGTTTTTCAAGAGACAAATAAGATGGTCTGGTACTCCCATCTCTTTAAGAACTTGCCACAGTTTGTTATGATCCACACAATCAAAGGCTTTAGCATAGTCAATGAAGCAGAAGTAGATGTTTTTCTGGAACTCCCTAGCTTTCTCCATGATCCAGCGTATGTTGGCAATTTGATCTCTAGTTCCTCTGCCTCTTCGAAATCCTGCCTGTACTTCTGGTAGTTCTCGATCCACATACTGCTGAAGTCTAGCCTGTAGGATTTTAAGCATGACTTTACTAGCATGAGAAATGAGTGCAATGGTGCGATAGTTTGAACATTCTTTGGCACTGCCCTTCTTTGGAATTGGGATGTAAACTGATCTTTTCCAATCCTGTGGCCATACTCACTCCCATAGATACGCCCTCTATCGCATGTCCAGGAATTCCCCAAATCGGTATTTTATAATTTAACTTATAATAATACTTTTTCCAGACACGCAATAAAGCACTTCTAAGAATATGGGATTTAAAAGCCCTGTCCACCTTCTTATCATAAAGCAAATATGCATGCCATCCATATACCAAATCCCATCCCTCAAGATGAAGTATTCTCTTGTTAGTTAAATTAAGCCAATCACTAATCCAGGTCAAGGCAACCGCATCATAGTACAATTTCAAATTCGGCGCCTTGAGTCCCCCTCTTTCCCTGGCATCTTGTAAAATCTTAAATTTAACTCTTGGTTTTTTCCCCGCCCAGATAAATTTGTTAATACCCTTCTGCCATTGATCAAGGTTGGCATCCTTTTTCAGTATAGGTATCATTTGAAACAAAAAGAGAAACTTTGCTAGAACATTCATTTTAACAACTGCAATTCTTCCCAGTAATGATAATTGTAATTTTTTCCAATTGTTTAAGTCCCTTTGTACCTTTTTTGAAACTTTTTGATGAGTCGGTCAGCCTTCACATCGCTAGATTTCACCCAAGTAGCTTCAGACAGCGAGTACCTCTTCCATTGTACTAGGTACTGCAATTTCCCTTTAAAGATTCTAGAGTCAAGAATGCCTTTCACTTCATAGTGTCTCTGATCCGCTACTACGAGGGGCCCGGGTGTCTTCTTAGTGGGAGGTCTTAAGGTGGAGTCCCGAAAAGGTTTCAGCAGGCTGCAGTGGAAGACAGGATGAACTTTCCGTAAAAGCCTAGGGAGTTTTAATTCTACTGTGATGGGGTTGATGATCTTTACAATGGGGAAAGGCCCCAAGAATTTCGGTCCTAATTTCTTGCTGGGTAATTTGAGGCATCTGAAGTCTCCGCTGGAGTGGTTCCAGCCTGACGACCAGATAAGCTCTCCTAACTGCTTGTGTTCTCCCTGAAATTGGGAGACCTGCACAAACTCATCTTCCCACAGCATGCTATTTGTTACTTCCTCCTCAGTAGCTGCCAGGTCCACCATCTCCAAGCAGTTTCTCTTTTCCCATGATGAAGATTTTTCCATGAATCTTTGCCAGCTTCTCTCAAGGCTAGAGACAGTGGCTGGCACTCAGGACTCCCAGGTTGTTTGAAAACAAAGTAGATTCTGGCATGATGTCATGGTTCCGATTAATGAGACAGATCAAAGAACAGTCAGGCATTGTTTTTTCTTAAAAGTCTATAATAATGAGAACGAAGCATTGGCACTCATGGATGGATGCCAGAATCTGAATTCTTCTCCCCTGAACACATCGTATCATACACAATTCCCTCCCTTAATTACATGTCATGAATCACATTCTCTAATTAGTTTAACATGCAAAGTTTCACTTCTTTTCTGTAGCCCGGCTATTTCTTATCTTATCAAAACAACTGGGTCAACCTTCTCTTCCCCCCCACCTTCATTGATTCAAAGCAAAACAGTTTCAGGGAAAAGGCTGCCTCTTATATTGTCAGAGCAAAAACATCCAATGTTTGCAGCTTTGACAAGCAGTTTGTAGCTTCAGACTAAGATGAAAGAAGGCCAAGATTCATGAATGAATTAAAAGTTATTTTGGTATATATTTCAGAGATATGTCAATATTGTTATAAAGGTACTGGGACACTCAAGTAAGTATGATGGACATATTCTTCAGATTAAGATGCCGAATACTATTGTAACGAGTCTACTACATATTACAATGGCTCTTCATGTATAATATACTCTCAGATAAAGTTATCAAAACTAAAAAATATGTCGCACATTTTTTCCTAGCTGTTGTATGCTGCCGTGCCCGCAGTAGATTAGAGGAAAACATAGAAGTGCTATTAACTGGTGTGGTTCCTGGGACAACTGCTTCACAAATACTCCAAGATACTGCAATGTTAAGTCTTTCTCAGAGCAAATCTTCCCCAATTCATGATGAAGTTCAAGTTACTGATGGTAAGGAATTTTTTTTTTAATTTACTAGGTAAGGCAATAAGTACAGATAACTTTATAGCTCTCTTAAAATTATACAGTATATATTTAAGAACATGTTTTGAATGTTGATGGGGTTGCAACAGAATTTAAAGATTTCACATAAAAGTTGATTCATTCTATTCATTCCTTTTTTCTAATATTATTAATCCAAGCTTCTTGATTCTTGCTACTTGGATTAACTCAATTTTAATTGCAAGAAGGGAAATCTGATATTAATTCCAACAGTCTTTACTCCCTGTACAACACAACCTTGTTTTGAATGCTTAGACTTGGATTGTGGCAACTGATTCTCTTGCTTTGTTGTTGACTACAGTTGTTACAGATCACCACTACCTTACTTAAAGCTAAACTTGCCATGGGCTAGAAACAACCAGATGGTGAGCCTAATACCACTGGATAACATAGATAATTTTAGGAATCATTGTGCTTTATAGGGATTAGGTCAGCAACTTTAGTTTCTATACCATTTGTATGACTATGAAATTAGCAGTTGCCCCAGAATTTACATGAACAAAAAGTTCCACCTTTTGTCTGGATTCCAAATTAACAATAACAAGAGTAAAAGTAAGTATGCTTGCCTTTTGTTAGTTGAGGCAAATTTTATCCCAGTTGCTGCATTAGTTAAATCATGGCACCTTGTAAGTTGGTCATCTGTACATCTATTTGTTGTTGGGGTTGCAACAATCTGACTACCAGATATTAGTGATTAGTGCTATTATTAGTGCTATCATGTCACCCCTAGTCCTTCTCTTCATTAAAATAGACATACCCAATTCCAGCAACCGTTCTTTATATGTTTTAGCCTTCAGTCCCCTAATCATCTTTGTTGTTCTTCTCTGTACTCTTTCTAGAATCTCAATATCTGTTTTACATCATGGTGACCAAAACTGGATGCAGTATTCCAAGTGTGGCCTTACCAAGGCATTATAAAGAATTAAAATTTCATGTGATCTTGATTCTATCCCTTTGTTAATGCAGCCTAGCACTATGTTGGCTTTTTTGGCAGCTGCAGCACACTGTTGGCTTATATTTAAGTGATTGTCCCTGTCACAGTTACTACTATTGAGCAAGTACCACCTATACTGTACCTATGCATTTGGTTTTTATTGCCTAAATGTAGAACCTTACTTTTCTCACCATTGAATTTCATTTTGTTAGATAGCGCCCAGTGTTCAAGTCTGTAAAGATCCTCCTGTATCTTAAGCCTGTCTTCTGGAGTGTTGGCTATTCCTGCCAGCTTGGTGTCGTCTGCAAATTTGATGAGTTCCCCATCTATCCCCTCATCCAAATCATTGATGAAGATGTTGAAGAGCACTGGGCTCAGAATAGAGCCCTGAGGCACCCCACTACACACTTCCCTCCATGTACATGCAGTTCCATTGAGGATCACACACTGAGTATGGCTGGTCAGCCAGCTACGAAAACATCTGGTGGTGATGCTATCTAACCCACATTTTTCTATCTTATCAAGTAGTAGGTTGTGGTCTATTTTATCAAATACCTTACTGAAGTCCAAGTAAATTATATTTACAGCATTCTTCTGGTCCACTAATTTTATCACCTGGGTCAAAGAATGCAGTAAGATTTGTCTGGCATGATCTGTTTTTGACAAACCTATGTTGGCTTTTGATAATGACTTTGTTTACCTCTAGGTGTTTGCTGATTTGTTGCTTGATTATCTTTTCCAGAATCTTCTTTTTTGAAGATGGTAACTACATCAGCTCTTTCCCAGTCCTCTGGAAATTCCCCAATGTTCCAGAATCTCTGAAAGATATATTTCAGTGGTTCTGAAATCACATTTGCCAGGTCCTTGAGAACCTTGGGGTGTAATCCATCTGGTCCTGGTGATTTGAACTTGTCTAGGCTGGACACGTGCTCACTTACCATTTTCTTGCCTATCTTAATGTGTGTTTCTAATCTGTTGTTTACGGTACTGTTTTTGATAGTTGCACTGTTTTTTTTCCCTTTGTGTAAAGACAGATGCAAAAAACAAGTTAAGTAGTTCTGCTTTCTCCCTGTTGCTTGTCACCTTCCTGTCACTTTCTCCCAGTAATGAACCAATCATATCCTTAACTTTTTAATTGTTTTTTTACATGTTGACAGAAGCTTTTTTGTTATTTTTGACTTTTGTCACAAGCCTTATTCATTTTGAGCTGTAGGTTTCCTCATTTCATCTTGCAAGCTCGAGCTATTTGCTGATATTGTGCCTTAGTTATGTGTCCCTCTGTCTACTTTTTATACTTGTCCTATTAGTCTTTCAATTTATCAGAGAGTTCTTTATGCAGCCATGCTGGTTTCTTTGGAGAGCTCTTATTTTTCTATTTCATTGGTATTGTGCTGGACTGGGCTTTTGTAATCTCACTTTTCAAAATTTCCCAAGCTTCTTGAGTTGTTTTTCCCTTGAGGATTCTCATCCATGGAATCCTTCCCATGCTCTCTTTAAGTTTATTGAAAGTAGCTCTCTTAAAGTCCAAGACACTAGTTTGACTATGTTCTATTTCTTGTGCTTCCATAATGTTTATTTCTTAATGTTTAAATTTTATGTTAATGTTTAAATTTTTTCAATTTTTTTCTCAATTTTTCCCCTTAATTTTCTTAATTACTTTTAGTACTCCATCCTGGATTATGCCAACCAGACTACTGAAGACTACAAATCTCCTTTGGTGCTGCTTATTTTTTTTATCCAGAGATTTACGTGTAAATACAGGTTTACAAATTTCACTCAGTCATTCTCACTGATACACATCGAGCTTAAAATCTGGCTAGTTTCCACATTTGTAGAATTACCCATGTACAGTTGCAAGAAAAAGTATGTGAACCCTTTGGGATTACGTGGAGTTTTGCATGAATTGGCCATAAAATGCGCTCTAAACGTCATGTAAGTCACAACAATAGAAAAACACAGTATGCTTAAAATAATACTACACAAACATTAGCTGTTGTCATGTTTTAATTGAACATAAGATGGAAACATTCACAGTGCAGGGTGGAAAAAGTATGTGAACCTTTGGACTTAATAACTGGTTGACCCTCCTTTGGCAGCAATAACCTCAAACAAACATTTCCTGTAGTTGCAGATCAGACCTGCACAACGATCTGGAGTAATTTTGGACCACTCCTCTGCACAAAACTGTTTCAGTGTAGCAATATTCTTGGGATGTCTGGTGTGAATCGCTCTCTTAAGGTCATGCCACAGCATTTCAATCGGGTTGAGGTCAGGACTCTGAGTGGGCCACTCCAGAAGGCGTATTCTGTTCTGTTGAAGCCATTGTTTTGTTGAATTACTTGTATGCTTTGGGTCATTGTCCTGTTGCATCACCCATCCTCTGCGGAGCTTCAGTTGGCGGACAGATGGTCGTACGTTTTCCTGCAAAATGACCTGATAAACTCTGGAATTCATTTTCCCATCAATGACAACAATCCGTCCAGGCCCTGAGGCAGCAAAGCAGCCCCAAACCATGATGCTCCCTCCGCTATGTTTTACAGTGGGGATGAGGTTTTGATGTTGGTGTGCTGTGCCTTTTTTTCTCCGCACATAGTGTTGTGTGTTTTTCCCAAACAACTCAATTTTGGTTTCATCTGTCCACAGTATATTTTGCCAGTAGTGCTGTGGAATATCCAGGTGCTCTTTTGCAAACTTCAAACGTGCTGCAATTTTTTTTTTGGACAGCAATGGCTTCCTCCCTGGTGTCCTCCCATGTACTCCATTCTTGTTTAATGTTTTCCTTATTGTAGATGTGTCAACAAAAATGTTAGCATGTGCCAGAGATTTCTGTAGGTCTTTAGCTGACACTCTAGGATTCTTCTTTACCTCATTAAGCATTATGCGCTGTTTACAGGACGACCACGCCTAGGGAGAGTAGCAACAGTGCTAAACTTTCTCCATTTGTAGACAGTCTGTCTTACCGTGGACACATGAACATCAAGGCTTTTGGAGATACTTTTGTAACCCTTTCCAGCTTCATGCAAGTCAACAATTCTTGATCGTAGGTCTTCTGAGAGCTCTTTTCTGCGAGGCATGGTTCACATCAGACAGTGCTTCTTGAGACCAGTAAACCCAAAACAGGTGTGTGTTTTTAAAGGGCAGGACAGCTGTCAGCAACACATCCAATATCATCACACTGATTGGAGTCAAGGTTCACATACTTTTTCCACCCTGCACTGTGAATGTTTACATGTTATGTTCAATTAAAACATGACAACAGCTAATGTTTGTGTAGTATTATTTTAAGCAGACTGTTTTTCTATTGTTGTGACTTACATGACGTTTAGAGCGCATTTTATGGCCAATTCATGCAAAACTCCACGTAATTCCAAAGGGTTCACATACTTTTTCTTGCAACTGTTGTAGGGTTGGTTCCCAAGAACAAGCATTCTCATAAATTTTATAACTTCCAACAAGGTTTACAAATCCATGAAAGCTTGCCCTGACCCACCTTGGTGGTGTTGTTTTTTTTTTTTTGCACTCCTCCTGGTAATGTTTCATTAGAATTCATTGCTTCTTTCATTTCACAAAAGATACTTTTTATTGAATCGTCTTTATATCTTCATACTCTCTATTCTGATACTTTGCTGCATGGAGCAGGAGCTGAAATCTTCTCAAGCTTTTTGGCCTGCTTTGAGAGAGTCTTACATCCAACATCTTTCATGTACATCCATTCATGCTAATATACTGCATAAAGGTACATTATTTTTCTATCAATGCATTATATAATGTGGTTTGATGCTACTGCTAATCCACTGACATTAATATACTGATATATTATTCATCCTTTAAAATGGTTATTCATGATTAATATATTCAATAATGCATTTGACAGACATAATGTAGTTTATAAAATAGAGATTTCAACAAAAATAAACAGTGAATGATAGGAGATGGTGAGTATATATGGGAGAAACAAAACTAACCAATTTTTTTAAAAAAATGAATGGAATATATACCACAATTATGAAGTTATAGTTCAGACCTTGATATCTGAATACCATGATTTTCAATAACCATTGTGTTTGCACAATACAATGATTTGATTGCTGAAGGAAACATCTGCTTAGCAATATAATTTTTCTCTGTGTGGTAGGTTTCAAATGATGTCATTCTTCCTCTCTCCTATTAAGTTTATTTTTATGTTAGAATCTCTGCATGATGACATTTTATACAGTGGAATAATTATAAGTCTTCAGTGGTATCCTACTGTGAATGCACTACTTTAGTACACAATTAGTAACCAATCAATTTGACAAAGGTTGAAAATGGTATTCATACCTTAATGATAGAGTGTGCATATCTGCTAGAGGATATCATGATTTATATATGACATAAATGAATAAGTTCTAATATTTTAACCCAAGAGCTCTCATACAGAATTTAATCTTTGTTTATGAACTTCCATCTTTGGCGTATACACACACACACACACACACACACACACATACATACACACATATATATAGTCATTAGTGAGCAATCTCTGGTTCAAAGGACATATTATACCTGGTTGGCACCTGTTTCTGATCTGTGGCCAGTGGAACTTCATTTGGGAGGTGGAAAAAAATTGTTTCCTGCCTCATCTTGCCCTGTTTTCTTTATTCCATAAGAGAGAAGACAAGAAAGGAGAATATTTGTAACTCAGGGTTGAAATGAGGGGTCTTTGGTGCTTTCTGAAATTGGTGTTTTCTTGCAGATTTTAATTACCCAAACTAGGTAACATCTATGCTTATTTGAGTTCTGATTGTTGGTGGGGAGGTGCTTAAGTCTTTTTGTTCCCTTTTTGGCTTGTTGATTGTCTCTTTTGCATAGTCTTTAGATACTTTTATGTTTATGTATCTATTGAGGGCTTCTTCACTTCTTCAAATCCCTATACTGAAGCACCAACCAGCCTACAGAAAGTAAGATACCGTGTTTCCCTGAAAGTAAAACATACCCTGAAAATATGCCCTAGATTGATTTTTGCTGGTGGGCCTAATATAAGCCCTACCCCAAGAATAAGTCCCAGTTTGGGGGTGAGGCACACACTTAAAAATGAAGCAAGGCCGGGGGTGGGGGGGGAGCTGCTCCACGTGCCCCACACCCACTTTCCTCACAGGCTCAATTCTTGTCTGGTGTCTTCTGCAGCCATACCTTCATTTCACAGTCAGGCCTTTCCAGAAGGCCTCTGCAGTCAATGGATTAAATCCATTGCTCGGTTATTGGTTGCAGAGGCCTTCCGGAAAGGCCTGACTGTGAAATGCAAGCTTGAGCTCCATTCCGAGCTGCAGAATGAAGCTGCTCCTTTGGCTGCAGAAGAAGTGGATTGGCTGGACAGGGCTGTCAATGCCGGAGGTGAGTGGAAAAGACCTGGTGCCTCTTTTGGAGGCAAAACAAAACAAAACAAAAGTCCCAGTCTTATTTTCGGGGAAACATGGTAATTCTTCAGCTTAATTTGACAGTTAGAGAGCACTATAGATAGGCATTCAACTAAGCTATGATATCCTGGAAGAGACGTACTGTATTTGTCAAATTCATTGACCTCTATGTGTAGATATTTTTTCCCCCTGAAAATATGATATTTGAAAAAAAATCGTTTCCTCTTTCCTCTTTTTGATAAATACAGTACTTTTATAGATGTGTATTGAGTTTTTCAGTTTTGACATTTTCACACAAAAATTTTGTAAAGAAACTCAAAAGAGGTTGGAACTAAACCTCTGCATTGGTTTGCAATGCAAGATTTGTTTGTGCTTAGCTATTCTTTGGGAAATTGACTCGTGTTTCTTGATTTTTTATTTTGGTCATTAAAATCTCTGTAACATTTCAAGCTGTTTAAAAAGCCAAATGCATTTATATTACATGGATAATTATCTTGATTTTACAGGATTCTCCACAACAGATGAATTTATGTATGAAATTCAATTTGAATCTGAAAGAATGAAATCTCAGCTGAAATCTGCAATAGCTATAAACTTGGTAAAGAAAGAGCGAGATCTGAAAACTGGAATCGTGACCTTGGTCTTTAACATAATATTTACACCCTACAAACCAACGAGGTATATTTATGATAGTATCCACAGTTTACTTACTAGAATTGAAACATGAATTTTCCTTTATATCTTGGATAAAACTAAAGAGTTGATTCTAATCCATTAATTCAATAATTTGGACTCTGGCACATGCAAAATACTACTGTCTTGTAAACTCTGATTTAATAAGCTCTGGAAAATATCACATAATTCATGTGTTCATGTTAAAAACCAAAAATTCTTGTTCATGTACTGAACTATCCCCTGTATCCCAAGTCAGGGCAATTAACAAAACATGTGTTACAGTGTTATGATACAAACTCTGCTATTTCTATGATTCAGGATCAAATACACAGCATGTATCATGAGGTCAGAATGCATGTCATTTTGGTATTGTCATGCTTAGAAACAAACTCCTGTGTCTCTAGTCATGGAATTCACTTGAATCAAAGGTTTGTGTCCTCTAAACTGAAAAGAGGACTCTATATTAGGAATCTATTTAAATTTATCTGCTTTTTAAATGACCAATTTTAGCCATTTTGAGCCTAACTATTTGGAATTTCCACTGGATAACATAGTTTTTGCTGTGAACATTGATCTCAAAAGAATTTAAATATCCCATAAAATTAATAATAATAATAATAACAATAACAACAACAACAACAACAACAAGTTGGAAGGGACCTTGGAGGTCATCTAGTCCAACCCCCTGCTCAGGCAGGAAACCCTATACCATTTCAGGCAAATGGCTGTCCAGTCTTTTCTTAAAAAATTCCAGTGTTGGAGCATTCACCACTTCTGGAGGCAGATTGTTCCACTGGTTAATTGTTCTAACTGTCAGGAAGTTTCTCCTTAGTTCTAGGTTTCTTCTCTCCTTGACTAGTTTCCATCCATTGCTTCTTGTCCTGCTTTCAGGTGCTTTGGAGAATAGCTTGACTCCCTCTTCTTTGTGGCAGCCCCTGAGATATTGGAACACTGTTATCATGTCACCCCTCACCCTTCTCTTCGTTAAACTACACATACCTAATTCCAGCAACCGTTCCCTATATGTTTTAGCCTGCAGTCCCCTAATCATCTTTGTTGCTCTTCTCTGTGCCCTTTCTAGAGTCTCGACATCTTTTTTACATCGTGGTGACCAAAACTGGATGCAGTATTCCAGGTGTGGCCTTACCAAGGCATTGTAAAGTAGTATTAGTACTTCACTTGATTCTATCCCTCTGTTAATGCAGCCTAGCACTGTGTTGGCTTTTTTGTCATTGATCAATGATCAGAAGGAGTTACTGTTTATATTTCAGGTTGGATTTGAATTTGAATAGGTGAACTCAAACTCAGCTTCAGCCAAGATTTGACAAAAATGACTTCAGAAAGCTAATTGTCTCTCATTCTTTCTTCCACTGTATCTCCAGTTGTCGTCAAACTAACTTATATCTGAAAAACACTTTCAGCACTTCAGTCCCTGGTTGTGCAGAAGGGGAATAGGAGGGAAGAGTTATCTTTTCTGACTAGTTTCCTTAAGAATGAAATCTCACCTCTGATGGAATGTGGAATTTATGATAGAATGTTATATTACTTTTGGAACTCAGCTATTGGATATTATACTGTTGTCACATTATAAATAGTTTTCTCTTATTTAAATACTGTAGTATTTAAATATACTGTGGTTTAAGGTGAACTAGATTGCATCAATTAGTTTTGGTTTTTCATTTCATAAAGGTGCACATAGAAAAAAATAATACAATATGTAGCTGTCAGCTGTTTCAAAGGAAGAAAAAATATACTATCCTGCCTAAACATAATATCTACAATGGAATTTAGAAAGAGCTGTGCAATGCATTACGTGTTAAGAAATATAAGCTTCCAGGGACTTCCGGTGGCTCCGCGGCGACGGAGGGAGCCTTCCCGGGCTGCCCGCGGCTCAGCTGGTGTTTTTTGCCCGAAACAGCGCCGATCAGCTGTTCGGGCGAATCTGAAGCCCCCTCCTCGGGAGAAGAGGAGGGGGTGAGCCCCCAGGTGGGGGTTGAGTTCTCCGGGGCCGCCTGAGCTTGGAGCTTGGGCGGCTGAAGGATTGAACTCCCCCGTAGCCTGGGCTGCTCCCAGCTGACCAGCGTCTCTGCTCCGGACTTTATGGAGCAGAGCCAGGCGTCTGCGACCATCCCTGCTTGAAGGAGAGACTATGAAAGGGAAAGAGCAGGCAGAGCAGTACAAGAGGGAAAGATGAAGAGATGAAGAAGATTTTATTTTACTCTCAAGCTTGATGGACTTTGCTTAAAACTTAAAGTGAAAGTGCGTCACAATTGTAAGTAAAAGATGGCGGCTAAACCTCCCCCTAGAACTTTTCGGAGTGCTGGAAATTCTCCGGTGCAACAACAATCATTGCTGCAGGCGTTGCATTCTCCTGATGTATTGACATCGAAGGATCTTGAAAAACATACCCAGTTAATTTTGGAGTCAATGGGTGTTAAATTTCTACAGATGGAGGAGAAATTGGAGAAATTGGAGCAGAGAATGGAAGAAAGGATGGAACAGAAACTTAGAGAAATGAAGGTAGACATTTTGTCCTCAGTGCAAAAAGTTGCTAAATGTGTGGAGGTGCTGGATGATCAAGTGCAAGACTTGATTCAAAAGAATGCTTTATTAGAAGCAAAAGTATTGGAAATTGAAGATTTAAAAGACAAAATCGACAGTGAACAGAGCTTGGCCCAATTTTACCAGATGCAGTTTGCTGTGAGAATTAGAGGCCTAAAAGAGAATATTAAGGAAGATTTAAAGCAGCTGGTTTCTGAGGCTTTTGAGGGAGTATTGAACCATCCAGCATCTGAATTAAAACAAGGTATGGACAAAGTGTTTCGTGTGAATTCGTGGATTGCTAAGCAGAGAAAGTTGCCTAGAGATGTGGTGGTTTATTTTGTAAAAAGGGAAATTAGAGATGAAGTTATACAAGCTGCCTACGATACCAAAGTTGTGATTGCTGGTCAACAAGTTTTGGTTCTAAAAGAAATTCCTCCAAAGATTTTAAAGAGAAGGAAGGATTTTATATTTCTTGTGCAAGAGCTCAAGCAAAGAGATATAAGGTTCAGATGGGAGATCCCAGCTGGGTTGAGCTTCATGTATGATGGCAAAAGGTACTGTTTGAGTAATGTGAAGCAAGCGCATGATTTTTATAATAATGTTTTGAAAGTAACCCCATCAACACTTCTGGAAGCTGCAGAGGGATCTGGAGAAGGAGAACATCAAGAGGATGAAGATGCACAGATAGACGAGAAGGGTACAGGAGGAGTTCAAGCTGCAACTCTTTTGGATGATCTTAGAGAACAGAGGGTGACGCGTGCTGCCTTAAAACGCTCAAAAAAGAAAAAAAAATAAGACCAGTAGAAATCTATGGAACTTCCACAAAATATTTATAGTTAAGTGGTAGTTGTGTTTTTTTTAAAAAAAAAAAGATAAAAAAAAGGAAAGAAAAAAAGGAAAGAAAAAAAAAAGTTTTGGGATGCTATGTATGGTAATAGATTTTTTTTTTTTAATTTGGAATTAATGGACAACTTAATACAGAGGAAGAGGAAGAAAGTTTTGTGGGTTAATGTGGGTTAATTTGTGTAAGAACTATTTATTAATGTGCAAATGAGAATATGTTAAGGTAATAGTGAATTGTGGAAGAACATAGATGGGAATGATGCTAGTTTTCTTTTATTTTAGTTTTTTATATATATTTAGTATTATTAAGGATTGGTTTACTATATACAAGCTAGAGAGTGATGGATTTTAGAGTTTATAATTGTTAATATATGATTGTTTATGATTGCCTTTTAGATATATACCTTGTATTTTGCTCTGGGAAGTCGGGGGGGGGAGGGGGGAGGAGGGGAAGTGGAGGGGGGGAGGTAGGGGAGGGAGGAGGGGGAGGGGGAGGGGGGGAGATAGGGGGGAGGTAGGGAGGGGAGGAGGGAGGGGGAAGGGGGTTTTTTTTAAAGGAAAATTGTATTTTATAAAACTTTTCAATAAAAAAAAAAAAAAGAAATATAAGCTTCCATTGCACCATCATTGACTTGTCTTGTGTTTCATTAAACTTTTTAATGATAACTAATATTGTATGCTTATTTTTTTTCAGGAATCCAGCAACTTTGGTGGTACAGCATAGCACAGGAGGCATTTGGAAATTTCCAATATTGTTTGTTGTCACAGATCCAGAAGTAGATGATGTTATCGATATTGAAGCAATTGGTTTAAATAAGGAGTCTTTAGTCAGCTTTAAGCTTACAAGCCAGACAAGGTATGAATATTCAAGACAAAATGTCTTATCTATTTGTTTATTAGAGTGATATTTAGACTCTAGTGACTTTCATCATGATGTAAGATAGATAGATTAGATAGATAGATAGATAGATAGATAGATAGATAGATAGATAGATAGATAGATAGATAACCTTCATTGTCATATTTTTTTACTGTGGGCACATTGGCACACATTAAAAAAGAAATTTAGTTGCTTGCTCTCAAAATGTACACATACATTACACACATTTAAACATGCTATATACAACATATGTATAAACCTAAAAGGTAAAGGTTCCCCCGCACATGCGTGCTAGTCGTTTCCGACTCTAGGGGCTGGTGCTCATCTCCGTTTCAAAGCCGAAGAGCTAGTGCTTGTCCGAGGACGTCTCCATGGTCATGTGGCCGGCATGACTAGACGCCAAAGGTGCACGGAATGCTGTTACCTTCCCACCGTAGTGGTCCCTATTTTTCTACTTGCTTTTTTACGTGCTTTCGAACTGCTAGGTTGGCAGAAGCTGGGACGAGTAACAGGCGCTCACTCTGTTACATGGCACTTGGGATAAACCTACACCCTTACATATAAATAACATATAAATATTAATCACTGTCCATCTTGAATACATAACAGAAAGAGGAAGCTTTAGAATTCACAGTGTTAATACTGTATGGAACGAAACTATGACTGAAGCTGGATGTTCTGCTTCGGATACCACGAAGCCTCCTCCCTGAAGGAAAACAGGTTGTGAAGAGAAGGTGTAGTGTCCCAGTCAATCAATAAGTAGCAGAAGCCACAAAATTAATCAGTACAATGGTTCACCGAACATTTTCTTCAATTGTTCATATACAAGTAAGTCAGCATATAGGTGAAAAGAATATGGAATCAGAATAAAATTCGAAAGCAGATTAACAACTGCTGTAGCTGTTAAGTTATTGAATCTCTCCAGGATCCAATCCATGGTAGTTTTTAATTTTTAACTTACTATTCGATTTATGTTTTGCTTTTTTTAAGGAGATCAAGCGAGAGCACAGAGAGTTTTTTCCTTGTGTTATCTTCAAAACAACCACCTTGAAAACCTGGTGATTGTGAGCAAACCCTCCTCTCCAATTATTACACAAGAATGGGAGGGGTTTGAAAAATTGCTGCAATTCTTTCACTTCAGGGGGGAAGGAAAATGCCAAGAACCCAGGAAGGGGAGGGCCAACAGAGAATTTATTTATTATTTATTTATTAATTTTATTTGTATACCGCCCTTCTCCCGAAGGACTCAGGGCGGTGAACAGGGCAGTACATATTAAAAGACAAAATACAAAAATTAAAAAAGATTAAACAAAATACCCACGAATAAGTTAAAACACATTAAAAAAGTAGGTTAAAACACATTAATAAAACCCAACCCCATCCCATCAGGCTAGGCCAGCTTGTTCGAAGAGGTAAGTTTTTAGATCGCGCCGGAAGGAGCGGAGATCAGGCGCCATCCGCAGCTCGACCAGAAGATGGTTCCATAAATTCGGCGCGCCCACAGAGAATGCCCTCCCCCTGGGGGCCGCCAGTCGGCATTCTTTGACTGGTGGCACCCTGAGGAGGCCCTCTCTGTGGGAGCGTACTGGGCGGAGGGAAGTTGACGCCGGCCGCAGGTGCTCCCCAAGGTATTCCGGACCCATGCCATGTAGGGCTTTGTAGGTCATTACCAACACCTTGAATCTCACCCGGAAGACAACTGGAAGCCAATGCAGCTCGCGGAGCAGAGGTGTAACATGGGAGTGTCGGGAAACTCCCAACACAACTCTCGCGGCTGCATTCTGTACCAGCTGGAGCCTCCGAGTGGTCTTCAAGGGCAGCCCCATGTAGAGAGCGTTGCAGTAGTCCAGACGAGAGGTCACGAGCACGTGAGTGACCGTACGTAAGGCATCCCGGTCTAGATAGGGCCACAACTGGCGCACCAGGCGAACCTGGGCGAAGGCCCCCCTAGTCACAGCTACTATATGGTCTTCTAGAGAAAGCTGTGAATCTAGGAGGACTCCCAAGTTGCGAGCCCTATCTACGGGGGGTAATAACTCACCCCCCATAGAGAGAGATGGGATATCCTGAATATCCCGAGATGCCGGTACGCATAGCCACTCGGTCTTGTCAGGGTTGAGTCGAAGCCTTGCTCTACCGCTCCATATAAAATAGGACAAAATTGTATTTGTGTTATTTACTTTGGAGCAGTAAGATTCGAAGTAAATTGGCACATCAGGCAAGGTCCATCAAAAATTTCACAATAAAACGAGTCTACAGGGGTTCAGTATCAGTTACATCAGTTTTTCCTCAAACTTGGCAATCCCAGAATTCCCCAACCAGCATGAAGTCCATACATCTTAAAGCTGCTAACCCTGAGAAAGACTGCTTTAAAGACTGCTCTGACCTTTCAAAAGGCAGTGAGAACTTCAGTATTATAAATAAGTATATGGAACAGACAGTCATGATGTTGACAATTTAATCAAATTACGATAAGGAAGCTGATATTTTCCTAAGCCAGTTTCTGGGGGGAAATAAAGACCAAAAACACTGTCTCAGAGAATAGGCAAGGTTTTTTCTGAGTTGAAATTATATCTAGGCTCAAGAATTACAGTACTGGTGTGGCTTCAGCTGCCAGCACCTTCACACATCTCTAAAAATTCAGCCTATTTAATATTGTGCTGCCCAATTACAGTGTGTAGGGCTGAATTTGAAAAGCCAGGGACTAAAGCTGCACAACGAGTAGAGTGTGTAAATTCCAGGGATTACATGGAATAATGGTTTTGAGATTTTCTGATTTTGTTTCACAAAACTGATTTGTAATCTTCACAGCAACTAATGAAATTAAAAGGCCACCTGTCTCTCCTGGAGCTTATCCCTACCTTCACAAACATCGATAAAGACACTTTCTGACTATCATGTGAACTACAGAATATATTAATGTATGTAGGAATGAGGGGCAAAATTAGGAACATACCCCCATGAAAGATTGATAAAACAAGCATATGGATCTCAGCAAAACTTTACCTTTGAGTATCACTTTTCTATCCTTTGTTATTTCCTATCAATCTGGGCAAATGATTAAGGGAGGGAAGTTCTTGGAAAAGAGGAGAGAGATGAAATGTTACCATCATTACTTCCAAAGGATGTCCTTGGCTATAATTGATTTTCTGTGTAGAATTGACTTCTTGCACCTGTGTATAAGAGAGGGACATTGTCACAGTTCCTTTTCTTGACTCATTGGAGAGGATTCTTCAGAACAAAGCAGAGCTTTCTTTACAATTTTAAGATATCCACTTCAGCGGAGTAGTCTATTTTAGATCACAAAAATGAAGCAATTGCCCTGTGAATGCTATAATCTACTGGTAAGGGTTGATAGTGATGAGAGATTTAATGTTCTCTGAAAAGGTATAATAAAATATTTATAAAAAGGGCTATTCGCAGCCTTGATTTTGCCATTGCATGTAAAATGAAATTAGAAAATAATCTTATTTCATTTGGAAAGCGTTTCCCCCATCCTTCCCTTTTAATTAGCCAATTGACATTCGTACAGATAGATAGACCAATATTTGTTCTTCATCTTGGAATAAAATTATTAATTTTGCTTTTTCAGTATTGGAAATAATTCTAGTTGCATAGTTAAAGAGCAGAAGTCAGACAATTTTACTTTCATTGCTAGGGTTGTGAATGCTTTGAAAATGATTTAAAATAAATGTTTCACATCTCCCTGATAGGGAATCCATAGAACTTTTCCAGCAGTAGCACCTTATTTTCAGGTTTTCATGGAAATAATAAGCAATTTCCTAAAGTAATTAAGAGAGGAAGCAGTTTCTCTTTAAAAGACTTCCAACATGGCTTAGACAAAATAAATATTTGCCAGGTTTCCAGACCTCTCAGACCAGCTGGAGAACACTATTTTGCAATCTCTTTGCAGAAAGAATCTGAAAGGAGACAAACATGGGTTATCCTTGCCTTCTCCGTAATCTGGAGAGGAGTTCCTAGCAGCTGATCACTGGCTCCTATTTTGGTCATGTTTGTCAAACACAGTTTGTGTTGTCCCAGAAATCCAGGACAGAAAAATTCTAAAAATGTATCAGAGTGATAAATGAGATATTTCGTGCTCTTTCAGAAACATGGTAAATTATGGTTGGTTTCTTTATGAAGACTCAAATTGAGTACCAGCAAAGAAGTTCTATAAACCAAGACATTTTCACACCTAAAGTAGGAGCATGCAAAATACTTCAAGGGCCAACTGTTTAAAGTTCAAAATTGATGCTTCTAGTGTGCTGTTCTCAGAGCAAAGCACCTGTGTTTTGAGAGTTTGTTTCAGAAATACTTGGACCAAAATAACCAGCCATTTAAAATGACGCATTTGCAGTGTTTCCTGCTGCTCTGGGTGATTTGATTAGAATGTTGTCTTGAGTATAGCTATTTCTTTAAAATATTCCATCTTGGCCAGCTAACAGCTGTTCTTGGCATGGCATTTGGCAGAGAGGAATGGTGAGTTGGGATAAAGGATCCAAACTAGCATATACTGCAAACAGATTAGATCATTTATAAAGAGTCATTGGGGATTGTAAAGGCTGAAAGAGAGAGGAAGACCAGGAATTCTGCAAGAAACTTGTGACTGCATTGATCTCTGTATACCTATTAAGTCTTCTGTCGGAACTGGTGGTTTGAGTCAATCGTATTTTGGTTTAAGAGTGCAGCTTTGAATTTTGACTTTTAGGTTGAAAGCAGCATAATAAGATAGATGGTTAAAAGTGATGACTAAGAAGCAAAAGAAAAATGCCTCTTATTTTGTTTGTTTTTCAGTTCAACCACTTTAAAATTTCAAATTTCTCCTCCCCAAAATCATTGCCTCCAAATAAGGCTAGTTTGTTTATTTAGATAAGTTAATGATCCTCACAAGATCTTGGCTATTGGTATGGAAATAATGTTTTCTTGTTTTCCTGATACATATATAACATATTAAATAGAGTTTAAGTACTGTTTCCCTTTAAAACATATTTTCCTCTCTATAATCAGATTTAAGATTTTCCCACCTCTCCTGCAGTGTGAATTAGTGAATGGAATATTATGTTTAGGACACTGAATGCAGGACATTTTTATTGCTCCTTAGTTGCTGCCTCCTTACCTGTGCTGAATAAATGTTTTATGAAGGATTTGCCAGAAGCTATCACACTATCGCACCATTGCACTCATATCTCATGCTAGTAAAGTTATGCTTAAAATCCTACAAGCTAGACTCTAGCAGTATGTAGATCGAGAACTACCAGAAGTACAGGCAGGATTTCAAAGAGGCAGAGGAACTAGAGATCAAATTGCCGACATACGCTGGATCATGGAGAAAGCTAGAGAGTTCCAGAAAAACATCTTTTATTTTATTTTATTTTAATTCCATTTATATCCCGCCCTTCTCCGAAGACTCAGGGCGGCTTACAAGCTTAGCAGTAGCCTTCATTCTATGTATATGTCTGCTTATTAGGGCTTTCACACACACACCCCCCAAGCGGCATTATTACAAAGTCAGCTTAATTGCCCCCAACAATCTGGGTCCTCATTTTACCTACCTCGGAAGGATGGAAGGCTGAGTCAATCTACTTCTGCTTCATTGACTATGCTAAAACCTTTGATTGTGTGGATCATAACAAACTGTGGCAAGTTCTTAAAGAGATGGGCGTACCAGACCATCTTATTTGTCTCTTGAGAAACCTATATGTGGGCCAAGAAGCAACAGTGAGAACTGGACACGAAACCACTGATTGGTTCAAAATTGGGAAAGGAGTCCGGCAAGGCTGTATACTGTCGCCCTGCCTATTTAACTTATATGCAGAGCACATCATGAGAAAAGTAGGGCTAGATGAATCAAAAGTTGGAATTAAGATTGCCGGAAGAAATATCAACAACCTAAGATATGCAGATGATACCACTCTAATGGCAGAAAGTGAAGAAGAACTAAAGAGCCTCTTGTTGCGGGTGAAGAAGGAGAGTGCAAAAGTTGGGTTGAAACTTAACATTAAGAAAATCAAGATCATGGCATCTGGCCCTCTCAATTCCTGGCAAATAGATGGGGAAGAAATGGAGGTAGAGACAGATTTTATTTTCCTGGGCTCCAAGATCACTGCAGATGGGGACTGTAGCCAAGAAATTAAAAGACGGTTGCTCCACGGGAGGAAAGCAATGGCAAATCTAGACAGCACACTAAAAAGCAGAGACATCACCCTGTCAACAAAAGTGCGTATAGTCAAGGCTATGGTCTTCCCAGTTGCAATGTATGGCAGTGAAAGAAGAACAGTTTAGCTTCTTCCTTTTACAATAAGAACAGTTTAGCTTCTTCCTTTTACAATATGACTGGAAATTTTATTTTTTTGTTACTATAGATATTATTTTCTATATGCCAACTGTCCCTAGGCCCACTCAACCAGTAAGTAAAAGATGAAACACCTTGAACTGTACAGTCAGCACAGTACAATTGAGAAATAAAATATGTCAATTTCAACTGAAACAACTGCACACATTTTCCATTTTAACAAAGTTCAGGCCTATCATGCTACAGTAGTTAGTGGATCATTTATTTCAGGTGTAATAAAATCAGCCTAGAATTTCTGATTTATGTTAATTCTCAGTTTCTTGTCTGATATTTCAAAGCATATGAAAGCATTCTCTGAAGATAATACGTGTGTTTGGAGAAGGCTATTGCTATCACAGATCACTTCAACAAAATAAATGGAGAGGAGGGATGCAATTAGAAAAGTTCTACATAAAGAGTATGGAGGAATCTATATTTGCTAAAGAAAACTTGCCAATAGGTGTAGCAGTGATGGATGTAGTTTCTATAATCCTCAATTCAAGTCTTCCTTCAGCCTCACTAAATTATCACATTTTCCATTTATGTTAGCCATCTGCTTTCCTGGTTCCCACATTGCTAAACAATAATATGGCCAGTTTCTTTTTATTCAATTTGGTGTCCAAACTTACCCATTATTTCTCAGGCTTATTTGTTGAGGGTCATTTTAGTTTCTTCATCAGGTTAGGTTAAAAATCCTGGCTTGCTCCAGTGAGGGTCTTTCAATTTTATCAATCATACAAGAATATTACAGGGAACAGAGTGGGAAGAGGAGTTATACAGGTAGCCCTCAACTTAGGAAAAGTGGTCATAAGTCACTTTTTTCAGTGTCATTATAACTTTGAATGATCACTAAACAAACAATTTTAAGTCAATTTTTTGCACGTGTAAATTTATTTTTTGTTTCCTGATATTCATTTGGCTCTGGATGAATTTCATGTGAATGCTAATCAACAAGCAACTGGGTTTTCATGTTATTAGATTTTATATACAAGAGATTAGATATCTAGTTTGCCCAGAAGATATAATTAAAAATTGAAATATATTTTAACAATATATTCTTGAGAGTATTAGTATAAAAAAAGGTAAAGGTTCCCCCATACATGCGTGCTAGTCTAGGGGCCGGAGCTCATCTCCGTTTCAAAGGCAAAGAGCCAGCGCTTGTCCGAGGACGTCTCTGTGGTCATGTGGCCAGCATGACTAGATGCCAAAGATGCACGGAATGCTGTTACCTTCCCACCGTAGTGGTCCCTATTTTTCTACTTGCATTTTTACGTGCTTTTGAACTGCTAGGTTGGCAGAAGCTGGGATGAGTAACAGGCACTCTGCTATGCGGCACTCAGGATTCGACCTGCCAAACTGCTGACCTTCTGATCAACAAGCTCAGTGTCCTAACCCACTGAGCCATCAACTCAAGATGCTGGTTGTCACCTTTAAAGCCCTACATGGCTTGGGAATAGGTTATTTGAAGGCCTGTCCTTTCTCAGTCACTTCTACCAAACCCACCAATGCAGGGAAGCAGGGATGCTATGAGTCTGCCCTCCTAAGAGTTATATTTAGTGGGACCAAGAAGAAGCCTTCTCTGTAGTAGCTCTGTTCCTTTGGAACGTAATCCCTGCAAAAATAAGATTGGCCCCCTCTTTCGCAAAGCCCTGAAGACCTGCTTTTGCTAAAGGGCCTGGGGAACCCAGAGTGGGATGGAGCCCATGAAGTGGCTTATTTGTTGTTGCTGGGGCGGTTGGGGGATTATCACTTCTTGTTGTTTTATATATGAGATTTCTATTTTTATAAGCTGCCCGGAGTCACTGAGAATCATTTGTGCGGCTGTAATAAATTTTCTTAAATAAATATATAAATAAAGATTTCATCATGCAAATCACATACTGCCATGATATTGCACTTCCTTTTGCCAAAGCAGTCATTCTCTTACTATTCCACAAATATTTCAGGAAAATCAGACATGGCAAAGAAAAATAAGGAGAATAACAGGATGCTAATTAATATTTAGTTGCTAATATCCTAGAGCAGAACACAAATTACTTTGAATTATTGTTGCATTATGCTAACTGATGGGCAATTTGTTTTTCTTTGTTGTTCACTAGGTACCCAGAGCCTTACACAGCATACTTTCTACCAGGCAGTGATCCTAAATTCACTGTATCTCCTCAAGCCGGGGAGCTTCTTCCACTTGATACAGCTGGAACCTGCATTACTGTTGGATTCAAGCCCAGTATGTACAGCAAAAAACACAAAGCAACTCTGGTAATACAGGTGAGCCCTAAAAATGAGATTCTTGATAACAAACTTGTAGATTTAAGGATATTTTTCCTCCCTGGTGAATGTGAAGACAATATTTTTATATTTAAATTTTCATGCTTTACTATATAAAGGCAACTGAGAAAAGTTTTATTTTGTTCCTGATTTTTCATGCTGTACTTGCAGAATTGTTTGTAAGTTCATAAGAAAATAAATCAATAAATGTAAATATATATTTTTTCATTGTATTACAAGAAAACCTACATGTTTGTTAAATGTGATTCTTACTAATTTGCCTGAAGTTTTAATATACAAATGAAAATAACATTTGGGTCAATTTAAATAATTTGTGTACAGATAGTCCTTGTAACCTTGTTTAGCAACCACTTGAAGTTACAGCTGTGCTGAAAAACATGACTTATAACTGGTCCTCGCATTTACAACTGTTGCAGCATCCCTGCAGTCATGTGATTATGATTTTTGTGCTTGTCAACTGTTGCATATTTACAATGGTGGCAGCATCCCATGGTCATGTGATTGCTATTTGCATCTTTCCCAGCCAGCTTCGAACAAGCAAAAGGGAAGCTGAGAGAGAATGTTGCAAATCATGGTCACATGATGCCTCATTTATGACCACCACTTAATGACAATTTTTACAAGTAGGTCTCTATTGTGGTCATAAGTCAAGGACTACTTGTAGTGACATTGCTCATTGCAAATTCCAATGCAAACTGGTGGAAATAGCATAAATTTAATAATGTAAATGTAAATACTTTCTCCAGACAACTTGAGTTCTACAGTAATGGACATTTAAAGAGATATCGGTATGGAAATTTGCCCATTTCATCCAAAATCCTATATTAAATGGGGGTAAATTAAACTGAGTTTTTACTTTATTTTAACAAATGGTATATTCATAAGGGAATATTTGAAACCACAGCTTACATGCATGCTGCTTTTTGTTATTGTTTTTTTTAATTCTGTGAGGGTTTTTCTTCAATATGTCTTAAACTTGGAAAATGTTAGCTCGGCCTTTTTTTTTTTTTAAAAAAAATAGAGGTGACTCTTCTTTCGCCAGCAGTGAAATATTATTCCCTCAGGATTAGTTGTGAAACTCAGTTCTACTCTTGCCTTAAGAAGAAACCATTATAATAAACTGCTTGGAAGTTATTTCATACACACACACAAAGACAACCCAGAATTATTACATAAACAAATCATCCTTGAATTAGAAGAACAGAGAAGTGATTCAAGTTTTTCCCTCCTAACGAGGTTAAAAAAAGAGCCACTGATAAAAGCATACCAATATTAACATAATTAAAGTGACATTTTAGAACTGTACAGTAAATAGATTCTGGGAGGAAGAATGTCCTGAAACGAAGTTATTTTAGTAAATCATATCTTTTAAGTCAGAAATATGGTTAGAACTGACTATGTCTCGTTTTACTAATATCCTAGAGCAGAACACAAATTACTTTGAATTATTGTTGCATTATGCTAACTGATGGGCAATTTGTTTTTCTTTGTTTTTTAAGTTGTTTTTCAAATAAGACTGGGTCTGTAAAATTTTGGGGATATTTATCATAGAATTAAATTCAATTGACTGACATTTCTTCCTATAGTCTTCTATTTACTATTAAAAAGCAAACTGTGAGAATGATCCAATTTCTCTGTACAGTATGTAGAGTTCACATAAAATACAAAATTCACCAAGGGTCAATATTATGATCTGGCTTTCTTTTTCTGAGTAGTACTATTGATGACACTGCAAAGAGGTCATTCATTTGTTCAAAATTATTTGATACCAGACACCTAAACATGACTATACAACATATAGCTAGAGAAGCATGAGGATCAAGAACATAATAAGTTTTTAATTGTGGGAAACATGGTGGGATGAAACCCACAAATGGAACACACAGCTAGAGGGATTTAAATTATTTAAAAGAAACAGACCAAATACAAGAGCAGGTGGAGTTGCTCTCTATATAAGAAATAACTACATCTCTACAAAAATAGAGCACAACAATGATGAAAACTGTCTTGAATGCATTTGGGTCAATATAAAAGGGGGGGAAATGACATTGCCATAGGTGTATACTATAGGCCACCCAACCAAACAGAGGAAATAGATGAACTTTTTGCTAGTCAGCTAACTAAGGTATGTAGGAAGCATATCACAATAGTAATGGGGGAATTTAATTACCCTGACATCAACTGGGAGACAAACTCTGCACCAAGTGGAAGATCAAACAGATTCCTGACAAACCTAGCAGACAACTTTGTCTCCTAAAAACTAGAGAAGGGAACTAGGGGATTAGCCATATTGGATCTAATTCTCACTAACAGAGATGAAATGATAGAAGGTGTTGAAGCCACAGGAACCTTGGGGGGAACTGATCATGCAATATTGGAATTCAACATTATGGAAGCACAAGCAATAGAACACAGTCAAACTAGTGTCTTGGACTTTAAGAGAGCTAATTTCAATAAATGTAGAGAGAGCTTGGGAAGGATTCCATGGATGAGAATCCTAAAGGGGAAAACAACTCAAGAAGCTTGGGAAATTTTGAAAAGTTAGATAATAAAGGCCCAGTCTAGCACAATACCAACAAAGAAGAAAAATAACAGCTGTCAAAAGAAACCAGCATGGCTGCATAAAGAACTCTCTGATAATTGAAAGATAAAAAGGTCAAGTATAAAAAGTGGAAAGAGAGGCACATAACTAGGCAAGAAGGTGACAAGCAACAGGGAGAAAGCAGAACCATTTAACTCATTTTTTGCATCTGACTTTACACAAAGGGAAAAAAAACCAGTCCAACCTATCAAAAACAGTGCCATAAAAAACAGAAGGGAAACACAAGTTAAGATAGGCAAGAAAATGGTAAGTGAGCACCTGTCCAGCTTAGAAGAGTTCAAATCACCAGGACCAGATGGATTATACTCCAAGGTTCTCAAGGAACTGGCAGATATGATCTCAGAACCACTGAACTATATTTTTTAAAGATCCTGGAGCACTGGGCAACTACCAGAGGACTGGAAAAGAGCTGATGTAGTTCCCATCTTCAAAAAAGGGAAAAAATAGATCCAGGAAATTATAGACCTATCAGCCTGACCTCAATACCTGAGAAGATTTTGGAAAAGATAAACAACGAATCAGCGAACACTTAGAGGCAAACAAAGTCATTACTAAAAGCCAACATGTGTTTGTCAAAAACAGATCATGCCAAACAAATCTTATTGCATTCTTTGACCATGTGACAAAATTAGTGGACCAGCGGAATGCTGTGGATATAATTTACTTGGACTTCACTAAGGCATTTGATAAAATAGATCACAACCTACTACTTGATAAGATAGAAAAATGTGGGTTAGACAGCATCACCACCAGATGGATTCATAGCTGCCTGACCCGCCGTACTCAGTATATGGTCCTTAATGGAACTGCATCTACATGGAGGGAAGTGTGTAGTGGGGTGCCCCAGGGCTCTGTTCTAGGCCCAGTGCTCTTCAACATCTTCATCAATGATTTGGACGAGGGGATAGATGGGGAACTCATCAAATTTGCAGATGACACCAAGCTGGCAGGAATAGCCAACACTCCAGAAGACAGTCTTAAGATACAGGAGGATCTGGACAGACTTGAACACTGGGCACTATGTAACAAAATGAAATTTCAATGGTGAAAAAAATAAAGTTCTACATTTAAGCAAGAAAAACCAAATGTACAGGTATAGTATAGGGGGTACCTTGCTCAATAGTAGTAACTGTGATAGGCATCTCGGAGTCCTAGTGGACAGTCACTTAAATATGAGCCAGCAGTATGCTGCAGCTGACAAAAAAGCCCACACAGTGCTAGGCTGCATTAACAGAGGAATAGAATCAAGATCACGTGAAGTATTAATACCCCTTTACAATGCCTTGGTAAGGCCACACTTGGAATACTGCATCCAGTTTTGGTCACCATGATGTAAAAAAGATGTTGAGACTCTAGAAAGAGTACAGAGAAGAGCAACAAAGATGATTATGGGACTGGAGGCTAAATCATAAGGAACGGTTGCTGGAATTGGGTATGTCTAATTTAATGAAGAGAAGGAATAGAGTGATAGCAATGTTCCAATAACTCAGGGGCTGCCACATAGAAAAGGGAGTCAAGCTATTCTCCAAAGTGCCTGAAGGCAGGACAAGAAGCAGTGGATGGAATCTAAGGAAAGAAGCAACCTAGAACTAAGGAGAAACTTCCTGACAGTTAGAACAACTAACCAGTGGAACAACCTGCCTCCAGAAGTGGTGAATGCTCCAACACTGGAAGTTTTTAAGAAGAGACTGGACAGCCATTTGTCTGAAATGGTATAGGGTTTTATACCTGAGCAGGGGGTTGGACTAGATGACCTCCAAGGTCCTTTCCAACTTGTTGTTGTTGTTGTTGTTGTTGTTGTTATTATTATTATTATTATTATTATTATTATTATTATTATTATTATTATTATTATTATTTATTAATTATAGGAGGCATATTTGACCAAGAGTAAGGTTTTCTGCTCTGTGCTACCTTTACAGCATCTACTCTTTCAGAATGATTTCAAATGCCTGATTTGTATCTTGTCACTCAATATCATATACTGTGCATTCGTTTGTTTATTCTATTTGTATCTGGCTGCAATCTAAAGTGATTCTTGGCAGATATCCAAAAAAAGACTTAGAACCTTATTAAATAATTATATTAAATTGTATTAAATATTAAATAATTTTAATTTTAATATTAATGATTTGTAATATATTAAATAATAAGATCCTCATATTTCTTGGACATTGGATTAAACCCAGTGTCTAAGAAATAATCAACAGCATTAGCTTCTGTGACGACCATTGGGGAGGAATGGAAACAATATACATCTGGATCTCTTGCATTGATTGCAATTGGATATAATGGTAAATTACAATAAAACATTATGAGACACAACTAGTACAGTGTTATGAAAAAAAACTTGGAATCAGGCTACTCTTTGTTACAAAACCACAGTGCTTTGCTTCTTTTTAATAAAAGCTGGTTACAAAAGGTGGTTCATCTTCTGATAATGTTTACATAAAATAACATTAAATGTTTATTAAATAATCTTGTTTCTACCAATTCTAATTAGTAACTTTAGCATTTAGAAAACATTCTAAACTTGATGTGATCTTGCACCTTGTTTTTATTATAAATCTTGTTTTAATGTTGTAATGTTGAAATCTTGTTTTAATGTTTAATGTTATAGTAAGAATCTTATGCAATGTATACAAACACTGGAAAAGCTGTTCAATCCTAATACAAACAACAATGCTTGCTCTTTGCCAGCTGTAGATTTTATATTGGTATAATATATCCATATGTCCCAAATACAGAAGTTTCCAGGATAAACTACTCGCAGTTTGCTTTTTCTATGCTATATTATGAGATAACTCATTAACCGAAACTAAGACACTGAAAGTTTATGCTATTTCTTGTGCTTACCCCCAATAATCAGTGGGATATAAATAAAGCCAGCACCTTATTTGTTGGTTTTGTGTACTTCCTACTGTGCAATTATCTCCTTGAAACAGAATTCCAAACTGTGGCACATTAACAAGTGCATAGATTACCTGGGGTGCTAGACAGTGTGCGTATTTGAACATGCTGCTCTTAGTACATAAAACAAAATATCCTTTCTTACTACGCATGGTAATGCTTTCTTTCCAGTATGGTGCAGTTTCAACAGTGTAGCACCCCCGCCTGGAAAACACTGAAAGACGTAATTACAGGCCTTGTGCCAGACAGCTGTGTATGCTTCATGTAACAAATGATAAACTTTTATTGAAACTTTTCTTCTATGTTTCAGACGGCAGCTATGCAATGGATGTATGAAATTAATGGTCTACTCCCAAAGACTATCCCACCCACTTCTCCAGCAAAAGTAATTTGCAGGAATACGTACATGAGATCAGCAACAGTAAAACAACGCAATTTTGTACGGGAAAATATGAAAATCTTATCCACCAGCGTGTCCTCCCCAATTAAAGGGGCACCTCTTGTTTTGAGAACAAAATAAACTTTTATACAAAATAATTTTTTATCTTATGAAAAATGGAGAAAAAATATTGATATATAGACAGATATACTACACTTGTGTTAATCAGCAATTAATGAAGAATTTTGTTTCATTAATTTGGAAAAAATGTGTAAATCTGTTGGGTTTTCTTGGGATCTAGTGGCGATGGTGAAGAAGAGAGCCTTGTAATTTTCACAAAGCCTAAGACTGGAATAATATAGTACTTCATCTATTTTTAGGGTAGAAACCAAATTCAGTAAGTTAGCTAAGTATAAGGCATTGCAAAGCACGATTTGGGCTATTCATGCATATAAATAGGTGCATCAAAGTTATTATGGCATCCTTTATTAACAAGTACTATAATTATTTTCTATTACCAGTGCTATACTGTTGATCATTAAACTACTATTTTATGCTGATTTCAGTTTGATATCTGCTGATTTTTTTTCATAAAAATACAAATTATAAAAAATTGCAAGTACCTGGAATGTTTAGCAGCACATTTGAAGAAATTTTTGTTAATAATATTGATGATATGAACTGGTAGAATCACAGGTTTGCTATAGCTGCTGCATCAGCTTCATTAGCAGGAATAGAGTGAAATTTTATCAGGAGCCCAAAAACAGATTTTGGTTGAATTCTGCTTGGCTAAATAAAACAGAAAGATGCTCTAAGTTTAAAGATGCTTTAAACTTATTCAGTCATGAAAGTAATTGAGATCTCAGTTACCTGCTAACATATATGGGAACGCTGAATAAATGACATAATAAGATTTGTAAGCACTATTGGAATGAATATAGATTACACTAATCAGAGTTACATGGATTATGGCCCATTTTAGGGATTAATTCAAAACTGTTAATGGCCCATCAAGTTTTTTATTAAAGTTTTTGAATAAAACTTGTAAATTAATGATAATTTTTTTCCAAAAGATTCCAAGAGAGCTTTATCTCTTTTTGTAGACATTGTAAAGGCAAATTGTTCTTTTCAAGGACAGGAAAAGCTGATATACTATAAAAAAATGTCTACAGAAAGAACATAAAGATAAAATTTCTCAAAATAAAAGGTGATTTAAAAAGGAATTTTCCCATCAAAAGTTTTTAAAAAGACCAGAGTTTTTTTAAAAAAAACTAAAAAAATCCTTATAGTAAAATCCAGTATAGATGTAAATCAATCAAATCGCTTTTGCTATGAAGAATCCTTTCACCACATTTTCTTACATAGTAAGAAAATGAAAAAGTTTATAAAAATCCAGCAAGGGGTTATAGGATAGATCAGCATTGAACCAGTTGATTAAAGTGTAAAACAAAGGTAAGAAAAGCTTTTAAAAAATGAAATTGAAACCCAGGTGTGCTTAAAAAAATCCCAAACAGCTTTGGGGAAAAGATGATAAAAGACCTGACCACCTGATTGCTCCTACAAAGAATTGAGGTCATCAAGATCCCTCTTCTTTGAAGATACAGAGACATTTGATGGTTGTCCTGGGTTGCTCCCATTCAAATTTAGAGAGCATAAGCCACCAAGTAATCAGCTTTGGTGGCATAATCAGCTGTTTGTTGGCGGGAGAAAAAGGATCGCCCACGCTCAGCATGCCATCTTGGGGGAAATTTTCAAATAGGCTTTAATCTCAAACAACTTTAGATATATAAAAATACTGTAGAGCTATAAGGGTATGAGCACTCATAAAAAAGGCTCTGCGACTTTTCTACAATGCATGCCTTGCATTCATAGAGAAATGTGTCTACATTATGCAAAAATTGGTTTAAATAATTGTCAAGGTTTTGAAGAATTAAGTTCTGGCAGATTTAAGGGCACACAGCTGCTGAGAGGTCAGATTATATATGATAGAAAAGGCTAATAGAAATTAGAAATGAAAAAGGTAGAAATAATTTCCTCTCTATTAATGGTCTTATTAGTAAACAATGAAAATGTTGATGTTAATCCCTAAATAGTAATGCTTACAAAATAATACTAAAAGATTTACAAGAAAAGCTAAAATCTAATCCTAAAAATTGAAATAGCCATAGAATATGCAGAATAGAATGTAATAGTATGCTCCTGGAATACCATACCTGGAATTAGAATAAAATTCCTGAAAAATAAACAGGATTAACAGCCTGAATATGTGCAGTGCTTCAAAGTCAATTTCAGCACGATGCTTCAGGATATCTGAGGAGTCACCCAAACCCAGGTAAAGACACAACCACTGTAAAGAGTTATAGCCAGGTGTGACATTGGTGCTCCCATGCACACCACAGTTACTTTTCTTAGTCGTTTCTGAACGACTGTCAGAATCCATTTATATCATATTCATAAATGGAATGTTTCAAACATATCCCATGGATTCTGTCATCTCCCGAAGAGAAGAGGATAGATGTGTATTGAACCGGCAATAGGCATTTCAAAGGAAAGGAGAAGCCTTTTGAACTGGGGAAACAAAAGGGGGGGTTAGCATCTGGGTTTTGTCAGCAATAAACAAAAGGGTCCTAACTTCCTCTTTCCCACGAGATGGATGATACGAGAGGAAGGATGGGGGGGGACTGACCAAATGGGGATTAAGGGGGGTTAAACCGGGAACTCTTTATAAGGGTTTACATCGTGGAAATATAAGCCCTGTCTCATTTCCTACAACCGAGCACGTCATAGTAAAGATTTCTTTTGGACTAAAATCCTGACTCCAAGAGTTTTTGTCTTCCTAAGACGTGGTTTGGGGTGGGTCCTGACATTAGACAGGGCTTGCAACGAAAGTCAACCTGGGAAGAAGAACCTTACCGGGGGACTTTGCAAATAAATATGATATCTGACGATGAAGCAAGAAGGGAAGAAAGCCCCACGGAGAAGGAGCCTTCCCCCCAGCCGAACTCCCAGAAACATTGGGAAACTGAGGCATCATATTCCTCCTGGGAAGAAACGGCGGAGCAGCACGAACAAAAACCCCGGTGGTCGATGGGCGTTGGAAGGAAAAGTGAGTGGAAAAAGGCTTCGAGAGAAGTGACCCTGAGACGGAGCGACCACCAACCGGAATGGAAACAAGAGATGGAGAACTCCCTGCACGCCAGTGAGGAAGAGCGGATTCTGGAAAAAGCTATTGACTTGATGAAAACAACCCTGAGCTCACTAAGGGAGGAGAGAGCTGGAAACCACAACACCTGGGGTCGCAACTGGAGGGGTAACGGAAGGGACCCAACACCTGAAACCCCAGGGCTGTCCAATGGAACAGGAGCCGCTGACTCAGCGGTACCCACCCCCCCCAGACCCACAGATGGGGATCGAGATGAGGAGCGATACACTCCGCGGCGCAGACAACGATCCAGCCAAAGATTCCCACCCCTGGAAGCAAAATTCAAGGGGGAGCCATCACGACTGGGATTTTTCCTAACCCAAGTCCTCAGCTACATGGAAGAGTACGGACGGGACATCCCCAGTGACAAAACACGCATCCGAATTGTGCAATCTGCCCTGGACGGGACGGCCGCAGACTGGGTGGTGAACCTGCATGACTCCAACGCCCCAGAACTCAACGACTTCAACCGATTCATGTCATCCTTGAGGCGACGATTTGAGGACCCTTTGGCTGACCGGAAGGCCCGGGAGAGAATCAAGACGGTGAGGCAGGGCAGGAGAACAGTGGCCGAATATACCCAAGAATTCCGAGCCATCGCCAGCAAGCTGAACTGGCCAGAAGACATCCTCCTCAGCCATTTCAAAGACGGTCTAAACTACGACCTGTATGACGCTTGCCTGCCTCGGGGAGACCCCTACCATCTCGATGACTGATATGTCCTGGCAGAGGAAGTGGAAATAGACCTATTGAAAAGACAACGCAGAGGAAAACCATGGGGCCGCCCGCCACTCGAGCAAACACGTGAGGGGGAAAACCCACCGGCCACGGCTAAAAAATCAAAGGGATGTTTCAATTGCGGGAGAGAGGGCCACCGTGCTGCAGAATGTCGTTCGAAAGCCCCTCCACGCAAAACAGAGGCACCATCTTCCAAAAAGCTGGGGAAGTCTCAAGGCAACCCAAAAGAATCTTCCATGAAGGGGACAGAAGCTGTAGAGTCCACAATTTCTGCCAAAACCTGGGATTGGACTCCGGCCTACACTGCAGGGGCGGTGGACACCTCGGAAGACAGCTCAGAGGGAGAACCTTTGGTAAGTGGACCTCTTCCACCCATACTTAAGACAGTAACTATATTAGCTTCCTCTGCACCAAAAGCCAATGAAATAAAAGCTTTGATAGACTCTGGCTGCATCCGCTGCCTCATCAGCCCAACACTGGTGGAGGAACTGAGCATCCCAGTGAGGAGGCTAAAACAACCAATCTCCTTCAGTCAATTAGACGGGTCTATAGCAGGGGGGGGACCAGCTACCCTAGCCACTCTACCACTCCATATGTCCCTGGGGTCCCATGAGGAAGACATAACATTTATAGTGGCCCCAGGCATGGCATGCCCAATGATTTTAGGACTGGAATGGCTGAAGAAATGGAACCCCGGGATAAACTGGAGGACTGCAGAACTCAACTTCCCAAAAGGGGAACAGGAAAACGTAAAACCCCCAAACACCCCCCCAACCCAGAGGGAGGAAAAAGCAGCAGTGGGGGAAGAGAAGGGGCTAACAGAGATACCGGAGGAATACAGGGACCTGGCTGAGGTTTTCAGTGAGGAAAGAGCAGATGAGCTCCCCCCCCACCGCCCCACAGACTGCACCATAGAATTCAAACCTGGGGCAAAACTCCCAAAACCCAGGATGTATGCCATGAGCCCAAGGGAAATGGCAGAAATGGAAAGATTCATAAAGAAAAACTTAGAAAGAGGATTTATTGAGCCCGCCAAACCCAAAGTAGCCGCCCCGGTTCTGTTCAGGGAGAAGAAGGATGGTTCCTTTCGTTTGGTTGTAGATTACCGGAACCTAAATACAATTAGTGAATGTAATCTATACCCCCTTCCCCTAATGAAGGATATGCTATCCCACCTATCGAAAGGAAAGATTTTTACCAAACTAGACCTGAGGGAAGCATACTACCGTATTAGGATTAAGGAAGGAGACGAATGGAAAACTGCATTCAACTGCCCAATGGGGTGCTATCAATTCAAAGTACTGCCATTTGGACTGCAAGGGGCCCCCGCAGTCTTTATGCAATTAATTAATGACGTACTGAGAGAGCACCTATATAAGGGGGTCCTGGTTTACCTCGATGACATCCTTATCTTCACAGAAACCAAAGAGGAACATATCAAACTAGTCAGAGCAGTCCTGAAGAAATTGCGAGCTGCCCATTTATATGCTAAATTATCGAAGTGTGAATTTCATAAGGAAAGAATCGACTACCTGGGATATCGCATATCCCCAGAGGGCATCGAAATGGACCCAGAGAAGGTCAGGGCAGTACTAGAGTGGGCACCCCCCCGCACACGGAAGCAATTGCAAAGTTTCCTGGGGTTTGCAAATTTCTACCGCCAATTCATCCCTGCATTCGGCCAAATAGCCATGCCCCTCACAAATTTGTTGAAAACGAAGGGGGGGTCACCCGTGAAGCCCAGCCAGCCTCTGAAATGGTCAATGGAATGTCAAGCAGCATTTGAGAGGCTAAAGAGACTCTTTTCTGCGGAACCTGTACTTAAACACCCAGATCCCAACAAACCTTTTGTAATACAGGCAGATGCGAGCGACGTAGCAGTCGGAGCCGTATTACTACAAGAAAATGATGAGGGGGCGTTGCAACCTTGCGCATATACATCCAGGAAACTTACAGAAACTGAACAACGATGGCCAATATGGGAGAAGGAAGCATTCTCATTAAGGTGGTCATTATTAACTTGGCGTCAATTTTTGGAAGGAAATAAAATACCTTTCCAAGTCTGGACTGACCACAAAAATTTAGAAGCACTAAAAACGCCCAGGAAGCTCACTCCTAAGCAAGCCCGCTGGTCCCAACACTTTCACCGATTCAATTTCACTCTCAAACACTTACCGGGGGGAAAGAACTTCCTGGCAGATGCATTATCCCGCATGCCCCAATATAACAGCACAAGAGTTACTGACTTTAAACCACTTGTACCGGAACAACAACTGGCAGCACCAGTCACCACCAGGGCACAAGAAAAAATGAAACCGAAGGTAGATAGCCAAACTGGAATAGAATTCAGGAAATCTTTGGAAAGTGATGAATGGTTCCAGAAAAATAAACATGTGTGCACAATTAAAGATGGACTGCCGTGGGTGGGGGAGAAGCTATATATACCTGCCACACAGAGAATCAATTTCATGCAACTGTGCCATGATACAAAATCAGCAGGACACTTTGGCTTTGTAAAAACCTTACACTTAACTAAAAGGCAATTTTGGTGGCCATCTATGAAAAAGGACATAGAAAGCTATGTGGGTAGCTGTCAAATTTGCGCAATGGCCAAGAGGTTACAAGGGAAATCGCCAGGACTGTTACAACCAGTGGCGAATCCCTCAGCCCCATGGAAAGAAATAGCCATGGATTTTATTGTGGAACTACCAGAAAGCAACGGAAACACCGTTATCTGGACTGTTACTGATCTGTTCTCTAAGCAAGTCCATTTCATACCTTGCCCAAAAATTCCTACTGCAAAAACATTAGCAAAACTTTTTGTACAACATATTTACAGATTGCATGGAGCACCACTACGCATCATATCTGACAGGGGGGTGCAATTTACCTCAGCATTCTGGAAGGAATTTTTATCTCTGTTAGGAACCACCCAAGGACTGACATCTAGTCATCACCCTCAGGGTAATGGTCAATCTGAAAGGGCTAACTCTGTACTTGAACAATATTTAAGATGTTATGTACATTTTCAGCAGAACAATTGGACAGACCTGCTGCCTTTCGCAGAAGTGGCATATAACAACGCAATTCACTCCAGCACAGGTTACACTCCTTTTCAAGTAGCCACAGGCCAGAGCTTCAACCCCATACCTGACCTAACCCCAAAAGAACCGGTAATTCCAGAACTAAAGGAATGGATTGCTCAGTTACAATACACCTGGCCTATTGTCAGAAAAGCATTAACAGAGGCTAGATTAGCACACAAGACACAGGCAGACAAGAAAAGATCTGATCCCACACCGTTCAAGGTGGGAGAGATGGTATATCTGTCTACAAAATACCTTAAGTCTCTCCAACCCTGTAAAAAACTAGGACCAAAATACATTGGACCTTTTCCAATTAAAAGAATCATAAACCCAGTAACAGTTGAATTAGAACTACCTAAAAATCTTAGACGAATACACCCAATCTTTCACTGCAGTCTAATAAAGAGAGAACAACAATCTCCCCTACGAACAAAAATTCCACCACCACCACCTCCCATCATGGTGGAAGGAGAACAACATTTCGAGGTGAAGGAAATTCTGGATTCCAGGAGACATCATGGAACAACTCAATATCTAGTGGCTTGGAAACACCTCCCCTCCTCAGAAAATGAATGGGTCAGCAAACACCACGTTAAAGCACCAAAGCTGCTTAAGAGATTTCATACAGAATATCCAAACAAACCGAGTTAACATTTACACATGTTATTTTTTCTTCTCTTTTCTTTTCTCCCCCTACAGATGGACACACCTTTCTTCTAAGGAGAGCGGACTGTCAGAATCCATTTATATCATATTCATAAATGGAATGTTTCAAACATATCCCATGGATTCTGTCATCTCCCGAAGAGAAGAGGATAGATGTGTATTGAACCGGCAATAGGCATTTCAAAGGAAAGGAGAAGCCTTTTGAACTGGGGAAACAAAAGGGGGGGTTAGCATCTGGGTTTTGTCAGCAATAAACAAAAGGGTCCTAACTTCCTCTTTCCCACGAGATGGATGATACGAGAGGAAGGATGGGGGGGGACTGACCAAATGGGGATTAAGGGGGGTTAAACCGGGAACTCTTTATAAGGGTTTACATCGTGGAAATATAAGCCCTGTCTCATTTCCTACAACCGAGCACGTCATAGTAAAGATTTCTTTTGGACTAAAATCCTGACTCCAAGAGTTTTTGTCTTCCTAAGACGTGGTTTGGGGTGGGTCCTGACACTGTACAGCTCTCACTTCAACTACTAAGGAAAAGAAGATATGCAATTTACATATGTGGGTCAAACATGATACAGTGGAAATTTCTTGCCTTCAGAAATTGTGGGTGCTCCATCAATGGAGGTTTTATGAAGAGATTGGACAGCCATTTGTCTGAAATGGTCTAGGCAAGGGGTGTCAAACTCGCAACATCAAGTGACATGCCGCGACGTATCGCTACTTTTTCTCCATTGCCAGCAATGGGGGTGGGCATGGTTTTGGCATGATGCATCTGGCCTGCGGGCCGGCAGTTTGACACCCCTGGTCTAGGGTCTACTGCTTGAGAAGGAGGTTAGACTAGAAGACTTCCAAGGTCCCTTCTAACTCTGTTACTCTGTGTTATTTGTGTGATGACATCATAATGTGTATGTGATTATTCTGATGTGGGTGTCTTGTGTGAACATGGTTGTGGCTTATTCAACCAGTCACTAGTTAGTAGGATGCCAGATGATTACCTTTTTGATCAGCAGTTGAGAGGTTTGATCATCAAATCTGAATCAAATGTTTTTAGATGAGGTTTTTTTAAACAAAGATTTTACTACATAACATTGCTTTTCATTTGAAGGCTCTTCTTTTACTGCCATACCTTCTGTGTCTTCTTCTCATCAGAAAATATGTGAAACAAAGCTGGAATAATAATGGCTTTGAATTGATGTTAGGGATCACACGTCTAAAAGCAATATACTTGATACTATACCATGATGCCACAGATGAGTGCAATTCAAAACCATCCAGTATGGGACTGGCAATGTCACTTCCTGCATTCTAAATTTACAGATGTACTAGAACCAGCCATTTTAGACTGTTATTTGAAAGCTAGCAAATAGTGTGAACAGTAGTATGCTTTTTTTTTCCTGTAGGCTTCTAAAATATTTTAGTATAACCTGTAAAGGAAAACAAATCAAAATCAGGCTGGATTGACTTCCGGTTTGCCATTACCGTGCCGCGGACACAGGAAGACTTCTCTGACCTTGACAGCTAACCACCTGTGAAAAACCCAGCTGCAAAGAAGGAAGTTCTGGCTGGCATATCTGGCTTATTTTTGAACTATGAATGTAAACTTTTACTGACTTTTGGAGCTATACTTGGCTGAAGAAAATTTGATTTACTAAGTAGAGGGTTAGTTAGTTATACTACTTAGATGGTTTAATATGGTGGAAAATAGATATCTTTTAGAACAAGACTATATTCAAATATATGATGTGTAATTAGAATATTACACCGTTATGAAAAGGGAAAAAGGAAGAAGTTGAGATAAGGGAAACTTTGGTTATCTAAATATAAAATGCTTGGAAATTTTAATTTGAATATTGATGGGAAATTAAAGCTTGGGGGAAAAGCAGTAACAGGACATTGATTGTATATAAGGATTGAAGGCAAACACAAGATATGTATAAGCTAAAAATTATTGATAAATGTAACAAAGATCTTTTTATTTAGTTGATAATAATAAGAACTGTATTAGCCTAATATGAGATAGTAGATATTAAGGGAAAAAGAGAGGAAATATCTGATGTTGTAACTTGACATTTATACTAAAGACTTATGTATGTTATTGAACTAATGATTAACCTAGTCACCACATTGTTTTTTAAATATTTAATTCTAAAATGAGAAAATTAATAAAATATTATTAAAAATATCAGGATGGGGTTTAAAAATAATCCCTTTTCCTTGAAAGATATATAAAAAACCTTAGTAATTCTATATTGCAAACCATAAACATTCAAAATTACCAATGAAACAGAATGATATGAATTTGTTCTGTTTTAAAAGATAGCAATATTAACCATTTCATATAGCAGGATGTAAGTGCATTAACATGTTTTATTTATTTGTCACATTTATAAGACTGATTCCATAGAGATGCCTTGATTCCAGTCTTATTATTTTAGTTTAAGCTGAGGTTATGACAATGTAGGAACATTTTAGTGCAAAAGGGTCAGCTTTTTTTTCTGTTGGCAGTATGTTTTTAATATTAGCAAGTCTAAAAGAATATTTTCATAAGGCTATCATTAAAACACTACAGCGCTTTTAAAAAAAATCTAGTCATATATATGCCGAACAAAATCAGAAAAAGAAACAACATACAAGTTACTTCTAATGCCCTCTGTAACTCAGGGAAAAGACAAAAATGGTATTGTCAGTAAAGTATTTTACATTCTTTTATATTAAAAAAACCCTATTTTAAGAGCATTTATTGCAGCTGTTAATAATAATAGCAAAACTGTCAAGTCAGATCAAATGGATTGCCCTTGTCTTAAAGAATTCTGGGTGCCAACGTTGAAACAATACCACTAGCCTGGTAATTGACCTGGTAATTTCTGGATGTGCTGAATTAAACTTCTGAGTGATGCAGTATAGCTTATCTAGGAAGTACTACAACATTTGAAAGTGGACTAGCAACAGTCATTAGGAATTCGTTGTCTGTAATTTAGCTATTATGCAAAGAGGTGATTTGTTTTAATGATGATTTTGTAAAGAAGCCGCATCCATCTGCTTCACACCATCACCACCGCTGCAGAGCCTTGGTGGAGCAGTGGGCTAATGCCTCCTTAAGTAACACCAGCTGCCTGCAATTAGTGCAGGTTCGCATCCCACCAGGCTCAAGGTTGACTCAGCCTTCCATCCTTCCGAGGTAGGTAAAATGAGGACCCAGATTGTTGGGGGCAATTAAGCTGACTTTGTAATAATGCCGCTTGGGGTGTGTGTGAAAGCCCTAATAAGCAGGCATATACATAGAATGAAGGCTACTGCTAAGCTTGTAAGCCGCCCTGAGTCTTCGGAGAAGGGCGGGATATAAATGGAATTAAAATAAAAAAATAAAAAAAAATTGTATGACTTTCCGCCTTGCCAAAGTTTCCAGTCCTGCTCTCAGTTCTCTGGAATGAAAGGAGGACTACCAAAATTATCTGCTTGAAAAATGACAGTAGACTGCTTTAGAAGCACTCAAGGGGGGAAAAAACCCCCTTTTAATGAGAATAAACAACTTTTTTGTTCTTGTTACGGTACAAGTTCCTTTTTTTGATAATCGAAGCTGGAATGAGCCATCATCTCCTTGCTCTTTCCTCCATGTGGGTTAAATATATATTTGAAGGGATGAAAGCCTCTCCTTTCTTTCTAATTTCCAGGGAAGAGGAAAGCAAGCTAAGAAACGGATACTAAGGCTGTGAGGGTAGAGCTGCCAGGCCCCTGAGTAAAAAGGTGTTAGAAACTGCAAGTTGTTTCTTTTCAATCTTCATTAAACAGCAGTTAAGAGCAAAGTAAGTGGAAATGCTGCTGTTGCTCAGCATCCTTGCCATTTTTACAATGAGTTGGCGAAAATGCAGCCGTCAGCATGAATCGCTTTGGTTTAAGCTCGCTCGAGCCATTTATTGTTTGAAGCTTTAGAAATGTATTGGTCCAGAAGAAACATTCTTTTCTTTTTTCTTTTTAACCCACAGCAGTAGATTGACAGTGATGAGCAGAAGTTAGGCCCCGGAGGAGTTGCGGCCATTGGTTAGGATGATTTTCACACACTTCAAAAAAGAACTAACAACATCGTTATGAGCCAAGAAAATGGAAAGTCAGATCTTAGTTTCACGCAGTGCACTTCCTAAAAATCATTGCTAGATGTCACTGGCTTAAAGACGATCTCCTGCCAAGCTTAAGTGAGGAAAATGTGATTACCTAAATGAACAAATTACGGTAGCTCTAGAGCCGTGAAGCAGGAGGCACAGCTTACCTTTTGCGCAATCTTTTTTTACCCCTTCTCAACCATTCAGGAAGTCTGTGAATAAGTAATTCTGCAAAATTGTTTCGTGTTATACAAACAGCATAATCTGATGCATGTTTACTTCAAAGTCAGTTCCACTACAGCAGGGGTGTCAAACTCAATTTCATTGAGGGCCACATCAGCATCGCGGTTGCCCTTAGGGGACCGGGCGGGTGTGGCCAGGGTGGGCGTGGCCTACTGGGTGGGCGTGGCTAGAATGCATATGGCCTACTGGGTGGGCGTGGCCAGCTCTACATCGTTCGCATCAAGGGTGCCGATGGGGGCCTGGGCAGGAGTGGGACAGATCTGAGGGTCTCTGGCAGAAGGAGGGTCTCTGGGCCAGGGCCAAGGCAGAGGGGGCCGTTCCCTCACTGTTTCCAGGATGACTTCGCAGGCCACATGAAACCACTTCACGGGCCGGATCTGGCCCCCGGGCCTTGTGTTTGACATGTCTGCACTACAGGGATTGGAAATAGTTTTGTGGTGAAGGCCCTATTCCTTTATGCTGTACCATGTGCCAGTCATCATAAATGAAGGCCAAAGGTAAGCAGAGCTGGCTGAATAACGTCTATATTCTTCTATATTTAGTCAAATGTGCACACACATACATACAGATGCACACACACACACACACACACACACACACACAAACACACAAATATACTTCTTGAATCTACTATATTTCTGACAACATCTTCTCTTTTTTTCTCCCCAGGCTTACACAAGTAACTTAACAAGAACTTCTTGAAATTAGGCCAAGAACCATGTACTGTGTTTTGATGGCTATAAGTAGCTTATCTTTGTATTTTTACATTTGGTGCTGTTTAAATTATTTGCAAATATATTCTAAGTCTGCAAGTGTAGCTTGTATGACAAGGTCAGCCCTTCAAGGTCATCCAGACAATAAAAAAGAAGAACTTGGCTTGAGTTCTAACACTACCTTTACAGTAAAGCTAGAATAACAGAATCTTGCAAGTCTGAAAGCATTTCTTTCCTCCTTTACTTTTACTTTCCAGAAAACTAGGGAGGGCCCCCATTTCCCCTCCTGCTTCTGTAGACTGAAATATCTTTTGCATGATAAATTTCTATGCTGTGGCTCCCAAGACATTCTGCATATCAGTTTACGGCACAAGTTCATGCCTGGTCTTTGTGATTTCTCTCTTGGCCTGCCTTTTGGATATTTTTAGAATTTTCCACATAGCAATTAGTAAATGGTGATTTCTTCATCCCACATTGAGGTGAGGTGACCACCAGAAAGCAAATATATATAAAACCTCTGATTCCCAACAGTCACATGTTCTGCCTTAACCAAAGGAAACAGTGTACCAGAGTAATAAAAGACAGTTGCACATATCTTTTTCAAAGGTTCATTAGACAGTATAAGATTAAATGGTCTTACAGCCCAAACAATCATTCAATTAACAAATCAACCATTAATCAATCAATAAGGACCAACTTTAAATCTAATATTTATTTCCGTGGATATCTCTAGCCCCATATAGATTCCAAAGCATTTCAGAAATAATACGGTGGGTGGCTACAGTTCGGTGTTTTGTTTGGAAGTATACTTTTTGGATTGGAAAGAAGAGAAATGAAAAAATCTACAAAGCTAAATTGAAGTTATAAAGAATATTGTGGGAGGCTAGAAAGGCTGAAAACAATTTTGCTTTCTGAGAAATCAGCATTTTGTGATTAACCATACCCACAATGACAATTGTTTTGACAGTATCAATAAGTTTTCAAATGTCTGAGTGTACCTACTACCCCCCCTCCCCAAAGTTGAATGACAGGAGCTTTCTAGATATATTGTCCTGTCATGCGTTTGTGCATGTGCATGTCTGTGTCTCAAAACCTAAGCAACCACACAGTATTATCTTACATGTCATGTCTGAATTCATGAGTTTAATTGATTTTAACTATGGGTTTTGCTTAATTAGAATATTTTTATATTGTCTTTAGACAAAAGTTATAGAAATTAGCCACCTGTCACTGAAAATTATAGAATAATAGCTACTCCAAGCAGTTGTGTCTTGCAACGTGTTGTCTGGGTTCACATATTTAACAATAATAATACAATTTCCATTCCTACTCTTTACTCCATTTTTCTAGCCATTTGTAAAAATTATCCCAAGTTTGCTTACTAAGCACTAAAGTTTGTAACTGTAAAAAATCAATTTATATATATATATATATATATATATATATATATATATATATATATATATATATATATATATATATATATATATATATATATATATATATAGCTTGCTGAGCGCCAAAGTATTGAGGCCTTTGAACTATGGTGCTGGAGAAGACTCCTGCGAGTCCCTTGGACTGCAAGGTGATCAAACTGGTCAGCCCTAGAGGAGATCAACCCTGACTGCTCTTTAGAAGGCCAGATCCTGAAGCTAAAACTCCAATACTTTGGCCACCTAATGAGAAGGAAGGACTCACTGGAGAAGAGCCTAATGCTGGGAAAGATTGAGGGCAATAGAAGAAGGGGACAACAGAGAATGAGGTGGCTGGATGGAGTCACTGAAGCAGTAGGCGTGAGCTTAAATGGACTCCAGAAGATGGTAGAGGACAGGAAGGCCTGGAGGAACATTGTCCATAGGGTCGTGATGGGTTGCACATGACTTCGCAGCTAACAACAATAACATAGCTTGCTATTAGAAGACAAGAACAACATTCACAGGTGTGGGCACACATGGCCACACATAACCATGTCTTTAATCTAACAGGGACCAAGGCAATTCCCAGTGACAACACTAAAGGCGGCCGTTTGTTTAAGGAAGCTTGGTTTTCAAACCGCTCCTCTATCAACCGGCACATAGACCTCCCCCCTGCATACCAGGCACTAAGGAATTGGGAAGAGGAATGACGTGCATGATATGGAGGCAAACAGCGCAAGCATTTACAGAGCACCTCATTGTATCAAAACTGAGATTACACAAACATACAATTACCCTGTATTGTAGAACATAGGGAAGAAGAGAAACAACTATTTAGAACCTCTGGTATAAGAACACGGGCAATGACTAGAGCTATGGCTATAACACATGGAACTGTCAACAATCCACTTTTGATAACAGACACCCAGAGACAAGTACATCCCCCCAAAACGGATGCGAGACGACTCAAAGTAATATAGCCGGCCACAACGAACAGACCGGTGACACGCTCCATGAGCAGAGTGCAGAGGCACTAACAGTATAAATGCGATCTCCCCACCCCAGCGTTTCCATCCTGACGATGTTGGCAGTTAGCCAATGAAAGCTTGATCTTTTAAATAAAAACTGTTTTAGTTTTTCTTATTCCATCCCAGTGTTCGCTTAGTTTGTTAATTTTAATATGCCTGGGATTCGCATTTTTAATCTTATGAAGGAATATATATATATATATATATATATATATATATATATATATATATATATATATATATATATATATATATATATATATATATATATATATATATATATATATATATATATATCTGTGTGTGTGTGTGTGTGTTTGTGTGTGTGTGTGTGTAAATTTTTTGGATTGCTAACAAAGAATTAAAGGGAGACTGATATGCATTTCAAACTTATTTGTTCTCATCAGTCAGCCATACCCTTCTGAGATTCGAACCTGGGCCGATTGCGAGAAAGAGCCAGTGGCCTAAAGGTTAGAACAATTGCCTAAGGTGCAATTGGCCCAGGTTCGAATCTCAGAAGGGTATGGCTGACTGACGAGAACAAATAAGTTTGAAAGCCATACCCTTCTGAGATTCAGACCTGGGCTGATTGCACATTAGGTAGTTGTTTTAACCTCTAAGTTGACTGATGAAAACAAATGAGTTTTTTAGCAAGTCCCCCCCAAAATTTACACAAATATGGCCTTGGGTTAGGCTGAAACAGGAAATAAGATTTGTTTGGGGCCTAGCAAGGTATTCCAAATACTTAACAAACACTTAACACATATCTCCCTTGCTTCTCAGCTAACAAAGCGAGAAAGAGCCAGTGGCCTAAAGGTTAGAACAGTTGCCTAAGGTGCAATCGGCCCAGGTTCGAATCTCAGAAGGGTATGGCTGACTGATGAGAACAAATAAGTTTGAAATGCATATCAGTCTCCCTTTAATTCTTTGTTAGCAATCCAAAAAATTTACACAAATATGAGCTGTCACTACTGTGACTACTGCCTGTGGATGGCCTTGGGTTAGGCTGAAACAGGAAATAAGATTTGTCCCATGTTTGGGGCCTAGCAAGGTATTCCAAATACTTAACAAATACTTAACAAACACTTCACACACACACACACACACAAACACACACACACACACACACACATGATAAAACTACTAAAAATGTGATCACCGAGACTAAAAACTTTATTAAAAATTTAGCTTTCATCAGCGACTGCTGATGTTGTCAAAGTATAAACCAGGATCTGGGAATGCTCATCTTTATAGTCTTTGAGAAGCTAACAATTTGGACAATGAGCGTGTCATAGGTTTGTCCATCCCCCGCCCACCCACAATTGGCTGCATCTATCCTGTTTCTATTGTGCTGGCTGACATCCATTTGAATTTTACTGCTCTTCCTCTCCCCACCTGCCCCGCCTGCCGAGAAAGTTCGTCTTGCAGCATGCGATCATCTAACGCCACTGCCTGACTGTTCTCCCCACTGTCATGCCTGAGTATGTCCCCCGCATGCAGTGCCATTGCCAGCGTGCAATCTCTCCACTGTGCCAGCATCGTTGGTTGTGTTAATTCGATGTCCTCTCCTGGAGTTTGTAAGTCCATTCTGCTCTTCCGTGCATCCAATCAATGCAAATATATATATATATATATATATATATATATATATATATATATATATATATATATATATATATATATATATATATATATATATATATATATATATATATATATAATATGTTATATAATTATATATAACAAATTGCAAATTTTAACAATAAAAATAGTAAGATACCATACACAATAAATATCAATAAATGTTATAATGGTTAATACTACCAGCTACCTGTGGGTGGCAACTGTCAAATTGATTTATTTCTTAACACAGAAAATCATAAAAAACTCATTGCTATCATCCATAAGTTGATCTCTGAGGGAGATGGGCAATTTATATATATATATAAATCTGGATTATTCTATTGTGATAAGTGGGGTTGAGAAATTGGATCAAAGTACATTTTTCGAGAAATAAAATTAATATGGTAATTATAGAAGGTACAGCAAAAACACATTTTAATATCATAATTAAATAGTTTAATTAGTTGAAGGTATTATATACAAACATGCCCAAAGAACCCAGCATAAAAATCTGCACTAAATGGACAGTTAAACATATCCAAACTTTAACAGTAGAAACTTACAAACAGTTTATTGAGCTTTTGAAAATATTTTCCAGATAAATATAAATTTCAAATAAAATATATAGTATCCTTAAAATTGTATTCACTTTAAAAGCCTTTATACTATCCCAGAGACTAAGACTAATGGGCCCATTAATCTTTATATACCTTATTCATATTCAGGGTAATTGTTGAAGAAATATTGCTTGTAATAAGAAAACCTAGATAATTGACAAATGTCCATATATGAAAATGATAGTTAATTACGGTAATGCTTGACTGAACAACCCTTCACTTTTAGGCATAACTTTTAGCTTAGACCACTTAACAGAAGGTCTCATTTTGAATAAAGGCATTAATCATATACATCAAAGCAGGAACCTGTCCCACTAAGACAAGACGGTCCAACTTGTGCTGGCAGAGAAGGCCTACCATAGATCCCATCAGTCAAAGAACTCTACTATCAGAATCCATAGGAAGAGCCTTCTCTGCCACTGTGTCTGCCCTTTGGACCATCCTACCCTTCAGGGTAAGATCTTCCCCTCACCCTCCTATCCTTTTGTAGGAGCCTGAAGACCTGGGGACACAATGGGGGAGTTTCATGCTGAGCTGGCTTATGGATTGATGGCTGACTCCCCCTCCCCCCACTCTCTCTGCTCTCCTCCCACCCATCTTTTGTTATCATATTGATGTATTCTTGTTTTCTTGTTTCTTGTTTATTTTATTATTCTATTATTTTACTTCTGCATCATTTACACTTCTTTTGATTCCTTTGTTTTTTTTATTATTGTAAGCCGCCTAGAGTAGCCCCATGGTGAGATAGGCAGCAAGTAAAAGAAATAAATAAACTGAAATAGGAGGTTCAGAGATAAAAAATAAATAAACTATCAGTGGCGTCTAGAACAACTTTGCATTCTGATAAGCTATGCCAAAATCCATGGATATTATAATCTTGCTAATAACACAGTCTCAAGATGTATCTGTCTGTCTGTTTGTTTATCCAGTTTGTTGTCTCTGACAAAGAGTTTCTGCTTTCTTCTACAGGATGTGTCCCCTCTTAAAACAAAAATACCCACCCTTATATAGTATAAGACATTCCTGTAATGAAATGCTTCATCTTGCTTTCAGTTGCATATTTAAAGCTGAGAACTCTAGACTGAATACAGATTAGATGAAGAATCTAAGTCTATAAGCATTCAGGAAAAAAACAAACAGTAGAACAGAAAAAAAACCTGTGATGAAACAGAAAAACAAAAGACAACACATGAGAGAGAGAGAGAGAGAGAGAGAGAGAGAAAGAGAGAGAGAGAGAGAGAGAAGAGAGAGAGAGAGAGAGAGAGAGAGAGAGAGAGAGAGAGAGAGAGACCATTTGACTTACAATTGAATGGCTGCACTTTTTTCCTCTCAGTTAAAACAGGTTCATATAATAGCATGCTTAAACAAGAGGGAAAAAATTAACACAATAAAACAAGCTGTAAGGCAGGAAAAAAGAGTTGGGTGGGGAAAAAAGGGAAAAAAATCAGACACAGCATAACTTGCTAGCATAATCAAAGACCAGATAAATAAGAAATAAACCAAAAGTTACTCCATAGTGACTACAGGAGTCCAGGAAGCAAGGCAAGAGAAGTGGGGAATCCAAAGGTATTCACTTTAAATCTCATTTGAAAGTCCTCTATTGAAGAATCAACACATGAAGTGGATTTTAGCTTAATAGTGATATTGATAACGGTAAAGACAGTACTGATCTTCATTCCTTCAATAGCTGAGGAGAGAATTAAGAAACTGAAAAAGCAGTGTTAGCTTTAACTCTCACAAAAAAGTTTCAGCTAAGGCTGGTGTTTGATATGTTTTTATTTATCCCTGATGACTGATCCAAAATATAACAGTGAAGTGCCTAAGATGTTGTAAATGTGGCAATTTAACAAATTTCCTTGCCTTGGAAATATTTCTTCTTGATTCTTACTCAAGATGGCATCCTGACTCAGCAGGGATTTTCCCCCCATGCTGACAGAGAGTTGGTTTTGCTGCCAAAGCTGGTTCTTTTGGCAGCATGCTTCCCAGATTTAAATGGGAGCTACTAAAAATGACTCAAGATGACCCTTGGATGACTGTTGACGAGAAGAGGACCTAGAAGGTAGCAATTCTTAGTGGGCCAATTGGAAAGAGCCTTGGTGGAGCAGTGGGCTAATGCCTCCTTAAGTAACACCAGCTGCCTGCAATTAGTGCAGGGTCGCATCCCACCAGGCTCAAGGTTGACTCAGCCTTCCATCCTTCCGAGGTAGGTAAAATGAGGACCCAGATTGTTGGGGGCAATAAGCTGACTTTGTAAAAATGCCGCTTGGGCCCCCCCCCGAAAGCCCTAATAAGCAGGCATATATGAAGGCTATTGCTAAGCACATTGATTTGTACTTCTTAGATTGTAAACCGCCCTGAGTCTTCGGAGAAGGACGGGATATAAATGGGATTAAAAAAAAGTCAGTCACAATATATCATACAATGGAAGTACAATAATATGAAATTATAAAGATGAATGGAGAAGGATCAGGAAGTGTAGGGGAGGGGTGGGGTCAGCGAGTTACTCCAGTAGCCACCTTTAGTGATGTATTGGTCCAAGGCTAACTAGCAGAGTAAGTTCCTCAGGCCCTTGTGGAAGAATAGGAGGATGGGACAAACCTCACCCCAGGAGGCAGGATGTTCCAGAGGCTAGTGCTACAGCAGGAAAAGCTCTTCTCCTGGATCCCATCAGTCAGAGTTGCTTGACAGACAGGATCCTCAGCAGGCCTCCTCTGCCGCCACAAGTAAGAGGAGCTTGTCTTAGCAGGTTGAGATGGTTCACCAAGTAGTAGAAGTAGAAGACTTTATTGTCATTTCAACAATATACAGTACAGTACACAGTGAAATGAAACGACGTTTCCACAGGACCAAGGTGCTACATCAGACGACACGAATAATAAAAAAAAGTAGCCTGGGCCTGTGCCCTAGATGGCTTTTAAGGTCATAACAAACACCTTGAACTGCAGCTGGCAGCAAATTGGCAGTCAGTGCAGCTCGTAAAACAGTAGTGTAACATGGGTCATTCTACGGGCCTCAAAGACTGGTTGTGCTACTGTTGAAGCTTCAAAATGCATTTCAAGCATAGCCTTATGTAAAGCTCTTATTTCCCATAAGAGGAAGCTTGATCCATAATATATCTGTGTTATTTGTATTATATTTCAAGAGATTTTTCATGGGCTTCGTTTCGGAGAAGTCTGCAAAACCTGCTTCAAAATGAGCATTGCCACACTGCAATTCAAGCTCCACATAGGTGCAATGTCACCAGCGTGTACAAAATAGGCAATGCTTACCTGATGTTCACGTTGTCATCTGCCTCCTCCTGGTTTCCCCTACAGATGCCCATGCCTACTTTGCTATTTTCCACAGTAATTCCTACACTCACTGTCAGAGTTTTATTCAGGTAATGTGCTATTTTATTTCTTTTACTGCCTCTAACACAGGTTGTTTCCTGCTTTCAGTGTGCTCCTTTTGTTTTTGTAACCTAGGGTTTCTATGGTTTTTCTCCCCTCCTCACCTGTCTTTGCACATTACAGTAAATATGATCCTAAGAGCAAAGGTGGAAAGGGTAAAAGGTGTTTTCCTGGGATGCTAGCTAAGGAATTGAAAAAGGTTGAAGAGGTTAAGAAAAATATTACTCATGAGCGGCAGGAAATGGGGAAACTGACAGCTTCAAATCGTATGGCTTTTATGTGATTGTCTTTGAGGAAATTTATACACATGTAGTAATTTTCCTGTGTGGTAGCTGAGCACAAAAGACAGTTCTCAAGGAATGACTTTCTTAAAGTATTAACTCTGGTTGCATATTCATTTCTGCACCTAGACCTGTTCCTGACGTTCTCTTGGGCCAAGGAAAGTTAACTTTGCTTGCTTTCCCCAGATGTGCTCTGTGGGATCCAGTTCCTGAAATATTGTTTCCAAGTACTTGTGAAAAAAGAAATATGAGTTTTCTCTCAGAGCACAATGTTTCTATGCAAATATGAAGGTAATATTTGCACTCTGTCAAGCAAGTTCTCCTAATGTGATTTAAAGCCTCTGGCTGGGAGCAAAACTTCCATTATTACAAATAATTTACACATGCCACTGGCAAATATTAATGCTGAAACAATAAGAAAGAACACAACTTTTATTGTCTAAAAGATAGAATGTAGAATTACAGTAATCGCATTTCTGGTTCTCCCTATATCCCTTCCTAACACTATATAATCTGGGCTCAAAATCAGTCAGATATGAATTTAGCTGCTCCGTGGGACATTTAATATCTGCTAACCCATTTATCTGAAGGCTATTTTTGTTGGAAAAGTTCTCACAAGATGGCTTCACCTGCTTATTTTCTCACCAGCAGACTTTTTATGAAATAGTTTCTCTTGTCTTTGTGGATGAGTATCCTGCCAGAGAGGTTGCTAGTCTTGCGCCATGTGAAATCAGCTCAGGACTCTGAAAAAAAAAAGAACCTTCATCATTTGCCTTTCAACATTTGGCAGTAACATGATGCGTTTTGGAGGACACCACAGATCTGATGATAACGGATGTATGCAATCATGTCAGTTTACACGGAAATATTTTAAATTATATCTACCCATATTTAATTGTGGGGAGGTTGGGTTTTTTGCTATATACCCATAAACTATCTTTCTGTGTATCCAAAGGCTGTGCTTATTGTGCAGTTGCTTTGCTTAGCTGGAATATTCTTATCTTCTGAAAGGGTAATAATTGATTGGCCTTCATCTCCTAATGCTGGCGATCGACAATTACAAAATGTGCATCTTTTTCAAATGCTGAAATGTTCTTTTGCCATTTCAAGTTCATTATTAACGTGTGCCCTTATTTAATAACATTGAAAAGGAACCTAAACAAATCATTAAAATTACCTCAGTATAATTTTCTTCATAATATGGCCCTGCCTCTTATTCCGGGGTAGTGGCCTAGTACCTCTCATTGCCAGCATATACCTAATAAGGAGAAAAGAACAATATAATCCTAGTGCATATCTTCAGTGCTGGAGATGCAGTGTTCGTTGTATAAAAAGAAATGAATATTTGTACCCTTGCACAACACAGAAATCTAAACCAACAAACTGGCACAAATCTATGGCTAAAAACTTATTAAGAATTTTTATCAAAAGACAGTCCTTCAGTTTTTTCTTTTACTAAAATTTTCCTTTTCCAGACTTTAATGAAGAGCTATGGGAGATGATAAATTACACTTTTTCACCACCTCAATCCAAAGGTTTTCTATGTTTTATCATGAGTGGAGAGAGTAGTTTGGTTATTTGTGTAGATGATCCCTACATATCCTTATGGATCCCTTTACCCTCATGTGGACTGAACTGTAGGCTTTAGCTATTCATGCTGCTATCTGGTATTTAGTGACTACAACCACAAAGAATAAAAATGACTTACATCCATGTATAAAATAGCGGTTTTTAATATAATGCCTTAAATCTTGTTTGATACATTGCCATTCATCTAAGATAAGCACACCCTTTGTTCAGTATAAAAACATGGCTCATTCACAGCCCAATGTCAATTTCTTCAAATATTTTATTTAATGCTAAACACTACAAAACCATTAGCCTTCGAGATTTTTTAAAAATACAATGGATTTCTGCCATTTATGGTGTTCAGTGAAGCATTTCATACAAACATTTACTTGGAATATATCCTGCTTTGTGAATTAGTTGGCATTTCAACTTGCCAGTTGTGCTAGCTGTCACTGTCAAATTGAACTGCAATGGTTCCTGTCTTGACAAAGTAAATTGGAAGGGGATGGTATGCAAAGGCTTTATTGAAAGTAACTTTAGCAAAAATAATTGACTCCTCCTGCAAAGTCCAGAATACTTGAGGGTACGTTGTTGTGTTGGATTTGATGTAGCATAAACTTGCTTGATTAAATAGCTTCAAGTGAGTTAGGACTCCCATGTTCCAGAATTGGACTGCACTGGCTGGCAATCTGAGGTTTTATGTTTAAAGCATCTGGGCACCATCAAGGCAAGGAATACTGATAAACCTCAAGAGAATAAAGAATAATAATAGAAATACAAGTATATATATAATATTATCATCACTTTTTTAAAAGATCACCCCCTTTCTTAATATAATAATAATGCTTTCAATCTCATATTTATTTGATTTGAATAAGTATTGAATATTAACTTTAATTAACTTTATAGCGTAGAAACCTTCCCTCTCTCTCCACCAGATCCTCACTTTTGTACATATGGATTGATGCATAATATTCTGGCTTTCCATTACTTCCATAAGTTCCCATAACTTTCATATCATTATGGACAGTTTCATGTACAGATGATAAAACTGTATCCACAAAAAGTCCATGCCATAATAATAATTAAGTCACTGTTTAGATAGCACAGCACATTGCTGTTTTGGGATCCAATTTGGGCCGGTCACTGGGATGAGAGCTTTTGTCTTCCTAGCTTTTGGACTCATGCTGGAGCCCCCATCCTTGGGGAACTTCTCTCTAGTAGAAAGTGTGTGTGCCCTTTGTCAGTCAACAGGGGTGCTGATTTACCACCAGCCTACCAAGTATTTAGAAGGTGAGGACTGGGCAGCACAAGCAAATGACAGCTAATGAGTTAAAAGCCAGCCATCAACACACCCGAATCAACTTCTAAAAAGCCACTTACAACAGGCACTATAAATACCACACACAGAACAGCACACATTTTCTGCTAGAGATAATTTCCCAGAAGTTGGGCTCCAGCACGAGTCAGAAAGCTTGGACGACAAAACCTCTGGTCTCAGTGACCAGCCCAGATTGGATGCTGCAGCATTATTCTGGAACACGTACATTACTATTTCAATTTGGGTTAAACATACATGCGACGTTCAAGTAGGAGAAGGTTATAGAATAGAGTGACAGAGAATGTTCTTATTTTAATCAAAGGATATTTCATTCTCTTTTGCTAAAATCTACCTGCCCAAACTGCTTTTATGTGGAGAGTAAGTAGGGATATTATAATTGAGTTGCAAAAGTCTGACCATCATTAGGTTAGCAGCGAGGAAGTTATGTTATCTCTGTTGTCATCTAGTGCTCCTTCAGATTTCATAATTGGTAATCCTACATTAAGAGGAATATGGCTGCAAACCCAGGCTGAGAGTGAATGTTACATTGTACCCATACATATTTTGTGAGATTGTGCCTTGCATTTTCTACTTACATGGCATAAATAAAGGCATGAGTAACTGCCCTGCTATTTGAAGAAAAAGTAAATGCCTCCCCATTCTTCTCTTTTTCATTTTTTTCAATCTAATTTTAAATTATTTAATGCACTGAACTACATTTCTCCTTGTAACATAGTAGGATCACAAACTCTCAAAGCATACTGTTGCTGTCATTCTTCACTCTCTTCATCTAAATTTGGAAAAAAAGTGAAGAAACCAAGAGCTATCCCCTCTCTCCAGTGATTAAACTATAGATGCTTATCTTTAAATTGCTAGTGGCCTATGTGATGAGTTTTCTCTCTTCTTTCTTCTAGAGCCAGGAAAACACTCTTGGTCATTTTATGGGTCTAGTTTTTCACCCCAATTATCTCACTCCATTTCTTACATAGGGTGGAAGTGGAAGTTATATAATTATCAGTGGCTCTATGGCCAGGCTAGGAATCCTACTAAAGCTGAGGACCCTGAACAATCCATGCAGTTGGTTTTCATTGTGATTATCCCAGAAAAAGTAAAATGCCAAAATTGCCAGACTTTTTATTGCATATGACGTTAACAAGTGATACAATCCGCTGTAATAAAACTTTTATCAAGAATGTAAAAACTGCATGAGGTGCCCTCCTTAGAGGTTTATGAAGCTCCGTCAAGTCTGAATTCTTCTATTGTTTTGTATTCCGTACACATTTTCCAATTGCCGTTCCACCAAAAGAATGCATGAAAATGCTGCATGAGACCACAGAAACATGCAGGAAGAAGAACACGGATATTCTGTTTGCTAGCTCTTATGCAAATGCATTATTTATTCCCAAACAAGTCACTTAAGTTTTCTGTTCTTTTAGTTTTTTTGTCTTTACTTGTCGAAACTTTAGAACCAGAGTATTTTCTTCTGTAAAACAAATATTCTCAGTTTTTTTTTTTTAAAAAAAACCTCCTTAAATCTTATTCATTTTTTTCTTTTACTCGATAAAAATCTGCTGTAATTTGTCAAAGGCTGCTGTGAATCTAGTCCCCTGCTCTTCCAACAGTGTCACAGCTTGGCAAAGTGGAAGTGTTTTAATTATCTGCTGTGGTTTCATAAAACTGCATATAAACTTATTTGCTATTCATGGCCACTACCTTGTTTCTTCCTCTATTTTTCATTCTCTCTATTCTGGTGCTTCTTCTCTTGATACCTTCCGAATATAACTAGTGCTGTGAAATCTCTTTGGCTGAAGATTGCCGGCAAATGTTTTCAGTGAGGGCAATATTCTATAATAGTCCATCTATAAGGCTCAGAAATGAATAGCTCAGACACATTGAACTGCTGTCATAGCTACTGTCTGTAATTGTAGCTGAAGGCCCTCATAAATTCACTGCTACAGCAGAAATACTAGTCTGTCTTTTCAACTGAAGATTCACTGCCAGAAAGGAAGGCGGGGAGGCGGGGGGGGGGAAACATAATGGTATGAAGTATTTCATGTGACAATTAATTGTGATGCACAAAGGACTCAGATGTGTGGAGGGCGATATAGGCAATAATAATCTACTAGACAACTTTCTGTAAAAAAACAACTTTTCAGACATTGCTAAACCAGAAATCATATAAGAATACCAGGGCCCCAGCTGCATATATGCAAATATCATTGCGATTAAAGGCATAGTTCTTAGGTGATTTATTTCTCATTTCCAAGTGTAATTTCCAAAAGAGGAAATAAAAGGAGGAAATGCAACCTGATGCTCGTAACAACGAGAAAGCCTACCTATGGTGGTGCAGTGGTTAGAATGCATTATTGCAGGCTGACTCTGCCCACAGCCAGGACTTTGATCCTAACTGACTCAAGGTTGACTCATCCTTCTGAGGTCGACAAAATGAGGACCCCGATTGTTTGGTGCAATGTATTGACTCTGTAAACTGCTTAGAGAGTGCTGTAAAGCGATATACAAGTCTAAGTGCTATTGCTAGATGCAAGTATTCATGAAAAACTCCATAAAATGACTTCTTATTACATGAATTGTCAGCCATTGATCTGTTATTAAAGTTTTTCATTGAAAATTCATGCAAATTTCACAGCACTTGGCATTGTTCAAAATTTTATGTCCTTATCTTCCTTATCTCCTTCTTCCACCATTCTTGCAAAATGTCTTTTTTTCCTTGATTCAGTATGATGATTATACCATCACACTGACAATTATAGATCCTTTCATTCCTTCCCCTTCTTCCTTCACTTCTTCCTCTTTTCCTCTTCCTCTTCATTATCTTCTTCATTCAGTCTTGAATTCGCTTCCGTTGTGGCAGACATGTCAATGGTTCATTGTCTAGAAATCTACCTCAGGCTATGCTTGTTGTAACAGTGTGCCTTTCTCAGCATGCTTATTCAAGTTAAGTCTCCAAGTGGTATTACATTTCTACTTTTTGTTTCTCTTTCTTTTCATGTGTTGCTATAAGCAAGTCAGGCACATACTGCTATTCAAACCTATAAGGGAAAATATGCTGTTCCTACTTTGCCAGCATTGTTAAACTGTCAAAGTACTGTACACAAAGAACACCTCTCATGATCTCTGTTCAGCAGCCATCACAGTGGGTATAGGCTTACACTGTTTGAACATTGTGAAGAAATGGATAAAATGCAAGACAACAGGAAAGAGAGATTCTCAGGTTACTACAACATATAGACTATATGTGTGGTAGTGGCAACAAGAAACAGATTAAAAGCTGAATCAAGATTTAATAGAGTGTAGCATTTGGGCTTGATTTTGGTGCCACAGGTTAATTCTGGGTCATGTAAATAATAGTAAACATAGTATTAGAGCAGAGTACCACCAATAGCAGTATAGTAGAAATGTAAAAATGAAGTAAAAATGTGTGAGAAGAAACTGAATGTTTAGCAAGTGGTTCAACATTGATCATGGAGAAAGACAAGGTTGTGTAATATCTTCTTATTTGCTTCATATATTGATGAATTAATGTATAAAGAATGTTGGCATTGTGAGCTAATTGAGATGTATAAAGAATGGAGATAAGCTAACTGAGATGCTGAGTATGTGCACTTTTGTTTGCTGATGATGCTGTTTTGTTGGCTGAGAATTTGAATGATTTTCTTGAATATTACATAGATTATACAACTAACAAGAAGCATGGATCTAGATTTCTGGTTTGAGTCACAGCAGAATGGGATGCAGGAAGGCAGGGCTCTGCTTCCACACCTGATTTTGCCCTGCTGGGAGCCTCATATGAATAAAACTTTTAGCTACATAAATGTAATTAATATTGAGAAAATCATAACTGATAAAGATATTTCAAATACTGATGGGAAAACAAACCTTAACAAGAGCACAAAAAACAGGATATTGATTAATGAATTGATATTATTATTTGTATAATATTAGTAAAATACACCCCTTCATGGATTACTGCCTTGTCGTGGCGAAGGGGCTTGCATAATTCAATGAAGCTATGAGCTATGCCGTGCAGGGCCACCCAAGACGGACAGGTCATAGCAGAGAGTTCTGACAAAACGTGATCCACTGGAGAAGGAAATGGCAACCCACTCCAGTATCTTTGCCATGAAAACCCTATGGACAGTACCAAAAGGCAAAACGATATGACGCTGGAAGATGAGCCCCTCAGGTCGGAAGGCGTCCAATATGCTACTGGGGAAGAGCAGAGGGCTAGTACTAGTAGCGCCAGAAAGAATGAAGCGACTGGGCCAAAGCCGAAAGGACGCTCAGCTGTGGATGTGTCTGGTGGTGAAAGGAAAGTCCGATGCTGTAAAGATTTTTTCTCCATAGGAACCTGGAATGTAAGATCCATGAATCAAGGAAAACTGGACGTGGTCAAACAAGAGATGACAAGACTGAACATTGACATCTTAGGTATCAGCGAACTAAAATGGACAGGAATGGGTGAATTTAATTCAGATGACCATCAGGTATACTACTGTGGGCAAGAATCCTTCAGAAGAAATGGAGTAGCCTTCATAGTCAATAAAAGAGTAGGAAAAGCAATACTGGGATACAATCCTCAAAATGACAGAATGATCTCAGTTCGAATCCAAGGCAAACCATTCAATATCACAGTAGTCCAAGTCTATGCCCCAACCACCAGTGCTGAAGAGGATGAAATTGACCAGTTCTATGAAGCACTACAGCACCTTATAGAACTAACACCAAAAAATGATGTTCTTATCATCATGGGGGATTGGAATGCTAAAGTAGGAAGCCAAAAGATAACTGGAATAACAGGCAAGTTTGGCCTTGGAGTGCAAAATGAAGCAGGGCACAGGCTGATAGAATTCTGTCAAGAGAATACAATGGTCATAGCAAACACTCTTTTCCAACAACCCAAGAGACGGCTCTACACATGGACATCACCAGATGGTCAACACAGAAATCAGATTGACTATATGCTCTGCAGCCAAAGATGGAGAAGCTCTATACAGTCAGTAAAAACAAGACCAGGAGCTGACTGTGGCTCAGACCATGAGCTTCTCCTTGCAAAGTTTAGGCTTAAACTGAAGAAAGTAGGGGAAAGCACTAGGCCAGTCAGGTATGAATTAAATCATATCCCTGTTGAATATACAGTAGAGGTGACAAATAGATTTAAGGAATTAGATCTGATAGACAGAGTGCCTGAAGAACTATGGACAGAGGTTCGTGACATTGTACAACAGGTAGCAACCAAAACCATCCCAAAGAAAAAGAAATGCAAGAAAGCAAAATGGCTGTCTGAGGAAGCTTTGCAAATAGCTGAGGAAAGGAGGGAAGCGAAAGGCAAGGGAGAAAAAGAAAGATACACCCAATTGAATGCAGAATTCCAGAGAATAGCTAGAAGAGATAAGAATGCCTTCTTAAATGAACAGTGCAAAGAAATAGAAGAAAACAATAGAATAGGGAGGACCAGAGATCTTTTCAAGAAAATTGGAGAAATGAAGGGAACGTTTAATGCAAAAATGGGCATGATAAAGGACCAAAATGGCAGGGACCTAACAGAGGCAGAAGAGATTAAGAAGAGGTGGCAAAATTACACAGAAGAACTATACAAGAATGAGCTTAACATCCCAGATAATCACGATTGGGTGGTCACTGACCCCAAACAAGACATCCTAAAATGTGAAGTGAAATGGGCCTTAGGAACAACAAAGCTGATAATCACAATGAGGTGGTCACTGACCTCGAGCCAGACATCCTAGATTGTGAAGTGAAGTGGGCCTTAGAAAAGCTGAGCAACAACAAAGCTAGTGGAGGTGACAGTATTCCAGCTGAGCTATTCAAAATCTTAAAAGACAATGCAGTAAAAGTGCTACACTCAATTTGCCAGCAAATTTGGAAAACTCAACAGTGGCCACAGGATTGGAAAAGATCAGTTTACATTCCAATTCCTAAGAAAGGCAGTGCCAAAGAATGTTCAAACTATCGCACCATTGCACTCATTTCTCATGCTAGTAAAGTCATGCTTAAAATCCTACAAGCTAGACTTCAGCAGTATGTGGATCGAGAACTACCAGAAGTGCAGGCAGGATTTCGAAGAGGCAGAGGAACTAGAGATCAAATTGCCAACATACGCTGGATCATGGAGAAAGCTAGGGAGTTCCAGAAAAACATCTACTTCTGCTTCATTGACTATGCTAAAGCCTTTGATTGTGTGGATCATAACAAACTGTGGCAAGTCCTTAAAGAGATGGGAGTACCAGACCATCTTATTGGTCTCTTGAGAAACCTATATGCGGGTCAAGAAGCAACAGTGAGAACTGGACACGGAACCACTGATTGGTTCAAAATTGGGAAAGGAGTCCGGCAAGGCTGTATACTGTCGCCCTGCCTATTTAACTTATATGCAGAGCACATCATGAGAAAGGCAGGGCTAGATGAATCAAAAGTTGGAATTAAGATTGCCGGAAGAAATATCAACAACCTAAGATACGCAGATGATACCACTCTAATGGCAGAAAGTGAAGAAGAACTAAAGAGCCTCTTGTTGCAGGTGAAGAAGGAGAGTGCAAAACTTGGGTTGAAACTTAACATTAAGAAAACCAAGATCATGGCATCTGGCCCTCTCAATTCCTGGCAAATAGATGGGGAAGAAATGGAGGTAGTGACAGATTTTATTTTCCTGGGCTCCAAGATCACTGCAGATGGGGACTGTAGCCAAGAAATTAAAAGACGCTTGCTCCTGGGGAGGAAAGCCATGGCAAATCTAGACAGCACACTAAAAAGCAGAGACATCACCCTGTCAACAAAAGTGTGTATAGTCAAGGCTATGGTCTTTCCAGTTGCAATGTATGGTAGTGAAAGTTGGACCATAAGAAAGGCTGAGTGCCAAAGAATTGAGGCCTTTGAACTGTGGTGCTGGAGAAGACTCCTGCGAGTCCCTTGGACTGCAAGGCGATCAAACCGGTCAGTCCTAGAGGAGATCAATCCTGACTGCTCTTTAGAAGGCCAGATCCTGAAGCTAAAACTCAAGTACTTTGGCCACCTAATGAGAAGGAAGGACTCCCTGGAGAAGAGCCTAATGCTGGGGAAGATCGAGGGCAATAGAAGAAGGGGACGACAGAGAATGAGGTGGCTGGATGGAGTCACTGAAGCAGTAGGCGTGAGCTTAAATGGACTCCAGAAGATGGTAGAGGACAGGAAGGCCTGGAGGAATGTTGTCCATAGGGTCGCGATGGGTCGGACACGACTTCGCAGCTAACAACAACAAAAAGTAAAATACAATGGAGATGCTTATATTTAACTCTGTATACATTAACAGTACCAAAAATTGTAACTGTAATGAGGGGAAAATGGGAAAAAATATGGAGAAGAAAGGAGGATCAAGGAAAAAAATATCGGGTTATGTATTATTGAACAGATATATATTGAAGAAGTTAATGCTAAATATTTGAACCCAGACAACATGTTGTTTACTAAGCACTAAAGACTGTAATTCTTAAAAATTAATAAAACTTTTATAAAAAAAAGAAGCATGGATCTAAAAATTCATGGTTTCAAAAACCAAGGCAACAATATTTGACAGGGAAAATAAAATGAACAATTGTAACTTAAAAATGGTAAAAAATGATAGGAAGTAGATGAATTTGTGTATTTTGATAGAAAGTTTACTAAATATTGGAAAATAAATAAATGATAAGATGTGCAAATCTGGCAGAGATATCATACGTAGAATGCAGTCTATTACAAGGTATGAATGTTAAAGGAAGTGAACACTGTTGTGTATATGAATGTGCTTCTGTATACAAGTGTTATATATTTGGAAATCAGAGTTAGGTATGTCAGGAAAAACCAAAGTAAGTCAAATTCAGTAGATTATTAAGATATCTGAGTGGTTAAAAAAAAGAATTGGTTTAAGGGAGAATGGATGCTAAGTGAATTTTGACTGAATGCAGAAGCAAGTGCCCAATATGAAAAAATACACTGATGATTTAATCAGAGAAAGTCATAGTTTTCAATTTCAAAAGTTTAGATATCAAAGATATATAAAGGAAGAGTAACTGGGTTATGAGAAAAGGGAAGGCCAAGAAAATATTGGTTGTATGAAGAGATCCTTATAAAAAAGATGACTAATTTAAGAACAAGTCCAATGTAGGAAGAGTTTTATGGTAAATGGTCTTGATGTAATTAAATTTAAATTCTTTTTCTTATTTCAAGTCATAATTTGATATTTCAAATTATTTTTTTATGCTTTGTGTGGTGTATGTGTGTATGTGTCTTTCTTGTGTCTTCAGGTCATTCTTCACTCCTGTGACAGCTTGGGCAGGTACACACAGTCTCCCAAGTTTTCATCTGGTGCCTTAAACTAGTACAGACATGTCAAACACAACGCCCGGGGGCCGGATCCGGCCCGCGAAGTGGTTTCATGTGGCACGCGAAGCCATTCTGGAAACAGTGAGGGAACGGCCCCCACTGGCCCTGGCCCAGAGACCCTCCTTCTGCCAGAGACCCTCAGATCTGTCCCACTCCTGCCCAGGCCCCCATAGGCACCCTTGATGTGAACGATGTAGAGCTGGCCACGCCCACCCAGTAGGCCATACGCACTCTAGCCACGCCCACCCAGTAGGCCACGCCCACCCTGGCCATACCCTCCCAGCCCCCTGAGGGCAACCGCAATGCTGATGCGGCCCTCAATGAAATGTGAGTTTGACACCCCTGAGCTAGTACATCAAACTGGCTCTCTTATACTGTATTACTCATCTTGACAAGATGTAGGATGATGGCTTTGCGTATATGCACTTAAGGATTTCAAGAAATATTTGAGTTCTAATAATTTTATTTGTACAGATTAAACTTTTCCAACATCACCTAAATCATGCTGGTTGGGGAATGCATGGAGTTGAAGGCCATAAGTCTTAAAACTGCTAAGATTTTGCTGATTCTAAGTTGATGAAGTATCACATCCAAATGGTAGCCCAGTGATTCAGCATGCTACCTACTGTTAGTTTTGGCTAAGAGCTAAAATTTAATGATTGTAGATCAAGTATTATAATACTTCCTAGTGATAAATTAAACTAGCTTCTTAAGCTGAAAAACCTTGATGAACTCAGTCTTTTAACATTTACATATTAAATAACACCAACATACTAAATAGAATTCCCTTATAAAATAGCCATTATGTAAGCTCTAAAATGTCCAGGCACAGATGATCAAAGCATTATACTTACTTCACCACACATTGGGGTCAAATTTTGCAAAGGACTGTGTCCTCCTACCTTGATAAGAGTCTAACTCATGCATGTCAACCTTTTGCCTTGCCTCAGCTGCACTGAGTGAAGAGGAATTGTTTTGGGCCACATATAAAATATATAATATAGTTAATGTATATAAACAACAATTTTCCCTTATTTTTAAAATATTTTTATTATATCTTGTGGGGACACATTACTAGTTGGCCAGGGTTGCCTGCAGCCATGGATTGGACTAACTAGACCAGGGGTAGGCAACCTCAGCTTTTTTATGACTCATGGACTTCAACTCCCAGAATTCCTGAGTCAGTATAGCTGACTCAGGAATGCTGGGAGTTGAAGTCCATGATTCATAAAAGAGCCGAGGTTGCCTACCCCTGAACTAGACTAACTGGAATAGAATACTTCACATTTCCAAGCATTTTGACTTCAAAATACTTTGTTAATATTTATGAGAGTTATGTATGATTTCAACTGCTCATTTCTGAAGATGATATAGATAAATGTCCTAAATTGTACTCCGGGATTTTAGGAGTAAGGAATTACCATAATTGATATTCTTCCAAATTACTCCAGGGTCACAGGATAGCAACCTATATATACATTACTCTTTAAAGGAGTATGTAAAGTTTTATTCAAATCTTCACAAATGATCTCATTTGAAATATTAATGACTAAATGATGTAAACCACAGATTGTCACAGGCTTGTTTGTTCTGGCCTGTGGACCTCATCTAGGAAGATAAAAGAGATCTGTCAAGAACTGACAGGCAGACTGCTTGTTCAGTTAGAAAGGCCAAATGAAAATTTCAAAATATTCAAAGAAAACATACTTAAGGTGCTTTAAAATAAAGCCTAAAAGCCTAAAGTTGACAATGCATTATGCATGTTCTTGTCAATATATTGCTTATTGTTTGCACCCATGTTTGTTTATAAGTCTCTCTTCATTTGGGAAGCCTGCTAGAATGACTTTTAGGTCAATAAAACACAACAATCTCTATCTTCAGGTTTAAAATGATATGGTACAAAATAGAACTATGGAGTGAAAAAAAGAAAAGAACAAAAATCAGGTCCTAGTTCTCAATATTGCACAGGTGATTAAATGACTCAGCTGCAGTGCATTAGTGCTATAATGCTTTAATGACCTAATTTACAGAGATCTTTCCTATAGGTAAAAGTGGCTTGTCCCCTTAGCACTCAGTGTGATATGTTAATTATGCCAACTACCAATATCCATTGGCTTTCACTGAGATTACCCATTATTAACTTTTGGTGGATTGTAAAAACAAGGTATTTAAAGCTACTGTATGCATCTTCCACATTATTCATTCAGCTGGATGATCAGTATAGCAGAAACCTTGTTTCATGTGGTAGAAATTCTCTTGAGGATTTCATTTGTAGCAACAGCAACTGAAGTAAGCAATCAAATAAGTATGTGTGTACAAATTGTAAAGATATAAACATAATGGTCATTTTGCAGCCTCTATATGCCTTACTGCGGACTATCTATCTATCTATCTATCTATCTATCTATCTATCTATCTATCTATCTATCTATCTATCTCTATCTATCTATCTATCTATCTATCTATCTATCTATCTATCTATCTATCTATCTATCTATCTATCTATCATCTATCTATCTATCTATCTATCTATCTATCTATCTATCTATCTATCTATCTATCTATCTATCTATTGAAGAGGTCCCAACCTTCCCACCTGGCAGCCCGTGTGTGTGTGATTGGCAGGCGCAGATGCAAGCAGAGGATGATTGTGCTCGCGCATGAAGCTCCACTTGTGTGAGTGGAGAGTACTCACGCATGAAGCTCTATTTGCATGAATGTAGCTTTGCATATAAGTGCCCTCCACTTGCGCAAGTGGAGCTTCATGCATGCATGTGCGCATTTGCCCTTTATTCACATGGCTGGATTTGAACAGGCTGTGGCCTGGTAGTGAGCCACAGCCCAGGGGTTGGGGACGTCTGCCCTAGAGATGAGCAAAACTTTTCAGGCTTTAAACAAAGCACTCATGGTGCCTTAAAAGTACAAAATGGAATCCTCACCTATTGATTTTTAAATTCTAAAGAGGACAAGCAGTAATAATCCCTCTGACTGATAAATCAGGCTTCTGGGCATGTGCAAGAAATATGAGCCAAAGCAGCAAGATGAGGTTAAGGTCAGCAAAGTGTCATGTTAAAGTGGGACACCTCATTAAAGCAGATTATTTTGATGTTGAGTGGTGAAGTAACTTCCCAAATTGAAGTGCTGATGCTTCAAACACTTCTAAAATATAAAGCCTGTGTTGGCCTCTGTTGAGACACATGTTTATATATTTGTCTCTGTTCTTATCATCTTACCTACTCATCTCTCTCTCTCTATGAATGAAGCCAAGAATCAGTACATTTATTATTAATGTTTAAAGGCATGATGGTAATAATTTATACATAATCTGAGCAAGCAGCTGAAGGGGAAATAGATACTACAATACTGCTTTGACAAGATTTGATTGATATGACAACCACATGAATCATCTCCAATGTTCTTTCTTTTCCCCGAGGCAGCTTTTGGAACAAATGTAGAAGTGATTATTTCACCCTTTTCTTGAAATACAAGGACTTCAGAAACTGAAGATTTTGTATACATTATATGAACATATCATATGCATTGCTAACACACTGTCATCTACATTCTATTTCAGAAATTAGAGCTACAGTATTATTTATGCAGATGAGTGCACATTTGTTGATCATGTGGTATTTTCCATGCAGTGATAAATATTTACTCTTCCATGAGTGAAAAATATTTTTATTCACATTAAAGAAAAGATGAATGGAAGCAATTTATTTGGAACTTGACAACAAATTAAAACATACTTAATGTAAAGATTTCAGCCCAAAAGGAAGAAAGCCACTAATGCATTAAGTCATTGTAGTATTAGATATTTCATCACTTGCTTCCCTGTGAATAGATATGGGTCATCTAAGGGGGTCCAGAAGAGAGGAAACACCAAGAAAGCACCCTGAAATAAATTGTGTCTTTTGTGTACTTGTGATGCAATGGGGTGCACAGGTATGTAAGGGGTAAAACTTGTCTTGACAACCTCTGACTGCAGATATGGACTCAGATACATACAGTCTATCTCAAAAGTGAATCTCACTGTGTCCACTGGAGCTTACTGCCTGATAAATGGGTTTAGGTTTTCAGATTTAATGACTAATTTTACTTGGTATAGGAAACTTATTTCATTCATTTCATTTCATATTTCATTTCATTCTGTTGCCTCTTACTCCAGTGTAGGATTGGTTCACCTTACAGTCAATATACATATATTAATTTGATGTAGATAAGATATTACCCTCACAAAATGTTCATTTGTTAGAAGAAATATTGCTCATTCTTCCAAGCCAACATAAAAATGATTTGTATTGCACAGTTTAATGATAGCTTCTGGAAATAGAAGTAGTGCAGTAGAACATACGTTTACCCTGAGGGATTTTATCAATGTTTAGTCCCCCCCATAACATATTTCAACACCTGAGGTATGACAGTTCAACCTTCTGCAGAATAAGGATTTACAATCCTTGGACAAGGAGCAAAAATTTGAAAGCCATGGGAAACAATAATGAAAGCAGAAGGGGAGGTGAAATTCCACAAGTGATAAAAATAATTTCTGTTCTAATGCCATTATAAAGCACTCATGGAGTCATTTACATAGTCTCTGGCATACTTGTACAGATATCCAACAAAACTGTACTTGTTTGTCTTCAGATATCACAAAGGAATTTCAGTACTCACAATGGGGAGTGCTAAACACCTGCAAACCAATAGAAACAGACATCTATTGTCTCCTTTCTGAAATTCAAGTTCAATAAATCAGATTTAGTTAAACCCCCAGGCTCAAATTGCAGCAGCAAAAAAGATGCAGTACACCATCTGACCTCTGTGGATAGCCTCAGTACAGTAATAAATATTGTGTAAGGCAAAATGCTTTCTATTATTATCTGGGGATAGATAGAGCTTCCCCCCTCCCCATTGATGTAGACGTATTAGCATGTCCAAAGAATAATTTTGGGTCTGAATTAGACCCAGGATTGTGCAAGAACAAATTAGAATGAAATCCAGACCCGCTGCATGGAAAGGAGATGATTTATTTATTGCCAAAAACAAAGAGGTTCACTTTGGGGGATAACCAGGGCTTTTTTTTCCTATAGAATGCTCCGAATAGCATTCCGGCACCTTTTTTTGCACAAAAAAAAAAGCTGAAGGAAACTGTTCTGGAGAGCCAAATTCTCCTCAGCAGCACACCAAGGAGGCAGTCAGATTGCAGAGTACCAGAATGTATCGCGGCGACAGGCCTTCAGATGGCTCAAATTGAAGGAAATGCATTCCATATGGGCTAATTCAAAAGTGGGAGGGTAAGAAGGGCCGAGTGTGAACAGGTTGCCTAGCAACCTACTTGAACAGTCTCCGTAACTTTCAGCTCCCAGTGTGGGACGCCTTGCCTTTTTTTTCTCTTCTTGAGTGGTCGAGTAGTGATCATGATCATCCAGAAACTTCTGGTGTTTGAAACCTGCTCCATGTTTTTTAAAAAAAGAAAAAAGAGGGAAAGTTCCTTATATGAGAAAGAAAATAGTTCAATACTGTATCCACATCTGACATGGTATGTTTTGGATTCTAGTATTATGAGGAATTGAATTAAATTGTCCTTATTCGTGTGATCCATCCTTTTCATTTTCCAGTTCAAATGCATTGTATAACAGAGAGCAGTAACAATCATAAAGTTTTACTATGTCTGTAAAAGACATTTTTAAATGAAAAGAATGCTATGTTTTGTTTTGACTTTTTTGTTGTCGTTCTTTCTATCTTGAGTTACTAACAATGGAATAAATGTTTTTATTAAGTATCAGATATGAGAGTTATTATCAGTTTGGAATATATCTGTTCTCTTGCTCTACTTCAGTAACAAAGGATTTCAACCAATAAAGAACATTTCTCCACATTTTGATAGCATAAATTGTATAACTAAAAAGGATAAAAAGAAAGGCAAAAAGACCCACTAACAGTACAAGACAAACTGTGACATGAACTTCAGCTAAAAAGAATAAAAGCAGAAACAGTGTGCCCAAACTGATGAAGAAACAATTGTCTTGGAAGAGCCACTTAAGAAAGACAATCCCCCCAATAAGTTTTTCAATGCATACGAAGAGCATCTTTTTACTTGTTTCTTTCTGACGATTGTTAGCAAAATTGAATGGGTTTATGTCCTGAATATACATATCAAGGCTCAAATCGTTCTGTATTAAAATTATGCCAGTTTGACAGGTTGATATTATAAGAACATTAATTATATACACTAAAGAATATTGATGCATATTCTTTAGTGTGTATTTGAATATATATATATGGGGCAAATCTTTATTTCCTGTTTTCAGCCTTATCTCAAAGGCCATCGAACAGGCTGTAGTCACACCGGACAGTTCATATATTTGTGTAAATTACTAAGAAAGAATTAAGGGAGACTAAGATGCATTTCTGACTCTTTAGTCTTCATCAGTCAGTCATACCCTTCTGAGATTCGAACCTGGGCTGATTGCATATAAAAATACTGCCTAATATGCAATCAGCCCAGGTTCGAATCTCAGAAGGGTATGACTGACTGATGAAGACTAAAGAGTCAGAAATGCATCTTAGTCTCCCTTAATTCTTTGTTAGTAATTTACACAAATATATGAACTGTCCGGTGTGACTACAGCCTGTTCGATGGCCTTTGAGATAAGGCTGAAAACAGGAAATAAAGATTTGCCCCATGTTTGGGGCCTAGCAAGGTAATCTAAATAGTTAACATTTGACTCATATCTCCCCTTGCAGAAAACTAACAGAGAGCGAGAGAGAACCTGTGGCTCAAGAGGTAAAAATACTGCCTAATATGCAATCAGCCCAGGTTCGAATCTCAGAAGGGTATGACTGACTGATGAAGACTAAAGAGTCAGAAATGCATCTTAGTCTCCCTTAATTCTTTGTTAGTAATTTACATATATATATATATATATATATATATATATATATATATATATATATATATATATATATATATATATATATATGTTTTCTGAGGTTTTCGCGGGTGCCTGTATGTGGATCCTTGGTTTTTCGGGTTTTTCCCCGCGTAGAACTAAAGGTATAGGCGCAACGTTTCGACGGAATCCCATCCATCATCATCAGGCTTTAGCTTCCTTCTTCTGGGAGAAGCATGTGGCTGTTTGTTCCTCTTTTTTAAACTGCCAGAGGGGGTGTGTTCTGTGGAGGTGTGCTCTGATTGGGTAGGGGACCAAGTGTGTTCTGATTGGGTGGGAGTGTGTTTTGAATGGTGGGTGTGTTCTGATTGGGTGGGGGGGGGGTTCTGAGTGGATGGGCTGGTCTCAGCTGCCAGCTCCAGACCTGAGCTGGTGAGTTGTGCTGCTTTTGTTCGGCTTCGTGTTTGTGGTGGTGCCATGTTTTTGTGGGTGTCAGTTTGCTTATTGTGTGGTTTGGAGGGGTTTAAAGTGGCTGATGTTGCAGCTGTAGTTAGGTTTCTGTTTTGTGGTTGTGTGTCATTATCGTTGTGGGTTCGGATTTGCTTTTTGAATGGTTGTGTGGTGGTGATGTCATGTGATGTTATCCTGAGTTTGGGTCTCGTATCATTCTTGGTGGTTGGGCCTCGTCTGTCAATCAAGGCGGGTTTCCAAATGGCTGGTAGACGAGAGGTATCATCTCGTTTATTCATGCTGTGGGGGCGTTTTTCTATCTCAATGGCTTCTCTGATTATTCTGTTGTTAAAATGTTCAATTTTGGCGATAGTTTTGGTTTTTTTAAAATCAATTTCATGTCCCGTGGCTTCAAAGTGTTGGACCAGGGATGAAGTTTGTTCTCCCTTTCTGAGTGAGTTTTTGTGCTCTTCAATGCGTGCACTTATTCTTCTGTTGGTCTGTCCGATGTATGTGGTGGGGCAGGTGGTGCATGGGATTTCGTATACTCCTTGGTTTTCTAACCCAATTATGTCCTTGGGGTTTCTTAGGATGGTGGATATTTTTCTGTCTGTGTAGAATGCTGTTTTGATGTTGTGTTTTTGGAGGACCTTGCTGATTCTGTCTGTGGTCCCTTTTAAGTATGGGAGGAGGGCTTTGCCATTTTCTTGTTCTCTGTCTTGGGTTTTTGTGGGTGTCTCTCTTCGGATTAAGTTGGTAATCGTGTTTCTTTGGAATCCATTGGCTGTTAGTACATTAGTGAGAGTGTGTAGTTCGGTTTTTAGGTGTTGTTTGTCAGCTAGGTGTTTTGTTCTGGAGATGAGTGTCTTGGCTACAGAGTTGATCTGTGCTGGGTGGTGGTGTGAGAGTGCGTTCAGATAGCGGTTTGTGTGTGTTTTTTTATGGTAGATAGTGTGTCCTAGGGAGCCATTGGATTTCTTGTAGACTAAGACATCAAGGAAGGGAAGTTGATTGTTAGCTTCTGTTTCCATGGTGAATTGTATTTTGGGGTGTAGGCTATTGAGGTGTATGAGGAAGTCATCCAGTTTTTCTTTGCCGTGTGGCCAGATTACGAAGGTGTCATCTACGTATCTGAGCCAGAGTTTGGGTTTGTGGTTGGATTTTTCTAGAGCGAGGGTTTCAAAGTGTTCCATGTAGAGGTTTGCGATGACAGGTGAGAGGGGTGATCCCATGGGTGCTCCTTCCATTTGTTTGTATCTTTGTCCATTGTAGATGAAGTATGTGTTAGATAGGCAGTGGTTGGTCAGATCTAGGATGTGTTTTGGGGGGTTGTATTGTAGCCTGATGATGATGGATGGGATTCCGTCGAAACGTTGCGCCTATACCTTTAGTTCTACGCGGGGAAAAACCCGAAAAACCAAGGATCCATATATATATATATATATATATATATATATATATATATATAAACCCGCCCCCCCAGCATCACTGAAATCTGTTTGGCACTTCACCTTTCTGAAATCTTAGTGGAGCCACATAGATACAAACTAGAAGCTTTATGTGCTGTAAATTCATGTGATAAGTCTAAGAACCAGGGCTTTTTTTTTTCTCATAGAACACTCAGAACATCGTTTTGGCACCTTTTTTTGCACACACACACACACACACACACACACACACAAATGCTTTTGCACAAGCTGTGCTACTCCCTGTATTGGCTTTCAAAAGCCGATAGGAATTGCTGTTGAGTGCTCCAAAAGACCCGGCTGGCAAACGTTGCACAGGCAAGTTGTCTGCAGCAAAGGCGAGTTGGCAGGAACTTTGCACCTCTCCCTGCTGTCCAACTACACCATCTCAACTAGGTAAGTAAGAGAGGACAAGGAGCGGGAGGTGGGTTTTGTGGAGTCCATGTGCACTTCTTCCTTGTGCTCACCCATGTTAGCCAGGCTGGTGACCTACCCAGTGCTGAACCTGTGCCACCGTCGCCTCACCCTGTGCGCTTACGTGGCCACCCTGCAGCACCTAGCCCGCACTGCCTCCGCCTCCTGCACCGCACAGCTCCACCGTGTAGAGTGGGCCCCGCAGGTCCCACAGTGGCCCCAGGGGGCAGCCTGCCACCAATACCCCTCGTGCCCATGACTGCAGCAGTGCTGCCGTTCCTGCCTCCTGCACCCGCCAAGATGAGAGTTCTGGCACCTTTTTTTTCCAGAAAAAAAGCACTGGGGATAACTACTGACAGAGGTACAAAAGATTATTTACTTTTATAGGGGAATTGGACCTTGTGAGGAGGGTATGGGGCATGAATGTGTATGTGTCTCTCAAACTGCCCATGTGATTCTGCTGGGAGGCAGTCTTAACTGACCTTTCCTGGGTCTGCAGGCTTTCTTCTTTGTTGTACTGGTAATCTATTGTTGGTAATTTATTGTTGGTAATCTATTGTTGGTTGGGTAAATGTAGGTAGATGGCTTCTTTGTCTAATTACTCTTGCCAGGGCAGTTGGTTTTTGTATTTATCAGGTGATATTTTTTTGAAGCAGAGGTGCAATTGAGCAATCTATTGTTATAATATATTTACCTCTGCAACATAATTTCTAGTTTCAGTGGATCATGGATTTGGGTTATTGGTTAAGGGACAGCTGAGATTGTGAGAAAATAAATTTAATTTGGAATAAAGAATCTCCCATGATTATTATAGATTATTAAAAAAATTTCCTATGAGCAAATTTACAATGATCTCATTGTTTAGAAATATGGGTACAGACCACAAAGGCAATGCTATGGGATAATATATTCTCAGTATTCCATTGCTTTATTGGCTATCTTTAAAGATAAAGGATAAATTATTTGATAGACCAAAAAATGTATAAGAAGGATCTATGTTACAGCGGTACTAAATAATCTCCCAAGCTTCATGGGAATGTGTGAAAGGAATACTGAGTCAGAAACTGCTTAACATTTATTTCTCCTGCCCCACTAAGTGCTGAAGTATTATTGGCCCCAAAGGATGAATAGACTAAGGAGAAAGCTTTATGGTAGTAGTATATTTCAGGGAAAATGTTTCCTGTGTTTATAGTAGGAAACTAACCATTATAATGGTTTTGTTTCAGCCTCTTTTGAGTGATGATTGGTATGCACTGTGAAGGTCAGATATTATGCCAGAGGAAATCAAGATACTTGTAATACTATGTATTGGCTTTATGCACACTTTCTCTGTGGATTAATATTTATGTGAACTTGGCTTGCACTCTATAAAGCGTTGTTTACAACTTGGTTATATGAATCCAGTTAGTAAATTATGTGGATTTACAAGCCTTTTTTTAACTCTCATAATTTAGCACAATATATAAATCTATTCTATAATGGAGATCAAGTTTGTGCAAAATACTGAGCAAATATCATTAGGTGGCATGGACATTTTTATGCTCATGAACAGTGTTTTACCATTCTTTGTTTGTTTTACACACTTTGTTTGGTGTATACATTCCATACCAAAGACTCTGGGCCACTTACAATAATAAAAACAAAATAAAAACATCAAACAGTCTTTAACATAAAATGATAAAATAATATTTCAAACATCCAGAAAGCACTCGACTTTATGTCAGAGACAGTTATGCTACAACCTACTATAATACACCACACTACTATACTATATGCACTACTATAAAGACATACTAATATAAACTATAACTGTTGGAAGCATAATAGCTAACATCATTATTTCTTGTTCCCTAAAAGCTCAGAGGAAAAGCATTTTTTGAACCAGCATCCTAAAGGACATCAAGAAGAGGTCATCCTAGACTTTGTGTGTGTGTGTGTGTGTGTGTGTGTGTGTGTGTGTAATCAGGATCAGGGTAGCTATTTTTATGTGCCTGTGCATGAATAACATAATAATAGAGTTGGAAGGGACCTTGGAGGTCTTCTAGTCCAATCCCTTGCTCAAGCAGAAAATTATATACCATTTTACAAAGGTGATTGTCCAATCTCTTCTTAAAACCCTCCAGTGTTGCACTCACAGCTTCTGGAGGCAAGTCGTTCCACTGATTAATTTTTCCTTAGTTCTAGGTTGCTTCTCTCCTTGATTAGTGTATATATATATATATAGTAAAGGTAAAGGTTCCCCCGCACCTGCGTGCTAGTCGTTTCTGACTCTAGGGGCCGGTACTCATCTCCGTTTCAAAGCCGAAGAGCCAGCGCTTGTCCGAGGACATCTCCGTGGTCATGTGGCCGGCATGACTAGATGCCAAAGGCGCACGGAACACTGTTACCTTCCCACCATAGTGGTCCCTATTTTTCTACTTGCATTTTTACGTGCTTTCGAACTGCTAGGTGGGCAGAAGCTGGGATGACTAACAGGCACTCACTCTGCTACGCGGCACTCGGGATTTGATCCACCAAACTGCCGACCTTCTGATCGACAAGCTCAGTGTCCTAACCCACTGAGCCACCGCGTCCCAAGATATATATACCAGACCCAAACTCATGATAACATCACATGACACCACCACCACACAACCATTCAAAAAGCAAATCCGAACCCACAATGATAACGACGCACAACCACAAAACAGAAACCTAACTAGCTGCAACATCAGCCACTTTAAACCCCTCCAAACCACACAATAAGCAAACTGACACCCACTATAAAAACATGGCACCACCACAAACATGAAGCCGAACAAAAGCAGCACAACTCACCAGCTCAGGTCTAAGGCCGGCAGCTGAGACCAGCCCATCCACTCAAAACACACCCCCACCCAATCAGAACACACACCCCATTCAAAACACACTCCCACCCAATCAGAACACACCTAATCCCCCACCCAATCAGAGCACACCTCCACCCACTGAACACACTCCCTCTGGCAGTTTAAAAAAGAGGAACAAACAGTTACTACCACATGCTTCTCCCAGAAGAAGGAAGCTGAAGCCACCAGCCTGAGGATGATGGATGGGATTTCGTCGAAATGTTGCTTTTACACCTTCAATTCTACGTGGGAAAAAACCCAAATATATATATATATATATATGGCTTTCTCTAAATATTTTATATTATATCTCTCATGATTGCTTTTATTTATAATTCAAATCTCCAATGGAATTTTTAAAAACATATTGAGTTTTTTGGTGGCCACAATGGACCCATTTGTTAAACAATGTACTAGGCTGCAGATCCCCATAATTTTGTTATTATTTTAAATAATTCAGATGGACAGTATACATAGTGCTCAGAAATATTCTTGGAAATCAAAATTATATTTGAGAATGGTACTTTTCTTTGCAGCCTCCTAGTTATTTTAAATTAATTTACTCTGTAAAATAAAACAAACTACAATTAAGTTGGACAAGGAGCCTTTGGAACCCTAAGTGAAGGAAGATGAACAGGAACATTTGAACTCACAGGCACCATATTGGATCTTCAGGGAAACTTAGGCCAAACTATTTGTGAGCACCATGTTGTCTACCTTTGTAGCAAAAAGGCTACATACTATGAAACACCTCATAGTAAAAAACAAAGCAAACACCTTGGTTATTATTTAAGTACATCAGTGCATTTCACATTCATTATCCAACTTCCTGTTCCAATTAACATAGCAAAAGATAACGATAAACTTTAAGTCACCATTAATACTCTTTTGATTTCTGCCTACACCATATTCAACGTTTGCCTACACATTATTTAATATTAACCCACTGAGCCACCGCGTCCCAAGATATATATACCAGACCCAAACTCATGATAACATCACATGACATCACCACCACACAACCATTCAAAAAGCAAATCCGAACCCACAATGATAACGACGCACAACCACAAAACAGAAACCTAACTACAGCTGCAACATCAGCCACTTTAAACCCCTCCAAACCACACAATAAGCAAACTGACACCCACTATAAAAACATGGCACCACCACAAACATGAAGCCGAACAAAAGCAGCACAACTCACCAGCTCAGGTCTAAGGCCGGCAGCTGAGACCAGCCCATCCACTCAAAACACACCCCCACCCAATCAGAACACACACCCCATTCAAAACATACTCCCACTCAATCAGAACACACCTAATCCCCCACCCAATCAGAGCACACCTCCACCCACTGAACACACTCCCTCTGGCAGTTTAAAAAAGAGGAACAAACAGTTACTACCACATGCTTCTCCCAGAAGAAGGAAGCTGAAGCCACCAGCCTGAGGATGATGGATGGGATTTCGTCGAAATGTTGCTTTTACACCTTCAATTCTACGTGGGAAAAAACCCAAATATATATATATATATATATATGGCTTTCTCTAAATATTTTATATTATATCTCTCATGATTGCTTTTATTTATAATTGAAATCTCCAATGGAATTTTTAAAAACATATTGAGTTTTTTGGTGGCCACAATGGACCCATTTGTTAAACAATGTACTAGGCTGCAGATCCCCATAATTTTGTTATTATTTTAAATAATTCAGATGGACAGTATACATAGTGCTCAGAAATATTCTTGGAAATCAAAATTATATTTGAGAATGGTACTTTTCTTTGCAGCCTCCTAGTTATTTTAAATTAATTTACTCTGTAAAATAAAACAAACTACAATTAAGTTGGACAAGGAGCCTTTGGAACCCTAAGTGAAGGAAGATGAACAGGAACATTTGAACTCACAGGCACCATATTGGATCTTCAGGGAAACTTAGGCCAAACTATTTGTGAGCACCATGTTGTCTACCTTTGTAGCAAAAAGGCTACATACTATGAAACACCTCATAGTAAAAAACAAAGCAAACACCTTGGTTATTATTTAAGTACATCAGTGCATTTCACATTCATTATCCAACTTCCTGTTCCAATTAACATAGCAAAAGATAACGATAAACTTTAAGTCACCATTAATACTCTTTTGATTTCTGCCTACACCATATTCAACTTTTGCCTACACATTATTTAATATTAAACTTGTTCCTTTTGACTGATGTTTATAGACCACTGCTGGTAAGTGAATTTTAAAAGTAATTGTTTCTGTCTGCAAACTTTGGCTCTGATAGTAACAGATCCTGAAATCTTGAAAATCAAACTATCAGATTGCTAGACTTAAGCTCCCAGGCAAAATATATCATAAAGACCCACATATGTTTTACAAGACAGTTATAAATTAGTTTTCATATTCAAAAATAGCTGACAGATATAAAATTTGTGTAATTTATGAGAGAATAGCTAAGTATAATTAAAACTCTTAATTAAGTACAGTCACACTTTGTCATTTATTCCCCAAAATCATTTTACATTTTCTCAGCATTATTTTACATATTTGTAATTTTTAAAAGTCTTTTTAGTTCCTAACCTTGATCAGAATCCAGTCCTAAGCTGTAGAATTCTTTTATAGAGAAACAGAAGTAAATCCTATTGATCAAAGGCTCCTATTCCACACACGATAATGAAGAAAATTAAATTTCACAGTGCAATTCTATAAATACCTATTCAGTGGTAAGCCCAGGAAGCATAAAGCAGCTTATATATAGATAAATGAGATTGCAACTTCCCTCACCTTTTATAGAAATTTACATAATAACTATGATTCTCCATTTTAAGAGTTGGTTTCAGTTAAGAGAGAGGCTGATTTTTTTTAAATAAAAGATGGTCATATTTATTGTCAAGATACAAGACTGTCAAATACAAGATTGGAGAAGGGGCTTAGGAGCATTGTGTCTGAAAGCTATTTAACCAGTCCAATACAATGGACTGGCTCTCTGCATTCTCCAATTGTAGTGATGTGATCTGAAAAGACTTGGAGAGAGTCAGAGTTGGAGGGGTCAAAGAGCACTTTTGGAATTTAGAGTTTTCTTCCATTTTCTCCCCGCCATATATATATATTTATTCTTCGTTAGCAAGCCAAAAAAATTTACACAAATATGAGCTGCCACTGCTGTGGCTACTGCCTGTAGATGGCCTTGGGCTAGGCTGAAACAGGAAATAAGATTTGCCCCATGGTCTTAAACATTATACCACTCTGGCTCTCATAGATAGGTAAATAAGTAGATAATAGAGAGCCCTAATAGTCATTTTTGTTGAAAAAAAATGAATTTGTATCATATGATATAGATACATAACATATGGTAACAAAGGAAAAAGTCTTGGTGGCCAAAGGGTGACGGCTTTGAAAGATTAAAACAATTTGGATAAGTTTTAGTCTTCCTGGTTCACTAAGATTCAAATTCATACATTTGCCATCTGTTTCAAGTTTACAGTCACTAAGAATGTATACCAATCCAGTGTTAGACCTCTGTCTTTTCTTAAAGGAATTTAATTTGTGCCTCAATAAATGATTTCAGATTGATTGGATCAAATCTCAATCTCCTGCAAATAAAATGTATTAGTACAGAAAACAGAAAAGACAATTAAAAATAACTAAATATTAATTCTTGCCTGGAAAGAGAAATATCAGCTCCCTTTTATCCCATATTTCTGTAAAGTTTGAGCCTGAGAAATTTTAGTAGTAGTGAGAAAAGCACGTGAAGTATTTCATTGCATCTTATGTGAATTGGCTTATTCCATTTTGTATTGCCATAGAAACCAACAAACAATACTGTATATGATTAAAATAAGAATATTGTTGAAAAGTACCAGTCTACAGCCTTTTCTTTGAGCCTTGTAAAAGGATTGGGAAATTATTTAAAACCATTTCTGTAACAGATTCTTCTGTAGTTATATACATTCTGAAGATATCTCCTGATGGAAGTTGGTTGACAATTTTTTCCATATTTGCACTGAATCAGAACAGGATATGGAGGTAGGATCGATGGTAAAATGAAGTTCAGGGGTGTGTGTCTATTAATTCAGCTAGGTCCACAAAGTGATGAGTTCTACCAAACAGAATTTATTTATTTAAAACATGTATTTGTAAGATCTGGATCATTTTTGTAGATATTCTCCACTTGAGTAACTTTATATATCATAAGCTCTACATAAGCAGATTAACTGGAAAACTGTCAAAACACTTTAAGCACACATTTGCTCTGTTTTCACAAAAGTCACTGTGGGTAATCAGACCATCAGCCTAGTATGTGTGTCTGGCATCACAGTGATAACTCATATCTCAGACTTTAAGAGTGCACATTTTAAAGTTTGTCATAACCTCTTCAGCATGAAATATTAGGGTCCAGCTTCTGAAGACCATGCTTCTGTTAGAGAGACTGAAATTATTTACCTACTCAAAATGTCATTATTACCTACATTTTAATACCTTTCATCTTATTTAACCTAAACTACTTCCATGCATTACAGAGTGCCTTGCATATTACTTTTGTTTTCATACTCTCCTGCCCTCCTTTCAAGATTTGAATTTTGATCGATTGTTACTGTGAGAAAACACTTTTCTATAATTCATAAATAATGTATTTTAAAAAATTAAATGCAAGTTGAAATTAACTGTAACTTCAAATGTGGCTACATTTATGAAAGTATTATATTTAATGTACCGCAGAAAGAAAAGCCTATGATTAGAAGAAATGCTCTTTCTCTCTCTGTATATGTGTGTGTGTACAAACATACAAACACATATTATATATTTTTGATTATAATTTCTATTCACTCTAAGAAAATATGGGAAATATAGGCCAGTGTTGAGACTAGGGAAGGCTGCAGTATGTTCCTCTGAAAATGTGTTAAAAATAGTTTGATTGATTTGATTGGTTGTTACAACTGTTATTAATTATTAACTTTGTGCTAGTAGGACATATGTAGCATCCCAAATGGTAGCTGGAATTTGAAATGAGGTAGGGAGTTGGCAAGGAAGGCACCATGGTTGGAATTGGAGAGGAGGAAGAGGAAGTTGAGGAGGAGGAGAAGGACGTCTGCAAATCCAGTTGGATTTTGGCAGTTTTGACTGCTGAAAAATGAAAAAATGGGGATATAAATGAATTTTAGTTTGAGAAAGATATGTTTTTCTTTTTCTTTTTCTTTTTCTTTTTCTTCTTATTCTGAGTAGTATTGTATCTTTTTTAATTTATGATATGAGAAATGTAATTGTTGGGAGGATTATTGTGAGGGAAACAGCTTAGATATATTTAACTGTAAATCATCTTTGAGAAAATCTTAACAGATAAAAATGATTTCAATTTTGTGGGGAAAAAGTCTAAATGAGAATGTTGAAAACAGGACATATAATGCAACCAAGAGGACTAACTAGAAAAGTAGTTCTATACTGATGCTATTACTAATCGGATAAATGTTAGAAAAATGTTTATATTTAACCTCTTTGTTACTAAAATACTAAGAACTGTATTAACCTAATGTTTGCAAAAGAGAACAAATATGTGAAGAAGAGAAAATCAAGGAAAGCTGTTATGTAGAGTACGATATCATAGAAATTGACTATTATTGATTGTTGTCAAATGTGAACCCAGACAACATGCTGTGTACTAAGCACCAGTTGTTAGTTTTTTAAAAAAATCAATAAAATATATATTAAAAATATTTTTTAAATTTTTCATATCATGCAAACCACCAAAAGTTTATATGAATTGCATATGAATTATTTTAGCTGCATGCTGTCCTGTTATTAAAATAAAAATCTTCCAGAAACTGATATTTTTTCTCTCTCTTCCAAAAATTGAACAATCTCACAAGATGGATCTTTTGTGTTTGGCTCTGAAGAACGTCTCTCCACACATTTCATTCACATAAGCACATATCCCTGGACATAATATTTTGAAATGTTTCCTTTCAATAACCTTATACACATGACAGAAAAAAAAGGAAATGTGTATAAGTACAAACTTTACCAAGGTGAAAATAAACAGACTCCTTTATTGTAAAGGACTTTTCTCAAAATCACCCATCAAACTGACAAGAAGAAATAGCAATTTATGGCAGAGCATATTTATCTCTGAAACTGTCTTCTTTAAAAAAAAGTTGTAGATATTCTAAGTTCCAGTCAGTAAGTTTTGCAAGGAAAAAAAAATTACATGCAAAAATAATTATGGCACAAGTTATGAAGGAAGAATTTACAGGGACGTTCAATCTCTCCAATCTCTCTCATTCAAAGCAGCAGCAGTTGAAGCCTAAAATCCAGCTATACACCGGGGACCTTGTCCCTTGTTTATTTCTGACATGGGGAAAAAAAGCAGCCAATTCCCCAAAGCTTTCCACTCCTGTCTAATTTTCTGGCACACCTTTTATGAGAACCTTGTTTTCCAATTCCACTGTTTAAAAATGGGTAATAAGGGGTGTGTGTCTCTCTCTCTCTGTGTTTGTGTGTGTATGTGTACATATATATAAAATTTAGAGATTGATCATCTTCTCTTTACCCTTTATAAGCATTTGGTTCTGTTTTAGAGCCAAGATGTTTTCACAAAGGATTTAGAAAAGATCTCAAGTTCAAAGAGGTCTCTTTGTTTGTGAATAAAAAGTTCCAGGTTCAGTCTATAACCTTCTCAATATCAGAGAAATGTAGGAAGGGACATGTTGCAATGGATGTACAGAACCTCTTCCAGTTTCCTTTGGTAATCTTTAGGTATATTTTCTGATTCTCCAAATTTATTTTACAGTTTGCTTTCGGTCATTTAAAATACTTCCTGAACAGCTCAGGAGAATCCTGCTCTTGCTCAATAGTTTTGAAGCTAATATTAATCAAGGAGGGACAGCGAAGTTATCTAACCTTTATCTTACAAATGTAATTTTTCTTCACACATAATCCGACTGTCATCAGGGAACTATTCATGTTGAAGGTGAATAATCTCCTTTTTACTAAAGTATAATCATTCCTTCACTCTAGCAGGGTGAAAATATCTTAGTTTCACTTGCTATTTTATTACTATAGAATATGATACACAATATATACTATGATATGCTATCTTATGCTATATTATACTTGTTGTGTAGCCGGCTCTTTGCAGGCATGGAGTGAGATGAAAGGTTCAAAACAGCAACATGCTTCATTGAAGATCAGAAAAAAAAGAGCGAAGGATGCTGCTGCACAGCTAGTTATATGGTGGGCCGATAGGCGGCAACCAATAGGTTTGAAGCATAGGTTTCCCGCCCAAAGACCTAGCTGGCTGGAGACAACCAGTCTGGACCGGCTAGCAACCATTACAAAATACACGTGAACTAGCACTTAGCAATTGAATGAATGCAAGCAATTAGCGAGCAGTGCAACAAGAGCAAACACTTACAACATATACAAAAGGCCAATACATTACAATACTATTAATACAATTTAGATCTAATCTGCAAATGATTAGGGGCACATATTTTGGAAGCACCTTATTGATATAGTCTGCATTAAAGTATCCAAGTATCAGAAAGCAAACTGGTGAAACCATTTATTCCAGTGCCCCAGAGCCCCTTTTTCTTATATTTTTTTCCAGTACATTATTTCACTTTCAAAACACTGGATGACAATCAATCACCACTTTAGTCTGGAAGAATGCCTCCTTATGGGTTTCACTTGCATAGATAATACTTTGGCCACCTAATGAGAAGGAAGGACTCACTGGAGAAGAGCCTAATGGTGGGAAAGATTGAGGGCAATACAAGAAAGGGATGACAGAGAATGAGGTGGCTGGATGGAGTCGCTGAAGCAGTAGGCGTGAGCTTAAATGGACTCCAGAAGATGGTAGAGGACAGGAAGGCCTGGAGGAACATTGTCCATAGGGTCGCGATGGGTCAGACACAACTTCGTAGCTAACAACAACAACAATATAATTTATTTAGGATAGTTCACCAAGTACTTTGATGGTTTTTACCTAGTATAGAAAAGACTAGTCTCTTGAGTGCCATGCAAAGTTCTAATTCCTAAAATACATAGCATAGGTCAGGGGTCGGCAACCTAAAAAAGAAAAAGAGCCACTGGGAACCGGTTCCATCACAAATTAAAAAAAGAGGGAGCCGCGTGCGTGTGTCCATGCACGCGCATGCCATTTTTTTAATAATGAGATGGAACCGGTTCCCGGTTGCCCGACGGCGACGGCCCGTCTGCAAAGCTGCCGCTTTCGGCAGCTTTGCAGACGGGCCGTGGCAGCTTCCTCAAAGAGCGGCGCCCCTGCCCATTCCGAGAGGTGCACGCGCACCTCTCCGAACGACCGGAGGTGCGCGCGTACCTCCGCACGAATGGGCAGCAGTGCCGCTCTTTGAGGAAGCTGCCGCGGCCCGTCTCAGCTTCCTCAAAAAGAGAGGCGCCCCTGCCCATTCCGAGAGGTGCGCGCGCACCTCTCCGAACGACCGGAGTTGCGCGCGCACCTCCCCAAACCTTTGGGGAGGTGTACGCGTACCTCCGTGCGAAGGGGCAGCGGCGCCGCTCTTTGAGGAAGCTGCCGAAAGCGGCAGCTTCCTCAAAGAGCGGCACCGCTGCCCCTTCGCGCGGAGGTACGCGTGCACCTCCCCAAAGGTTTGGGGAGGTGCGCGCGCAACTCCGGTCGTTCGGAGAGGTGCGCGCGCACCTCTCAGAATGGGCAGGGGTGCCGCTCTTTGAGGAAGCTGCCGCGGCCCGTCTGCTAAGCTGCCGCTTTCGGCAGCTTCAGAGACGGGCCGCGGCAGCTTCCTCAAAGAGCGGCACCGCTGCCCCTTCGCGTGGAGGTACGCGCGCACCTCCCCAAAGGTTTGGGGAGGTGCGCACGCAACTCCGGTCATTCGGAGAGGTGCGCGCGCACCTCTCGGAATGGGCAGGGGCGCCGCTCTTTGAGGAAGCTGCCGCGGCCCGTCTGCTAAGCTGCCACTTTCGGCAGCTTTACAGACGGGCCGCGGCAGCTTCCTGAAAGAGCGGCACCGTTGCCCATTCGCGCGGAGGTACGCGCGCACCTCTCCAAAGGTTTGGGGAGGTGCACGCGCACCTCCGCCCATTCGGGGAGGTGCGCGTGCACCTCTCCAAACGGGCGGTACCACTCTCCATTTGGAGAGGTGCGCGCGCACCACTGCCCGTTGGAAGAGGTGCGCGCGCACCGGGCGGCTGGGAGCCGCAAGAGACGGCTCAAAGACGGCATAGGTAAACTGAAGAAATTAATTATTCAGATGTATCTTCCTTCGGTATACAGTATCAATAAAGGAAAATATTTGCAGCTCAGTATTGAAATGAGGGGTCATCGGTGCTCTCTGAGCTTGGTTGTTTCCTTGAAGATGTTTCATTACCCAAATTAGGGAACATCATCAGTGCCAATCAACAAGTCAACTAGCAGTGAGGATGTTACCTAGTTTGGATAATGAAACATCTGCAAGAAAACAACGAAGCTCAGAGAGCACCAAGGACTCTTCATATTGAATATCTTCCTTCCTTCCTTCCTTCCTTCCTTCCTTCCTTCCTTCCTTCCTTCCTTCCTTCCTTCCTTCCTTCCTTCCTTCCTTCCTTCCTTCCCTCCCTCCCTGCAATAAGGCATAGGAAGATAAAGTTCAGAAAAAACAGTATGAAATTGTATTTAAGGGATGAAGTTTTCTGTTTGGATACTTTAGTAATCTTTTTCACATCTTTTATATACATTTTTTTAAAAAAGATTGTTGATTTAATTCAACAAAGTATTCATGATGCTAGGTTCTTTCGGTAAGCATGACTTTGTGGTTGTGGAGTAATAGCTGGAAAGAGGATAAGAAATTTATTTCAAAGATAATGTAAGAATCTTCTGCTACAAGATAGAGCAGTCCTGCAGAATATGTTGGAATGTCTGTTCTTGTTATAGTGTGAAATGACTGAGCTTCTGTTTGACAGCTTGTAAAATGGCATATAACAGAAATAAGTCTGGTGGCTTGAGAATAGGGCTTCATTTGTGCTAACAGCTGATGTCTGACCTTTGCTTACTGGAATTTGAGTGTAATTGCTCTCCCATAGATATGTTATGGTTGGTATTCCAGTCATTTGTGATTACTGTTTAGGAAGTCAGTAGTAAAGTGAGAACAAATTACTAAATGATGTGGTTTTTTTTTAAGTTAGGAGCTAGAATTTAGCCAAGAACAATTTAAAGAGAAAGAATCTTTATTTTTTGTATTATAAGTAGGCAAGGAATGTTGGAACAATTTTAAGAACCTCCTTATGCATTTTACTATCTTGAAGGCCTCTTTAGACCCAGAGTTAGCTTTGTTATTCCAGCTTGTTATACCAGTTTTGGAGTTTCCACCAAAAGGATAATATATCACATTAGTGTAGCCCAACCTATTGCTCTCCAGACGTATCACACTAAAATTCCCACAATGCTCTTTTTTAACATTTTGACAGACAAGTAGAATATTTAGTTAATTGTTCACTATTTCCTCCTCACTGTCTTTTATATCAATGTAATTTTTACCCACATTTTGCCAACTGAAGTCAATGATCAGGTAAACAAGAGGAAACCCTGAATAGCAAAATGATACTTGAGATTACAATTTACATTATTTTATTGGCTTGAGTGAAAAGTACCAATCTAATTATTTCAAATAATGGTGCCCATAATTGCTCTTATTTCTACAGTACATGTCCACCTGAACCAAGATGACTGTGTAGAAGAGACATGAAAACAAACCAAATACATATCACAAATGTCAGGACTTAACCTTTAGCTCCAAAAGATGTCCTGTGTAATTTAATGCTGCAACTTAGCCTGACAGAACACCTTTATTGCTTTTTACTATTATTTTATTTAAAAGATTTATATAGCTGCCCATCTTATGCAATGTAATCCTGGATAGTCACCAACCATAATTATAGTAATAAAAAGCATTAAAAATAATAAAAAAAACCAATGCGGCATTGGTCGCTCTGATGAATGATCTCTGGAGAGCCCGGGACAGGGGCCATTCCTCTGTCCTAGTCTTATTAGACCTCTCGGCGGCTTTCGATACCATCGACCATGGTATCTTGCTGCGACGCCTCAGGGGACTGGGAGTGGGAGGCACGGTTCTGCGTTGGTTCTCCTCCTTTCTCCAGGGTCGCTCGCAGTCGGTGCTGACAGGGGGACAGAGGTCGACCCCGAGGCCTCTCGCTTGCGGAGTCCCTCAGGGGTCGGTCCTCTCGCCTCTCCTGTTCAACATCTACATGAAACCTCTGGGTGAGATCATTCGCAGTTTTGGAGTAGGGTACCATCAGTATGCTGATGACACCCAGCTTTTTATCTCAACTCCTAACAATATCAGTGATGCCCTGGACGTGATGTCCCGCTGCCTGAAAGCGGTCCGGGAATGGATGGGGAGAAACAGGCTTCAACTGAACCCGGACAAGACTGAATGGCTGTACGTACCGGCAAGCCAGGAGATTCAGAACGTCCCACTGCTTAACATTGGGGACAAGTTACTTCCCCCTGCTGATAGGGCCCGCAACCTGGGTGTCCTCCTAGACTCGCAGCTCTCCCTGGAAGACCACATTGGAGCTGTGACCAAGGGGGCCTTCTCCCGGGTTCGACTAGTTCGCCAACTACGGCCTTATCTGGACCTGGATTCCTTACGTACAGTCACCCATGCCCTTGTGACATCTCGCCTAGACTATTGTAACGCTCTCTACATGGGGCTGCCCTTGAGATCCACTCGGAAGCTTCAACTGGTGCAAAGTGCGGCGGCACGGACACTCTTGGGAGCCTCCCGATACTCCCATATCACACCTCTCCTCCGTGCGCTGCACTGGCTTCCGGTTGCCTTCCGTGTGAAGTTCAAGGTGCTAACAATGACATTCAAAGCCCTACATGGCATGGGTCCGGACTACCTACGGGAGCACCTTCTGCCGATGTCAGCACCCCACCGTCCTGTGCGCTCCCACAGAGAGGGCCTCCTCAGGGTGCCACCGCTCAAGGAATGTCGGCTGGTGGCCCCCAGGGGGAGGGCATTCCCAGTGGGTGCGCCAGCCCTCTGGAACACCTTACCTACCGAAATCCGGATGGCCCCTGACCTCCGTACCTTCCGTCGTGACTTAAAAACTTTCCTGTTCCAGCAGGCTGGCCTGGCATGATAGCGTTAATTGGGGTCCCAGTTTGTGTTCATTAGTGTTTCTTATTATTTTATTGTTCGGTCTGTATACCTTCCTTCCTCTGTACACCGCCCCGAGTCCCTCGGGAGAAGGGCGGTTTATAAAAACTAATAAATAAAATAAATAAATAAATAAATGCAGAAACTCTGGATAACCCCAATTACGACACATTTCCACACATCTACAAAGAACTTTTCTGGGTGCCAGCCTCACACTACCCTATTGCCTGTGGGAAAATCCAGGTCTTCAAAGCTTTTTGGAAGGCTGAGAGGACAGGGGTCTGCTGGGTCTCTGGAGATCACTGTAGCCGGTTTATTCCCAAGACTTGCAAGGAAGCATTTTTACAGAATGGTTTGAGCTCTATATGGTCACTTGTGTAGTGTTCAGCTTGGATTATTAATTGGCCTCTCTCCCTGAAAGGAAACACTGATGACTCTGACTTCCTGTGTTTAGTGTCATTTCCATTGAACCTACCACTTGTTTATTGGATTCCTAATCTTGAACATGTGCTATGGCTTGACTACATTATAGGTACTATCTTTAGCTATAGATAAAAAGGACTCTTGCATTCTAAAAAAAAATTGCCTGAGGTTGCATATCTCTATAGTGTGGCCATCATTCAGTTTTCTACCTTGTTCTCTGGCAGCCAGTAACGCCAGCACAGAAAAAAAATTCTTTTTTGCCTAGGTCCTCAAGTCATTATCAATGCTTACAAATCATCTCAATGTCTTTTTAATGAGTTTTTCCCCCCTGTGGGTTAATGACTGCCTCACATCCAGTCTTCTGAATCATACTTCTTGGGCTGTCGACCACAACTGCTAATATACTGATAACATAAACTAAAGGAAGACAGTTCTAATTCAGTTAGTATTTCTTTGGCATTTAGAAAACAACACTTAGTCACCACACAGTTAAATTGGTGTTGGAATTCTACTAGCTGAAACTGGCTTTTTGCACATACAAACCTATTAACCACTAGGCCTGTAGAGATCGTTGGCAGAAGGATTTTGCACATCCATGTTTTCTCATTTAAAGGACATGTCTCAATGTAACATATCTCTTATTAATTGGACTGAGATTTTCAAGCCTTTCATCATTTACTTCCCTTCTCAGATCAGCTTCTCCCCCCTCATCTGACCTGTACAGTTCAGTTTTTTCCTTGACTCACCTTCTCTTCATAATGGAGGAGAACACCACCGTAGCTGCATATTTAATAGTTTAGCCTTCTTATCCCTATATTATTTTCTAAATATATTTTATATTTATTTTATTCCATCCAAGCACCAGCCTGAAAAGTAGTTTCTCAGTAAAATTATATTAACTTTTTAAATATAATTAAATATAACATTTTTCTGTCTACATTTTACTTATGTTGCACCAAGCTATCTGTTGTCCACATTTTAAACCCTTGTTCTGTTTTAACCTCTTTAATTGTTTGCCTATTAAATTGTTCAGGTAGGAGGGACACTAGGAAGGTTCTGCTTTTGGTAAACTCTCAGACTTTTCTGTCTTATTGGACTTGCATCTCCATATTCACTTCTACTCATTATTTAAGGCTCCACTGATGTCATCATTAGCATTTCATTCTTCTACTCTTTTTCCATTCTTCTTTAGTTCTCATGGGGAATTTGCCTCTGCAGTTTTGTGCCTGAAATAAAAGAATGGGAACAGCATGAACTGTAGCGCTTCAATTATGAAATGCCTGGAATAGCAGTGTTTGCTAGAAGTAGAGTCTTGGCCATGAAAAAGCTCCCTACAAGTGAAAAATGTAAACCCTTTGGCACCTTTTTGTTAAATAGCATGAAAAGAAACAAAAGGACAGAATATGGATAAGCAAGTTGGAACAGTGCTGAAAAACCTGATTTAAATTACTCTGTATTGGCTGTTCTTAATAACAAGCACAACAATGGTTACCAAGATCTTTCTTGACAACTTTCTCTGTTTTTGTCTAATATCTTTCTTCTCAGGCACTTTAATTTTATATTCCAAACACTGTCATTTGGGGAATATTTGTTTTGAGGCTTTTTGTTGACAAAGATAAATTATTCTGATTAATGGTATGCTCATGGATTTATAGTTATATTGTGCTGTTGTGCCATCTGGTTAATGAGAAGAGAATTCTTGTAATACAATTTAGAGATTTTTAGAATGGATTCATACTAAATATATTTTGTGTGGTGTTTTTTAAAGGATAGCTCAAACATACAAGGTGATTATTTTCTCAGAAGCATATTTAAAAGCCAGTTGAGTTTAAATGTATCAGATAAACTTTTCTGAAAAAAAAAAAACTTAAATTGTCACCAAGATTGGTGTTTAATCCCTTACAATCTATTGCTGATTACTGTGAGCTTTATGATTGGATTTCTTAGGATGTGAACAAGCCAGATGTAGCTGTAGGAAAAAAAAGTTGAAAATAAAAATAAAAATAAAATAAATTTATTTTACTACCAGTCATGCTGATTCTGTATGCTGTTCCCCATGAACTTTTGAGATGAGACAATTCTGACAAGCTAAGTTTTTATTTCTCTTTCTAAGGAAAGGAAAGGAAAAATATTGTTCTTCTTTTCCCCCTTTTTGTCAATACCTAAGATAATTGAAGGGTTAGGATAATATTGTATAAGATACTAGTAAATAATTAATGATAAAATATTACGTTATTCAAATGGTGAAATAATGGACTTTCGTGAGATAATATCTGTTCAGTTGCATGCCATAAAATATTAGTGGTACAGGCATTGAGCTTAGATTAATGATGGCCAAAGAAGAAACAGCTGCATGTTCCTTTACAATCAGGACTGTTTCAGGGGTGCTTAATAATAATAATAATAATAATAATAATAATAATAATAATAATAATTAATATTATTATTAATATTATTATTATTATTAATAATAATAATAATAATAATAATAATAATAATAATAATTAATATTATTATTAATATTATTATTATTATTATTATTAATAATAATAATAATAATAATAATAATAATAATAATAATAATAATAATAATAATAATAATAATAATAATAATAATAATTTTATTTATATACCGCCCTTCTCCCGAAGGACTCAGGGCGGTGAACAGGGCAAACATATAAAAATACAAAAATACAAAAGTTAAAAAAGAATTAAACACAATGCCCAAGCTAAAACAATAAATAGATATATTAAAAAACAACAGTAAAAATCCCAACCCATCCCCCATCAGGCCAGGCTGGCTTGTTCGAATAAGTGAGTCTTCAGATCGCGTCGGAAGGAGTGAAGGTCGGGCGCCATCCAGAGCTCGACCGGCAACCGATTCCATAAATCCAGAGAGCCCACAGAGAAGGACCTCCCCCTGGGGGCCACCAGATGACATTCTCTGATCGGTGGCACCCTGAGGAGGCCCTCTCTGCGGGAACGCACAGAACGCACAAATCTAAGTTAGATTTGTCTGAGAAGCAAAAGCAAGCATTAGTATAAACTAACTTTTTAAAAATGGGTACGTGTGACTAAGGACAGCTCTGTGCAATGTTTCTCCTGGATTCCCCGTATAACTGTGGAATTTATACCAACACATAGTTAATGTCATGTATTGGAATTTGTAGTTTATTAATTAGATGACTGAAAAAAGGCAGGAAAGGGAAGAATAGTTCATTATATTAACAAACTTCAAGGAATGAAGGTTGGAACATGCTTCTTCATGATCTCTAATGATGTGGTACAATCTTTAGTGGGTGATAAAGAACTTAATGCTCTCCAGATGTTTGCATAATCCCTATCATCCCTTTGCATTGCTTTGTGACCTACGTCCATAGGATTGAAATCCAGTACATCCAGAAGGTCCCAGACCCTTTATTTTGAATTAAGTTTTATGAACCAACTTTTGTCTATTATACACAGAATTCCCTCATTCACAACAGCAAAAATGTTTAATAGCTCATTTTTTCTTTTAAGAAGCAGTGACTCGGTCTTTCTGCTTGCAGTCAGAATACAACCCACTTCCCCTTTCATTTAATTTATCCTTGAATGCCTTTTCAGTTATCTCTGTTTCTTAAACTACCATTTAACAGATTGATTAGCACCACCAAAAGTGTCCCATTAATCATAAAATGGATCGAAAAAGTATTATGTCTAATCACAGAAGAAGGATTAACTGAGTTTGATAATAAAACAAAAATTCTGGAATAAAATCTTTGTCAATAACAGTATATTGAGGGAGGGATGGGAACTTTGGATGGCCTTATATTTTATGTACCCCTTCTGAGACAATCATAATCAATCCTTTATGTCATTTAATTCCAAACTGGCTACCAGTAGGAAATCAGTCTCTAAAATTATACTGTCAGTTTTAAATACTTGTGATTCTTTTGTTAGTTTTTGTTTTCTGTAAGAAAAATTCTGGGTATTCAAAGCAAGCCATTGTGAATGTTCAGAACTTATTATGTCATGCATAGTTAATGCAACAGAAGGAATATTGAAGTTAGTGCATAACCTTAAGTCCATTATATGGCAGAAAACAAGCAAATAGCTGAAAACAATATGAATTTGCTAATAAACTTACTGCTATATGCTCTTGACTGCTTATATATTTTATTTAGCTCAGTGGAATATTATTCTGAATGGATGTGGATAAGTTTGAATTAATGGTGGTAGGAACAAAGAAAACAACGTTTAAATGAGCCTTTTAAATTATAGACAATTTGCAACAAAAAGAAAACAAGTAGAATTCAATAATTATCTTTGTATTTGAATAAGGAAGTTGATGAAAAATGTGGCTTCATCAATGATCTAAATAGAGGTAGTCTTCTCTTAACATTCTATTTGGGACTAGAAATTCCAGAGTTAAGCTACACGGTCACACGTTGAAAAACCATGTGACCACATCACTTAGCAATGGCTGTTTTGGCAGTCCCAGTTGCTGCTACTAAAGGACATTTGTCATTAAGAGTCATTAAGTGACATGCCCACATAATTGCAGCTTGACACTTCTGGGTGGCTTCTCCATTGACCTTGTATGCCAGAAGCCAGCAGGAAAGGTCATATATGGCAATCACATAACCATGGGGTCTTGTGATGGCTATAAGTACAAGGACCAGTCATAACTAAAACTTTTTCAGTACTGTTGTAAGTTCGAACAGTCATTAAATGACTTAAAGTAAAATAAGTAAAAATACTTAATATACTGTACTTCAATAAATCTATTCTTAAAGATCTTCTATAAATCATTATATTATGGTATAAGTATTGAAAATAGAACGTAAATTTATATTTGAAAAGCTTTTGTAAGTATGATTAGACTTGGTTCATTTCCCATTCATACTCGAATTGTTGGCATTGAAAAAACGAATGACAAGAATAAAGACAGCAGTTCATTGTTTCCTATCTCGATTTTATTCTTTTTCCTCCTTTAATATGTAACAGAAATATATTTCTTTGCTTTCCTAATTTTGTTGAAAGAACCCACATTTACTTGGTGTTTTCCTTCATCTTTGCTTAGAAAGATTAGTTCAACCATTTATAAAACCATAAATATCCATTAAGCATTTCCCAGTTCATTGCAACTGCTCTCCAGATCTGCTTCTCCTCTAACACAGACTTTTAAAAATCATCTTCCATTTTTCTTTGTGGCAGAAAATATCCCATAAACTGCCTATATAAAATCACTTGCATGTTTCTAAAAAAGGAACTGCCTTAAAATTGAATTTTACATCAAGTTGGAATATGAATTTGGGTAAAAACGTTCACACTTTTCACCCAGTTAGTCTCTGAAACCATTTAAAATAACTGAAAGAGATACACAATTGGAATTAATTTGCATAGCACCAGGGGAAAAATTGCAGAATTGTGAAAAAAGGTCTTTCAATATACAGTAGATGGATGAATTCAGATTTTTTTAGTTGGGTAAGGGAATGATAACTCCTGGCCTTTCAGATTGATATAAAATGTCTTTCTCTAATTAGCCTGTTATAGGGACGTGATGGCTCAGTGGGTTAGGATGCTGAGCTTGTCGATCAGATGATTAGCAGTTTGGCGGGTTGAATCCTGAGTGCCACGTAACAGAGAGAGCGCCTGTTACTCGTCCCAGCTTCTGCCAACCTAGCAGTTTGAAAGCACATAAAAATGCAAGTAGAAAAATAGGGACCACTATGGTGGGAAGGTAACAGCGTTCCGTGCGCCTTTGGCGTCTAGTCATGCCAGCCACATGACCACGGAGACATCCTCGGACAAGTGCTGGCTCTTCGGCTTTGAAATGGAGATGAGCACTGGCCCCTAGAGTTGGAAACGACTAGCATGCATGTGCGGGGGAACCTTTACCTTTTACCTTAATTAGCCTGTTATCAGAAACTGTGCAACACCAAGGAAATTAAGGAATATGACCTAATTACCAGGCAAACTTCATCTGAATCTTTTCTCTCAGAAAACTATATTCAGCAAGAATTTAGAGCTGTATACATTCTGTACTTTTACACAATATAACATACTTAAATATTAATCTGTTGATATTTGAATGTTATTTCATTAAGTGTATCAGTTATTCTTCCCAGGAATATCATCAACTATTTGCTTGGTAACATCAGTTGAATTTTGATGAATTTAGTTATCTGCTGACATGATTAATTGAAGAGTGAAAGTTCAGAAATCTTTTCTCTGAGTTACATTTTTGTTGTTGGTGGCGATGTTATTGTTGCAGATAGTATTAGAGTGTTTAAACAAGTACTTTTTCAAATTTTGAGGGTTTTGTCAGTTTTCCTGAGCTCCAATTAGCAGCATCCCATTGTCAAATATGTTTTGTCCTGGTGGGGAAAAGGTTTTATCTATAAAAGTTACTGCAGTTGCAAGTCTCCATATTTTTACCTGTAAATTACGTTAGGATTAAAAGAAATCTTTGAGTCTTTCATGAAAAAACATTCTTACTTATCTTATTACAGTCATCTCAGGCTGAGTAAATTCCTGTTTTCAATCTTACTTCCTTGTCTCCAAAACATTTAGTAGGAGCATCAGCTTGTTATGATATTAAGGATTAACAAGAGTTTCTTTCAACCAAGCATTGTGCAAGTTCTATTCTGTACTATATTAATTGTGATTTGCTTTTGAGAGTGGTTTGTAAACTATATGGAGTGCCTTTTCAGGCTACTAAAGCAAGGTAAAAATATTCTGAATGAATACATAAATAAATGAATATATTTTGAGATATTGTTTGGCACCTGTTTACAGCTGGCTTTTTCTCTGAAATGCATATACTTTACACACTAATTTTTACAAGACTACAAGTTGCTTCCCGAAATAGCTATCATGCTAAAGATATTAGTAATATTGTTGAGTAGCCATATTGAAAATTAGGGTTCTGAACCCCCTTATTCACCCCCAAAAAACCTCTGGAAAATTCTTCCTTATTTCATATCAGTTGCTTGGAAAATCTCCATGTAGAACATCCATTGTAAGGTACATTTCTTTTTTCTTATGCTATTTTTTCTCCATTTCCATAGTTTTCAAGAATACAAAACAATGAGGAAATAAGATAGGAGGCTCTTCCACCTTCTAAAAGTTCATATTTGGTTATGGTACAGAATATCTATACAGGGATCATTGCAGCTTAAACTGATTCGTGGATTTGGGATGTCATACACACAGACTAATTTTAATACGGTGTAGACCAGTTTTCTCAATCTGAATAATTTTAAGACGCATGGCGTTCAACTTCCAGAATTTGTCAGCCTGGAGAATTCTGAAGATGGAGTCGCACATCTTAAAGTTGCTGAGTTTAAGAAAAAACTAATATAAATTATCAGCTATTTTAATTTTAAAAATGATTAGAAAAAATTGGATACAATACCAACACATAGAATGCATTAAGCTTTTAGATTCAGTTTTCTTTCCAGTTTTCCCCTCTATATTTTGAGAAAGGGTGTGCATGAATTTCTCTGTGTCCCTCAAAGTCATACTTAAGGGAGGATTGGCACTCTCTTTCTCTGTTTCTCTCTCTCTCCCTCCCTCTCTCTCTCTCTACACACACACACACACACACACACACACACATTCCCCTAGGCAGTTTTAAATCAGGAGGAGTCATGTTTCTTGCTGGGAAAGGGCAGCTCAGTAATTTGTCTTTAAAATTTAGCATAATGGCGCATTCTGCTTACATAGCATATCTGAGATAGTTGCAATAGCTGACAATGTGCAAAACACAACAAGGCAATGGGAAATAAAAAGGAAAGGTTATGCTGTAAATGGAACAAGTCATAATATAGAAGTCACTGTAGTATTTTCACTCAGCTACTTGGTGTGCAATGAGCTCTAATAATTGAGTGAATCACAGACTTAAAATGGCGTCAGCAATACACAGCTCAATGTAATCCCCAATTTTACTGCCATCTTTAGGAAAGGTAGTGGCCCTACAATAGGGACAAAAATAATATGGGAGAAGATTAACAGACTGTACTCATGAACACCAACTAGTAGTCAGAAGACATGATGAAAACTCTTTAATTTTTACAAGAGAAGTGTTGCGGCAATATGGGTGGCAAACAAATTTAATACTAAATAAATAAATAAATAAATAAATAAATAAATAAATAAATAAATAAATAAATAAATAATATTTTTTTTAAAAAAATTCACAATACATGAGGCCTGGCACTCAGACAAATCAGCCATCAAGCACATAGAGATGAACATTCAAAAGAGATAAACAAAAAGCCAAAACAAAAAGACCAAAAGACCAAAACACCCCATCACAAAAAAACAGAAGCAGAGATGAACACCAAGATTAGCACTAGGCCAGCAGTCAAGCAAACAAAGCCCCATTAAGGAACTATCAACTCAGACTTACAGAATGTGTCCCAAATCTGGGACCCATGACTCTTGAAGGCATGAAATCTGGGAAGTTTTGGCTGCTTCAGTGCTGCGACGTTGTTGCTGCCATGTGATTCTTCTTTTCAATATTTTGTGAGGTTCCCAGGCGCTCTCCAAATCTCTTGCTACCTCCGCCCCACCAGCAGACCTTTACTTCCCTCCTGGGAAGAGAAAGAAATCAAAGGAAAGGGAGAGTGGAAGGAAAGGAGGAAAAGAGAAGAAGGGAGGGAGGGAGAGAAGGAAGGAAGGAAGGAAGGAAGGAAGGAAGGAAGGAAGGAAGGAAGGAAGGAAGGAAGGAAGGAAGATAATCTTTTCTGCTCCTATCACCCTTCTCATGTACTATCCCTGACCTGCACAGCACCTCTCAGGCACTCCCAAGGCACCCTTCCCAACCCACATCCCACAAATTGACCCATCTTTATGCCTTCCCAGTCACCACTTGTGCAGCCCTGTGCACACTTCCTGACTCATACTGCCCACCTGTATGCCCTCCCTCATCCACGTGGCACATCTCATGCACCTTCATATGCCATTCCCAACCCAAGTTCTTATGCATCCCTTTGGTCCTTCCCCACCCAAAAGTAACCAGTTACCTGTTGCTGGCCTTGGACTTGCAATTTCTTGTTGGCTTCCTCACTGAGTGTTTCACTGTAAGATTCTTACAAGCAAAATATATGGGGAAGGCCTGCAGGAACTCAAGGAAGAAGGGGAGGGAGGGAGGGAGGGAGGGAGGGAGGAAAGAAGATAGATTTCTGATGTTCCTTGTCAGCTTCCCACAAGAAAACTCAATGGGGAAGTCAGCAGGAATTTGGAAACTGCTCCTGATCCTCTGCTTATTTGCCCACCAGTCATCATTTCTTTTCTCAGTTTAGGTAAGGAAATATCTCTGAAATAATGACCCAATGGAGCACAGGTTGTCTAGTTCTATACTAATTCTTTTGATGTCTTTTATAAGTGTAGTGGTGCTGAATATGGTTCTTAATGATGTGATGTTTTGCATTTTGCTTTGTGTCTCTGTGTGTGTGTGTGTGTGTGTGTGTGTGTGTGAGAGAGAGAGAGAGAGAGAGAGAGAGAGAATTCAGTCTGTCTTCTGTAACTTAGCCCTCCATCAACATTAAATGTCAAATGACATAGTGACAATCATGAACCCAGTATCCAACAATTATATAATGAATGCTTTCCCATCAAATTTATCTGCAGTACAGTAATTAATTAATCCTCAGTAGGTCATGGCATTGAATAAATTTCAGATTTTTTCTAGTGTTTTTATAAATAATTAAAAATAAAATGAAAATAAAATATAAAATAAAATTGAACACTAAGGCAAACACATTTTTAATTCACTGTCACCACTGATGATACTAGTCGATATTTTCTAATGCAAATGTATATGTTCACCGTATCCTTGCATTTCCACAATGTCAGAAGCTATGAAAACTCTATCTCAACCAGCATAATTTGGATTTAAATTGATGGCATCAGCTGGTAATAACAGCTTTGTTCTTTTCCTGAACCATCATATTCTCTTAGTTTCAATCCAATTTTTTTAAGTGGTACACATCTTTTCAAAACAGCCTGGGGATACACAGTTTCTGACTTGTGAATGCAATTGTTTTTATAGATCACATTTAGAAGAAAAAGCAAATGTTTTGCTGTATAGCAAATTAGGTATAATGAGCTATCTTGCAATAAGCAAGATTATTGATCCATGTAAGAAAATAGAAAGTTGCCTTACAGCAGATCTAGCCATCTAGCCGTTCAGTACAGTATTGTCTATGCTGATGGCCAGCTGCTTTTCATTTGGTCATCCATACAAAAGTATTGAATCAAGAGATTTTCTGCAAGTGGTGTGTTTGTGTCTGTGTTTGTTTGTGTGTGTATCTGATAATTCTGTTGTGGATTCTGTCACCAAAATACATGATGCCTACCTTTTTTGATGGATGACTTCTCTCAAAATTTTACCAAGATGTATTTCCTAACCCTGCTTCAACAGATTTCTTCTTTCCTTTTTTCAATGCCAGGGATTAAAGTGTAAAACTTTTAAATGCAAAGTATGTGCTCTTCCACATTGCATCAGATAATTATAACAGCCGTATTTTATCTCTACTCCAAGTTGGTTTTAAACCATAGAAAATGTTCTTACACATTCTTTCTACATGATGCCAATAAAAATAAAAGTCCAAAGTGCCCACATCTCTAAGGTTTGGGTGGCATGTTTTATAGTGCTTAAAAACAAAAATGATTTCTATTTTATTTGTTACAGATTGTCAAGAAATGATTTTACATAGGTGTATGTCATCTGTCTCTTATATGGAACAGAAGTTTTAAAAATGGATTGCCTATGCAAAATAACAGAAAAGATACATAATTTTCATTCAGTGAAATAACCAATGGTTTGTAAAAATATAGTGCTGCTTCACCAAGAAAGAAGGGGGAGTCTTATATTCTTTTTACAGTTTCTTTTTATCCAAGTATAATTGAACTAAATAGAACAGTAGATTTTAAGAAGAAAATATATCTTTAATTAAAAAATCCCTCCCTTTTTACGACCCTGTAATCCCTTGATTCGGGGTAGAGTCAGGGTGACTGAATGGACCTGAGCATTTATTGGCCAGATGCCCTTCCTGATGCCTATGTGAGTATTCAGTAGACATTTTTCCTTTGTGCCCTAGGAGACAAATGTCTGCCACTACCTAGGATTGAGCTTCTGAGAGGGAGGTGAGCATCTTCACTACTAGGCCAATTTCTGCTCTAAAAGTATATCTTTAATATCAGATAAATACTTGGCAATATTAATGGGATGGCTTTTAAAATACAAACAATTTGGTAATGTTATAATTTAATAGATCTGTAATAATTTAACAGGGACGCGGTGGCTCAGTGGGTTAGGATGCTGAGCTTGTCGATCAGAAGGTCAGCAGTTTGGCGGGTCGAATCCTGAGTGCCGTGTAACACTTAGCACTTAGACTTATATACTGCTTCATAGTGTTTTACGGCCCTCTCTGAGCGGTTTCCAGAATCAGCCAATTGTCCGCAACAATCTGGGTCCTCATTTTACTGATCTCAGAAGGATGGAAGGCTGAGTCAACCTTGAGCCAGTCAGAACTGAACTCCTGGAATGAGTAGTGAGTTAGCCTAAAACACTGCATTATAAACACTGTGCCACCATATCTCAAGTCTTATATTATGTGATGGAAGCATAATTACTTCATTCAAGACAGTAATTTCTAGTTAATAGTTGCAGATATTATATCTCCAGATTATAATTTCTTAATTTATTTTATGTTTTATAAATATTTCAATTTCTGTACAGTTGTTGTTTCCTTTAAATAGCTACAGGAGTCCTCAGTAATAAATATGAAAAGAAAAGATAGAAGTATCAGGCACTCCTTTTCACAAATGAATGGATTAATTTCCTGGATCTTGTTTTCATACCAAAGCCTGAGAAAGAAAAAGATGTGCTCTGAATTGTCCTTTCACAATGTTCCCAGTAAAAACTGAAAATAACATCAAAGACACCCATTCCTTCACTATCCTTTGTTAGTAGTGCATGACTGGGTTCATCTTCTGATCCTTGCTTGCTCTGCAGGAGTCCAGAAATACAAGTTGCAAAGGTGATATTTACAAGTGCATCTGCTCTTTGACAAGCAGCTCTAACAAATATCATTACACATTTTCCTCCAGCAAAAAGTCAAGACTCTTGTGAACTCTGTGCCTCTGCCTGCCTTCCCACCACCAGAGATTCACACCCATGTTTTTATGTGATGCCATGTTCCTGGATTTTTATGAATAAATGCAAGAGGGCATGATATTGTGTTTCTGCAAAAGACCTTGTACAGAATCCCAAATTATTTTCCATCTGTGCACTCTTATAAGAAGAACTTTTGTAACACTTAAGTACTTTTAAAAAAAAAACAAACACAAAACTTTTTTCTCTTCTGGAGGCAAAACTGTGAGTAGTACAATTCTGTTTTGTAACTAATAACTCAGAGAATTCTATAAGAAAAAAGAGAAGCCTTTAACTCGGGGTTTATGAAGTGTAATTGATGCTGAATAAAAAAAAAGTATATAAATGACAACTGCCTCCCTATAGGTTAAAATGTTTCTATTTATAAATTACATTAGATGTTAGGAGAATTAATTCAAACTCTAAGAGATCCTGACTTTAGTTTTATATTGTAGATGTTGCAATAAAGTTTTTATTTTTATAACTATAATTTGCATTATATTTCTACTAAATTATCTTAAATTAATCTCAAATATGAGTAATCTTTATTCTTTAATCAACTTATCTATGCTCAATTGGTGGGATTATACTGGTTCAAACCCAGTATGGTAAGATTTAAAATCTGTTCAAGGAGTAGGTTTGTTCTTTCAAAGACCTTTTAGAAAATAATCAGAAAATTGTAGACTTTTCCCAACCAATTTCTAACTTGTCTGAAATAACAGGCTCACCCTAAATTCTTCTTTATAGCTTTTCCCATCCCTCCTTTCAATAATTTATTAATTTATTAAACCAATTTATATAGCCACCCATTTCACAAACAAGCAAGTTCAAGCAGCCTAAAAGAGAGCTAACATTTAATAAATACATTAAAAAGTATAAAAACCAAACTGAAACAAAGAATAACAGACAAAGGAATTATAAGCAGCATAGCCACTATACTAGTTCACCCATCATCTGAATTCTCAGGTCTGCTGGCATAACCAGATCATGAGGGACCTCCAGAGGCTTAGTAGTGATGAAGCCAACCTTACCTCAGAGGAGAGGAGATTCCATAGCACAAGCACCACAATAACAGAAAAACAGAGTTGGAAGGGACCTTGGAGGTCTTCTAGTCCAACCTCCTGCTCAAGCACCCAAGGAGAAAAGGACCATCACCCAGGGCCCACCAAAACAGTCTGTAACACATGGCCTCTCTGCTAGAACAGGTGGCCGAAACAAATAAAATCGGGGAGAGGCAGTCCCTCAAATAACCCAGTCCCATGCAGTGAAGGGTTTCAAAGGTCAACATCAGCACACTTAAGCAGAGTGGCACAATTTCTACTTTTATTATGTTTTTATATTATATCTATTAATTAATTAGTTTGAATTATCTGGCTAGCCATCTCAGATATATGAGTTAATGTGGCTAACAATGAATTTGATATGTAAACCATAAACAAACTTTTTGGTGGCTAGAAATCACACTTTGGGTTTTCTGTTATTTGCACTGGCCAGATATTGAAGGGTGCAAAGTAATGCAATGATTTCATTAAAGCAGCTGCTAGATATTTGCTAAGGCATTTCTTTATTTACTGAAAGTTATTGGAGGATATATTGGAAACATTCATTCATTGCTGATTTTTCTGCAGCCTTTTCCAAAAGCACTTTTATCTCAATCCAGATGACTTTCAATATTAAAACGCAGTGAATGAAAGTGATATTGAAAGATAGATTGCAGGTGAAATCAAATACTAGCAGAAGAGGATTCTTATTTCAAGGTTTGGTTATTTATTAAAAAATGTATATCAACTCTTCTGTACTGTGTTGACTAATCATGGATCATATTATGGATAATAATATAAACCATTAAAAAAACAGAAGCATTAAAAACTCTTCAAATGGTTTAAATTCTCTTTCCTAATAATAATGAGCTATTATTATTAATAGTAATAATAACTGCTAATGGCAAATTGTTCCATAACCTAAAACATGCTAAAAGAAAAAAGAGATTCAGTGTGGTCTAGTGGTTAAGCAACTAGACTAGAAACCAGGATGCTGTGAGTTCTAGTTCTGCCTTAGGCATGAAAGCCTGCTGGGTGGCTTTTGGTCAGTCACTCTCTTTCAGTTCAATTTATACCACAGGATTGTTGCTGTGAGGAAAACAGGAGGTGAAAATAGTAGTGGGTGTGTTCACTGCCTTGAGTTATTTATAAAAATAAGAAAGGGAGGATAAAAAAAATCTAAAAAGAATATCTGCTAATTTTATCCATAGTGAGATCTTCAAAAATTCTTTGATAACACAAAATTCAGTGTGGGAATAAGCACAATAGAACTATTCATAACCCAATCCAGTTATATACTCAGCCTCAACTACTTATAAAACTGAGACATATCTTATATGAAATGTGGTATGTACAGGTAGTCGTCGACTTATGACCACAGCTGGCACAGGAATCTTGGTTCTTGAATAAATAGTCATTAAGCAAGATGATACATAACTGTCCATGTGACTGCTTCACTTAACAATTGCTGTCCCAGCACTCTTGGTTGTGGTCATTAAGTGATCTCACAAGTTGTTACACAAAGAGTAAGGAATGCAGGTTGCTTTAGGAGGGTAAGGGAAAATCCTAAGAGACTCTGCTCAGGAGCTGAAAATTTTCCCTGCTGAACTCCGAGCAAGGTTTTCAGCCTCCAAATTAAGAGACATTTGCATGTAGCATGTGCCAGACTGCCCAGGGTCTTTCCCAGACCCACCATCTCTTCCACCCCATCAACATCCTCCTTCGTTTTTTACCTTATTGTGCTGCCCATCCATATAGGAACTGAAGATCTTCCCTGCTGAAATCCAAGGAGATTTTCAGTCCCTGAGTGAACAGACACTTGTGTCAGCCTGTGCTCGGCCTCCTCAGGCCTCACCCACCTGCCTGTGACACCCTACACTTGTTACCTCCTGCATTGATTATCTGCTCTCTGTATTTGGGCTCCTTCTCTTCCCCAAAGCTGATTGAAAGAACTGTTCTCAATGTAGCCAATCCCACGAATGAAGACATAAAGAAAAGGCTCTTTATCCCTCTTTTTTTAAAAAAAATTTTATTGTTTTTTTTAATCTCTACATACATACGTTAGTTTTTCAAACAACATGCGAACTGGGTTCATAACACGCTAATACATAGTCAGATCCTACTCTTTGTTTCTCTCTTCTAACCATTTAGAAGAATGGCAAAAATTGTGGGAGAGAAATTATAAATTGACAATGTCAACTGCATATAAAGAAAATTTGTATAAAATGTTTTATAGATGGCATTTACCTCCAGCTAGATTAGCAAAAATGATTAAAAATGTATCAGGCAAATGTTGGAAATGTAAACATAACTTAGGTACATACTATCATAATTGGTGGACATGTGATAAGGTAAAGGCTTACTGGAAAAAATACATGCTTGGCTAGAAAAAAATATTAGGAGAACATGTAGCATTTAATCCTGATTTTTTTTATTAGGTATAGTACCAGAAAAGTCTAACAAACAAAATATATATTTGGTTTTACATATTGTAACTGCAGCAAGAATAAGCTATGCGCAATGCTGGAAAAATGAACAAATACCGTCAGAAGAAGAGGTAATAAAGAAGATATTGGAATGCGCAAATGGATAGATTGATTATGAGACTAAAAGACAAAGAAAAATCAGAATATTATCAAAGAAGGCTCTTTATCCCTCTTTTATGTAACAAGATTATCCATAGAATCTGTTGCAGATCCCTTTTTCTTTTCTTTATCTGTGAAGGATGCCTGTTGCTTTTCATACTGGGAAAGTTTTTCTTCTCAAGTGGAATACACATCAATGTTTATTATTACTATTGCTGTGTTCTGTCCCAGCCTATGTACCTCCTTGTTAAATGCACAAGGACAAAACCCCTTTTGACAAGTAGGCTGGAGACCCAGAAGAAAACAAACCCCTTTTAATATTGGTAACAAACCTGCCAAATGGTCCAAAAACAAAGGCAACAAAACACAATCCAAATGGAGAAAATTGTCCACACAAAACCCAATGGAAAACAGAGAATTATTCACTGGTAATACCAACAAAACATGATCCCATCAAGTACTTTGCAACAGTTGCCTTCAGCAACCAGCCCCACCCACACATTCCCTTTTTGTAATTCAGCCCTCAAGGCATGGCTTCTCAATGCCTTCTCCCCCTCCCCCAGAGTTGCCCCATTGCCTCCCTCCTGGCCTGTCTTCGTTTATGGGCATCTCTCATGTCCTCCAGCCATGCGTCCTGCGTGTCTGACCCAGCTCCATGCACAGCTGCATCTCATCCTGAGCACGAGTGGAAGGCCCAGGCTCATCACTGGAATGTAAGTCTTGGAGCTCATCAGAGCCTTCCTCCGACTCCGATGGCTTCCCAGGCCCCTCCTCCTCCTCCTCCTCAGATTCCCCAGACTCAGCTGCCAGGATCACAGGCTGGCACGGAATCACAACATGCTGTTCTAATTATGAGGAGCAAAGCCTTGTAAGAATCGCACTAAACACAACTTCACTTTGATGCTTAAAAGAATGGGAAGCAGAGATGCATTTTTCTCAGGCTTTGAATGTTGTGCTGATAATTTCACCCCTTAAAGTGACTACTAGCTGAATGACTAAAAATGATGTAAATGTTAATTTCAAATTTAAGTCATATGTCATTTAGTTCCATGCTCTAAAAATACAATTTTGTGGAAATTCAACAAGCTCATAGATGTGAGTTCTGCTGTCCAAACAAACTGAAGCCAACCATGCTCTAGCAAATATTTGATTCCAAAGTTCTATTGATTGTTAAAAAAAGAAATTTTTATACTTGAGTTTTATGTATGAGAGTAAAGGTTATTGTCAGAATATGTCAGAGGACAGTTCTCTAGAATAGGCAATCTTTTGATAGAAGTGGCCCCTCCACTTGCTCAAGGCCTGAGCTGCAATAAGGTTTAAGGTTAAGGTTTATTAAATTTGTATGCCACCCTTCTCCCTGAGGACTCAGGGTGGCTCACAACAATAAAAAGTTAAAAGATATAAATACAAAAATTAAAAGAGGATTAAACAATATAAGAAATAAGAACAATTTAAACCAATAAAAAAACAAATTTAAAAACTATAATCAGTCCAGGCCCGCTTGTTGGAATAACCAGGTCTTTAGGTCATGGCGGAAGGACCGAAGGTCAGGGGCCATATGCAGCTCTGGGGGCAGTTTGTTCCAGAGGGTCGGTGTGCCCACAGAGAAGGCTCTCCCCCTGGTCGCCAGCCGGCATTGCCTGGCCAACGGCACCCTGAGGAGGCCGACTCTGTGGGAGTGAATCGGGCGATGGGAGGTTGACATTGGCAGCAGGTGGTCTCGCAAGTACCCCGGGCCTAAACCATGTAGGGCTTTGAAGGTGATTATCAGCACCTTGAATTGCACCTGGAGGGCAACCGGAATCCAATGCAGCTCGCGCAGGAGTGGTGTAACATGGGAGTATCGAGATACTCCCATAAGCACCCTCGAGGCCACATTTTGCACCAGTTGAAGCCTCCGGGCGCACTTCAAGGGTAGCCCCATGTAGAGAGCATTGCAGTAATCCAGGCGATAGCTGACAAGGGCATGGGTGACCGTGCATAGGGCATCTCGGTCCAAAAAGGGGCACAACTTGTGTACCAGGCGAACCTGTGCAAAAGCCCCCCTGGTCACGGCAGTTAGATGATCTTCCAAATTAAGCCGTGAATCCAGGAGGACACCCAAGTTGTGGGCCCTTTCTGAGGAGGGCAATAGCTCCCCCATCAGAAGAGATGGAACCTGTTGGACAGTATGAGATGCCGATATCCACAGCCACTCGGTCTTGGAGGGGTTCAGCCTGAGCCTGTTCCTTCCCATCCAGACCCGCACCGCCTCCAGGCACCAGGACATCATGTCAAGGGCATCACTGGGGTGGCTCGGGGTGGAGATAAACAACTGGGTATCATCGGCATATTGGTGATACCTCACCCCAAAGCCATGGATGATCTCACCCAGCGGCTTCATATAGATGTTGAACAGGAGGGGGGAGAGAACCGACCCCTGAGGTACTTCACAAGAAAGGGGCCTCAGGGTAGATCTCTGCCCCCCTGCCACTACAAATAGCGAATGGCCCGAGAGGTAGGAGGAGAACCACCGTAAAACAGTGCCTCCCACTCCCAACCCCTCGAGCCTTCGCAGCAGGATATCATGGTTTATGGTATCAAAAGCCGCTGAGAGGTCAAGTAGGACCAGGACAGAGGAGCAACCCCTGTCCCAGGCCCACCAGAGATCATCTACCAGTGTGAACAATGCCATTTCCTTGCTTTAACCGGGTCTGAAACTGGACTGGTATGGGTCCAGATAGTCCGCTTCATCCAGGAATTGCGGAAGCTGACGCGCCACAACACTCTTGACAACCTTCGCTACAAAGCGAAGGTTGGAGACAGGACGATAGTTATTCAATGAGGCCGGGTCCAGAGCAGGCTTCTTGAGGAGGGGCCTTACCACCGCCTCTTTTAAGGCAGAGGGGAAGACACCCTCCTTCAATGAAGCATTGACAACTGCCTGGAGCCAGCCCCCTGTCACCTCCCTAGCGTCCAAAACCAGCCAGGAAGGACATGGGTCCAATAAACAAGTTGCAGTGCTCAGCTTACACATAATCCTGCCCACATCATCCAAAGTCACAGGATGAAACTCACCCCAAATGGTATGACCAAGACCTGCCCTCTCCACTCCGTTGGATTCCACCCAGTCAGAGTCCAAACCAATCTGGATCTGAGTGATTTTGTCCTGCAGATACTGAACAAATTCCTCAGCCCTACCCTGCAAGGGGTCATCCCTCGGTCGCTGGTTAAGCAGTGAACGGGTCACTCTAAACAGGGCAGCTGGGTGATTATCTGCAGACGCAATGAGAGCGGAAAAGTAAACACACTTTGCCGCTTCCATCGCCACTAGGTAAGACTTAAGACAAGTTCTTAGCCGTGTTCGATCAGATTTGGATCTGCTGGACCTCCAACAGCTCTCTAGGCGTCTTTTCCTGCACTTCATCTCTCGGAGTCCCTCGGTAAACCAGGGGGCTACCTGGGATCTGCACTGGGTCAGAGGCTGCAAAGGCACAACTCGATCCAAGGCCCCAGCAGCAGCCCTCTCCCAGGCTACCACTAGGGCCTTAACAGAGTCATGGGCAAGGGAAGCAGGAAATGTCCCAAGCTCCGTCTGGAACCTCTCAGGGTCCATCAGGCACCTGGGGTGGAACCACCTGGTCGGTTCCACCTCCCAGCGGCGGGGGGTGGCGTACTGAAAGTCTAGCTGGAGAAGGAAATGATCGGACCATGACAGGGGATGATAGTTAAATCCCTCCTACCCAGATCATTAACCCACTGCCCAGAAATAAAAACCAGGTCGAGTATGTGCCCTCCATTATGGTTTGGGTCTTGAATTATTTGAGTCAGGTCCATGGCCGTCATGGAAGCCATGAACTCCCAGGCCAACTCAGATGCCTCACCCACGGAAGGCAGATTGAAATCCCCCAGAACTATAAGCCTGGGGAACTCAATCGCCAACCCGGGCAAGACGTCGAGGAGCTTGGGCAGGGCTGATGACATGCAGCTGGGAGGCAGGTACGTAATCAATAGGCCCAACTGAACTCTAAGACCCAACTTCAAAAGGAGAGACTCACACCTGCCTATCTGAGGGACAGTGGCCACTCACGGACAAAGACTCTCCCTAATAATAACCACCCCCCAACCCCTGCCCTGGACCCGCAGCTGGTGAAGCACCCGGAAGCCCGGTGGGCATAGTTCCGAGAGGGGGACACCCCTCTCTTGGCCCAACCAGGTCTCTGTGATGCAGTCCAGGTCCACGTTCTCCTCCTCAATAAGTTCATGTATGAGGGGAGCCTTGTTCACCATGGACCTGGTGTTGAAATAAACCAGCCTGAGCTCAGGGTCCTGCAATCCTATGCCCCTGGGGGAGCAAAAAGAGCCATGAGGGCGGGAACAGGCAACCACTTGAAGACAGCGGTGGCCCGTTCCCCAATTGTGATAAAGCCCTCTGCTCCCACACTCTCTGCCCCTCTCAATCACCATCAAAATGGAAAGACCCTCCTCACTCAGAGCTGAGTCCGCCCCCAAACCCCTACTCCCCCCGTGACCATCCGATGGTCTGGACTGCAGTCCGGGTCGAACTCCCCCAAGTTCGTTCTGGATCCCTAAAGCCTCCCCCCTCCCAGGTCCCCTTAAAATTTTATATAAAAATCTTAATAAAAATCCCCTCAGCCTCTTCTTTGAAGCATGCCATCTCTCAGGGTCCCACAACCCGTCATCAAGAAAGTTCTTATGTAGGACAGATGGACATTCCTGTGAGAGGGGGGAATCTTACAGCAAGTAAAGTTCTTCAAAGGTGTACGCTGGCATACAAAGGAAAGTGGTAACGTTAACATCGGGCAATGGAGGGTGGCAGTAGATGGAATTGATGAAAAGTTCAGTCGGCCAGTGGCAGGTCCCAAAGCCACAATCATGATGATAATAAAACAATCAACAGTGGCAACAGCAAAAGTCATAATGAAATAAAGATGACAAGTCCAGAAGGGGGAGGGGCAGCCTGATGACAATGTCGACGGACCCAAGCCAACAGGTTCAAGCACGACGACAGGGACAGCTGTGACCTCCACGGTGGCAAGAAGAAGGAACTGCAGCAGCGGCAGACCCCACAGCCACCACAGCACCACCAGGTCCACCGTGCTCACAGAGCCAAACTTGCCGAGCGGCAGAGGGGGGGAAACACGACATCAAAGCCCCCTTCCCCCCAGCCATACCCAGGGCTCACAATAGAGCAAACAAGCACGAGCAGAGCCCAAATTCCGGCTCAAATTCACTCGGTCCAGCTCCACTCGGCTCGGCATAACAAGGAAGCAGTCAGGTTGGCCCCGCCCAGCCGCCAGTGTCCTCTCACTGAAGTGTTAAATGGTCGGCTTCTCCTGCTCTGTCCTTTGTCATTCTAAGCTGTATCCAGACGGGGGAGGGTGCCAACACTCCACCAGAAATTCAGCCGACCGAAGAGGGCCAAAATGATAGCAGAAAGCCCCATGGCCACCCAGCAGAGCCAAAAACCGTACCATACTAAAAAGCTCAAAACCAGCGAAGAGCCATCTTTGACATGCACAGAAGAGGATTAAAGGATGAACCTTTCTATCACCAAGTCAACAATTACAGTCAGTGATAAGTGCCTGGTAAAGAAAGGTTCTCTTTTTTGAAACTTGTACAATTTTTCTAAATTATTTCCTTTCTCCCATTAGCTCTTAGTCACTAAGTTTCTGTTTCTTTAGCAACCAATGTTTTATCACAGCAGTATGTGTCTTTCCCATATTCTTCATAACTACTAACTGCTCCTGCAAAATACAAATTTCTACAATACCTGATGAGCAAATTAAGTTATATACTAATAAAATATCCCCTTCATGGATTACTGCCTTGTCGTGGCGAAGGGGCTTGCGTAATTCAATGAAGCTATGGGCTATGCCGTGCAGGGCCACCCAAGACGGACAGGTCATAGCAGAGAGTTCTGACAAAACGTGATCCACTGGAGAAGGAAATGGCAACCCACTCCAGTATCTTTGCCATGAAAACCCTATGGACAGTACCAAAAGGCAAAACGATATGACGCTGGAAGATGAGCCCCTCAGGTCAGAAGGCGTCCAACATGCTACTGGGGAAGAGCAGAGGGCTAGTACTAGTAGCGCCAGAAAGAATGAAGCGACTGGGCCAAAGCCGAAAGGACGCTCAGCTGTGGATATGTCTGGTGGTGAAAGGAAAGTCCGATGCTGTAAAGATTTTTTTCTCCATAGGAACCTGGAATGTAAGATCCATGAATCAAGGAAAGCTGGACGTGGTCAAACAAGAGATGACAAGACTAAACATTGACATCTTAGGTATCAGCAAACTAAAATGGACAGGAATGGGTGAATTTAATTCAGATGACCATCAGGTATACTACTGTGGGCAAGAATCCCTCAGAAGAAATGGAGTAGCCTTCATAGTCAATAAAAAAATAGGAAAAGCAATACTGGGTACAATCCTCAAAATGACAGAATGATCTCAGTTCGAATCCAAGGCAAACCATTCAATATCACAGTAGTCCAAGTCTATGCCCCAACCACCAGTGCTGAAGAGGATGAAATTGACCGGTTCTATGAAGCCCTACAGCACCTTATAGAACTAACACCCAGAAATGATGTCCTTATCATCATGGGGGATTGGAATGCTAAAGTAGGAAGCCAAAAGATAACTGGAATAACAGGCAAGTTTGGCCTTGGAGTACAAAATGAAGCAGGGCACAGGCTGATAGAATTTTGTCAAGAGAATACGATGGTCATAGCAAACACTCTTTTCCAACAACACAAGAGACGGCTTTACACATGGACATCACCAGACGGTCAACACAGAAATCAGATTGACTATATGCTCTGCAGCCAAAGATGGAGAAGCTCTATACAGTCAGTAAAAACAAGACCAGGAGCTGACTGTGGCTCAGACCATGAGCTTCTTGTTGCAAAGTTTAGGCTTAAATTAAAGAAAGTAGGGAAAAGTGCTAGGCCAGTCAGGTATGAATTAAATCATATTCCTGTTGAATATACAGTAGAGGTGACAAATAGATTTAAGGAATTAGATCTGATAGACAGAGTGCCTGAAGAACTATGGACAGAGGTTCGCAACATTGTACAACAGGTAGCAACCAAAACCATTACAAAGAAAAAGAAATGCAAGAAAGCAAAATGGCTGTCTGAGGAAGCTTTGCAAATAGCTGAGGAAAGGAGGGAAGCGAAAGGCAAGGGAGAAAAAGAAAGATATGCCCAATTGAATGCAGAATTCCAAAGAATATCTAGAAGAGATAAGAATGCCTTCTTAAATGAACAATGCAAAGAAATAGAAGAAAACAATAGAATAGGGAGGACCAGAGATCTTTTCAAGAAAATTGGAGAGATGAAAGGAACGTTTCATGCAAAAATGGGCATGATAAAGGACCAAAATGGCAGGGACCTAACAGAGGCAGAAGAGATTAAGAAGAGGTGGCAAAATTACACAGAAGAATTATACAAGAATGAGCTTAACGTCCCTGATAATCACAATGAGGTGGTCACTGACCTCGAGCCAGACATCCTAGAATGTGAAGTGAAGTGGGCCTTAGAAAAGCTGAGCAACAACAAAGCTAGTGGAGGTGACAGTATTCCAGCTGAGCTATTCAAAATCTTAAAAGACGATGCAGTAAAAGTGCTACACTCAATTTGCCAGCAAATTTGGAAAACTCAACAGTGGCCACAGGATTGGAAAAGATCAGTTTACATTCCAATTCCAAAGAAAGGCAGTGCCAAAGAATGTTCAAACTATCGCACCATTGCACTCATTTCTCATGCTAGTAAAGTTATGCTTAAAATTCTACAAGCTAGACTCCAGCAGTATGTGGATCGAGAACTACCAGAAGTACAGGCAGGATTTCGAAGAGGCAGAGGAACTAGAGATCAAATTGCTAACATACGCTGGATCATGGAGAAAGCTAGAGAGTTCCAGAAAAACATCTACTTCTGCTTTATTGACTATGCTAAAGCCTTTGATTGTGTGGATCATAACAAACTGTGGCAAGTCCTTAAAGAGATGGGCATACCAGACCATCTTATTTGTCTCTTGAGAAATCTATATGCGGGCCAAGAAGCAACAGTGAGAACTGGACACGGAACCACTGATTGGTTCAAAATTGGGAAAGGAGTCCGGCAAGGCTGTATACTGTCGCCTTGCCTATTTAACTTATATGCAGAGCACATCATGAGAAAGGCAGGGCTAGATGAATCAAAAGTTGGAATTAAGATTGCCGGAAGAAACATCAACAACCTAAGATATGCAGATGATACCACTCTAATGGCAGAAAGTGAAGAAGAACTAAAGAGCCTGGTGTTGCGGGTGAAGAAGGAGAGTGCAAAACTTGGGTTGAAACTAAACATTAAGAAAACCAAGATCATGGCATCTGGCCCTCTCAATTCCTGGCAAATAGATGGGGAAGAAATGGAGGTAGTGACAGATTTTATTTTCCTTGGCTCCAAGATCACTGCAGATGGGGACTGTAGCCAAGAAATTAAAAGACGCTTGCTCCTTGGGAGGAAAGCCATGGCAAATCTAGACAGCACACTAAAAAGCAGAGACATCACCCTGTCAACAAAAATCCGTATAGTCAAGGCTATGGTCTTCCCAGTTGCAATGTATGGCAGTGAAAGCTGGACCATAAGAAAGGCTGAGCGCCAAAGAATTGAAGCCTTTGAACTATGGTGCTGGAGAAGACTCCTGCGAGTTCCTTGGACTGCAAGGCGATCAAACCGGTCAGTCCTAGAGGAGATCAACCCTGACTGCTCTTTAGAAGGCCAGATCCTGAAGCTAAAACTCAAATACTTTGGCCACCTAATGAGAAGGAAGGACTCACTGGAGAAGAGCCTAATGCTGGGAAAGATTGAGGGCAATAGAAGAAGGGGACGACAGAGAATGAGGTGGCTGGATGGAGTCACTGAAGCAGTAGGCGTGAGCTTAGATGGACTCCAGAAGATGGTAGAGGACAGGAAAGCCTGGAGGAACATTGTCCATAGGGTCGCGATGGGTCGGACACGACTTCACAACTAACAACAACAACAACTAATAAAATATAGGTCCAAGAACTTTCTGTGCCTGCTGTATTATAAATATTGGTAAGGAAAGGTAGGATATGAAAAGAGAGACAGAGATAGACTGCAAATTATTAAAAAGCAGGAAACAGATAGTAGAAATAAATGGACAATGCACAATAGTGAAATGTATACAGCATATCCAGGTACTTCCAGCGGTTGATGTTATATTTTAATTGGCATATAACTGGTCTGGAGTTAAGGCCAGCAGTGAGATGGTTATATTTGGTAATGAGTCCAGGCTGTTCTGGATGGTAAAGTCAAAAAGTGACAGCAGACACTTCCAGTTTGACATCGTGGTGCCACGGATGCTGGAAGATGAGCTCCATCTTTCGCATCTAGTTTCGTCTGGCTGGGGGACCCTGGAAAAGGTCAAAAGTCACCCTGTAGGGGTGACGAGCAAGGAGGGGACCCCCGCTTGATTGCAGGAGGGTGACAGACCTTCTGTTGGATCTGTTGGATTCTCTGACCTTGACAGCTACCACCTGTGAAAAACCCAGCTGCAAAGAAGGAACTTCTGGGTGGCATATCAAGCTTATTTGATCTATGAATGTAAACTTTTACTGATTTTCAGAGTTATATATGGGGAATTGCTTTCCTATTTCTTTACATGAGAAGCATATGTTATCATACGAGATGATGGAATACCTTGGACTATAAACTCTTACTTGACAAACAATTTCTACTATAAAGACCACCTATAACATATGAAATAGATGTCCCATACCTAGCTATAAAAACAAAAAAACTATTTTTAATGTTTGATTCTAAAGTCTTCAACTTAACATACTATCAAAAGAATATGGATGAAGATCAGGAAAAAAAATCCTTTCCATGTTGAAATCAATACACGAAACCATCCTTTCAGCTTGTGACAAAATAAAATGCAACATAAAGGAACAAGATGCCAGCTTAAATATACAAACCCAGATCTTGACTATAATCAAAGAACTAACAATGCAGAAAATAAAAGGAGAAGTAAAACAACTAAATACTAAGACAGAGGACTCAATTAACCAACAGATCCAGCTAATGGAAAAATCAGAAAAGGGAGTGACAACAATGAAAATGGAAAAGACTTTTTACAAAAATCAGAAGAAATCTGAGGAAAAAGAAAAAGAACAGATTGAATGGAAGATAAAGCTATCGGGACAATTGTGGAAAATTGGAGTAATAGACCAGGCAATCTAATAAACACAAATGGGCTAGTTCTTCCAGAAAAACTGCAACCAACTGGTCTTTCTTATTCCAAATAATATATATATAATAATAGAGGGAGAACTATTTGATGATTCAAAAGCATTGACATGGAAGGTTAGTTGGCAAAGGAAGAAAGCCAGAATAAGACTGAAGAAAATAAGGGTTTTGATTTATTAGAGGGGATTTCATATTACTAATTAGAGGGTTGAATATAGTGGAAAATAGATAATTTTTAAAAAATAAAGTAACATTATATTTGAATAGGTAAGATGTGTAACAAGACTAATAGACTTTGGTATGAAAAGGGAAAAAGGGAGAAGTTGAGATAAGGGAAATTTTGGTCACCTAATATAAAATAATTGGAAATTAGTTGAAAATAGGAATTCTGTTTGCCTAATATGAGATAATAGATATTATCAGAAAAAGAGAGGTATCTGAGCTTTTAAAAATTAGACCTAAATGAAAAAAAATATGTATATTACTGATCTATTGGTTAACCCAGACAATACATATAATGGTTTTGATCTATTAGAGGGTATACTGTATTATTAATTAGTTGGTTTAATATGGTGGAAAATAAATAACTTTTAGAAAACAAAATAAAACTATATTCAAATAGATAAGTTGTGTATTTAGAATATTAGATTTTGTTATGAAAAGTGAAAACGGAAGAAGTTGAGATAACGGAAACTTTGGTTACCTAAAGCTTGGAAATTATAAATACCAAATGTTAATTTGAATATTGACGTAAAATTAAAACTTGGGAAGAAAGCAATAACAGGATATTGATTGTATATAAGGATTGAATGTAAACACAATTAAGATATGCATAAGGTAAAAATTATTGATCAATGTAACAAAGATGTTTTTACTTAGTTGATAACAATAAGAACTGTATTAGCCTAATATGAGATAGTAGATATTAAGGGAAAAAGAGAGGAAATATCTGATGTTGTAACTTGAGATTTATACTAAAGATTTATGTATGTTATTGAACTATTGATTAACCCAGTCACCATGTTGCTTTTTAAATACTTAATTGTAAAACTAGAAAACTAATAAAATATTATAAAAAAGTGACAGCAGAGTTCAAAAATCATCTCTTCAGAGTAAGAGAAAAAAATTCAAAATGACAAATAAGTATAAAGTGATACATGCTAATATGCAAAATCCAAACTTCACCTATATACAGAAGGGTTATGATATGGCAGTGGGTGACCAGTAAAAGAAAGACTTTTGGACAAATTGATGACAACCCTATGTAAAACTACTGTAAAGAAAGAAAATTCCATGCTTGGAATCATTAAAAAGGAACTGAAAATGTAACTGCTGATATATAAATTATACAAATTCATGCTGATTTGGACTTGGAGTATAGTTTTGGTTATTCTAAGGTATAATAGACAGGTAGCAAAGGCAGCTAAAATTATTAGAAGGCTCGACCAGCTCTCTGCAAGAAAAGACTATAGCAATTGAGCTTCTTGAACTTGGAATGGGAGAGAGTAGAGAGCCATGATAATGGTAAATAAATTAAGCATGGCATACTTAATTTGGTGAGAGATAGGTTTCTTTCCTTTTTTCACTAAGAAATAGAAAAACCAGCAAGACAAACCTCTCTTGCTTAATTCTCTTCTTTTTCCTCTCTAATTCCTAAGGTAAAATGAAAATGTAAGCATGACTGGAGCTTTGAACATCTAAACTCTTTCAAGAGATAAGTGGAAAAAGAAAGGAAACATTATCTTCCAATAATGGAGGGGAAGAAAGAAGATCCCTAGGGCATTTCTGTGCAAGGGCATTGTGCTGCTTTTCTAGCCCTTGGATTCTGTGATGTTCTGCCTATGTTACTCTGTCTAGCACTGATTGCCCCATTTGGGTTAATTTCTATTAGAGGATATTGCTTCACTTAAGCATCATTTAAATGGTAAAATCTTCAGCCAAGCCTGGATACAACCTGATCACAAGAGAACCCAGATTTTCCTGGATGAACCAGTTATCCTTGAAATCTTGCACTAGAAGACTTGCTTGACTTGCATTTCATGAAGGCGTCTGAAAGTCAGAATTATTTTTGCCTTGATGGCTAATTCTTTACTATGTCTTCATTCTTTACTCACTGTAAGATTCAAAATAGCTTTATTTGTATTTCTGAGGTGTCATGGGCAATCTCAGCTTTAACTTGTGCTTGATATAAACAATACACTGATTGAGACTGTAGGAAATCCTAGAATGCTATGAGTTAAGTTGCCTATTAAACAGAAATCAAATATATTCTCATTAGAACAGAATAGCTCAAGAGTCTGGCTCCAAAACTTACTTTTCCTGTACCTCAGTAGCTCACTTATGATCTAATTGAAAGCAGTGTCAAACTAGAATACCATTTGGGGGAGTCCCCTTTGGAGGAAATGGGTGGCTATATAAATTTGATTAATAAAAAAAATATCTTGCAGATATTTAGGCAGTCTTTGTGACCATTCAGAACGTCTAGGTGTTAGAGGGATCTTCCAGTCTACCTGCTTGCCTGCCAGGCTGGGTAGACCAGGGCTCTAAGGTTCAGTGGAGTCATAGTGACTCAAGTCCCTTTGGCTGGCCAGTCCTGATCGGCCCAAACCAAAGTCCAATTGTGCAGCGAAGTCTGCAGGGCTGTCTCTCAGTTCAGTTTGTCTGTCCTGATCAGCAGAGACAGTCTCTGTGTTTGGAGGAGACTCTTCTATGGCCATTCCCCCGTCACCATGAAGAAGAGTTCTTTCAGAGCATGCAAGCTGCTCTGTTGGACTGCTGTCATGTGGGCCCATTGTTTGGCCCTCTTGGGAGTCCTGAGCCAGTGACTGATCTGCTAGCCACCGATGCAGCTGATCAATGTGCCGGTGAATGACTCGCCCATCTTCTAGGACCACCTCGTAGGAGAATGGTCTTGACATCTTAACAACCTTTGCTGCCACTCACAAGGCCCCTTGCCCACAAGGTCCAAACCCAGTCACCCACTTGTAAGCTTCTTGGTTACTTTGGCTGTGCAGTGTCTGAGGCGACTCTGTCGGGGTGCAGCCTGTCCAGTTTGGTGATTAAATACCTGCCCCAATGAAGCTCATCTGGGCTCTTGCCCATGGCGGTACAGAGTGTTGTATGCTGGCAGAGTAGAAAATTGGCCAGCCTGTGGTGCCAATCCCCTGTGACAATTCATTCCAGGGATTCCTTGGTTGTGTGGACCATGCGTTCTGCTTGACCATTCAATGATGGGTGAAAGGGAGCCAATGTGGCGTGCCTTATGAGGTTTGCCCTGAGGAAGGCCTGGAATTCTGAAGCGGTGAACTGAGCTCCATTGTCGGAGATGAAGATGTCTGGAAGCCCATGTGTTGCAAATATTCTGCACAGCACCTGGATGGTCCTAGCAGTAGTCATAGTGGAAATTGGTACAACTTCTAACCATTTAGAGTGGCTGTCGACCACTATTAAAAGCAGCAGTCCCTGAAAGGGCCCTGCAAAGTCAATGTGGATTCTTGACCATGGTGTGTGATTGCCCTCCCATCGGTGGACAGGGGCCTGTGGCATCTGCAGTCTGGATTGTTGACATGTGTAGCAACCATGTACTTGGGCCTCGATAGCTTTATCTAGCCCTTGCCACCAAAGGTAGCTGTTCACCAGTGCCTTCATGTGGACTATTCCTGGATGGCCTTCATGCAGAGACTGAAGAACCCTGGGCCTTAATGAGCTGGGGACTATGACTCTATTTCCCCAAAGAATGCACCCTTTATGAGCTGAAAGCTCATCTTTTTTCATGAAAAAACTTTGAAATTCTGGCCCTGGACATTTGTCCACCCATCCTGTGTGAACCCAAGTTAGTATGTGGCTAAGTGTTTTGTCAGCTGCTATCTCAGCAGCTATGTCTCCAGTATGGAGAGGAGACTCTGGCAAGTCCTGTATGGCTAAGATGCATGCAGCCGGAGCCAGATCTGGCTCCATGTGTGGCAAGGGCAACCTGCTAAGGCCGCCTGCATGGCCCATTTCTTTGCCTGGTTTGTGAATCACTCTGTAGCTGTAGGCTGAAAGGAAGGGGACGGTGGGCACCAGTACAGAACACACTCGTTCAGCTGGAGCAGAACCCTACTTGGTGTTGCCCTGGAGCCCAATACTCTCCTGAATGAGTCTTCCTGCTGACAGTTCCTCTGGCAACCTTGGTAGATGGCAGCGATGTGGCCTGGTTTGCCACATGCCCAGTATGTTGCTGTTCGGAATCAGCATTCTCTGTGTTGATGGCGGCCTCCGCAACCCATGCACCTAAGGAATGGAACTGCCTTGTCAGCTGGCCTCGTTCCCTTCTCCTGGTGCCTCTGTAGCTTGTCAACTTCGTGGTCTGACTCGGTGTCTTCTATCCACACGGTGTCCTCATGGTGGACAGCTTCGGTGCTTGGTGTACTTTAATGCAGTGCTTTAACAGCCCCTCCAGCGGCTTCATCTGCTGTGACCACCTTCAAGGCCTCCTGTAGCAAGAGAGTCTCCTTAGCGAAAAGTTTTTGTTGGAGCTCTCAATTCCAGAGTCCACAGACTCTCTCTCCTCCAAATCGGTGCAGCTATTTATATGGTTGGTCTCTAGGCAGCGACCAATAGGTTTAAAGTAGCAATTTCCCATCTCAAACCTAATTATCAGCCTGGAGACAGCAAGTCTGGCTCAGTAACAGCAACTGTTACATAACACACAGAAAGTAGGTCAGACATTAAGCAAGCAGTCAGACATTAAGCAAGTGAATTAAAACAGATAAGGTCAATACATTACACTGCTCTTCAATAAACTACAACCTTCTTTCTAAAGCAGTCTCCATTTTGTTTATTCCTGGCTTAGAATGGACCCTGATGAAGATTTTTCTTTCAACAAGGATATCAGAAAGGAAAAAAAAATCAGACGAAGGAACAGGAGTTCTGTCTGGGACATGCTTGTATTTGTCATCTTGCTCAGATTTCCTTAATTTCATTATTGGACTTGACTTCTCTCCAGAAGGTAAATGAGGCAGCATTGAAAGGATAAAGAGCTTTGTATGCAAATGATTCCCTGTGTAGATTCTCTCAACATAGAGAATCTCTACCATTCAAAACACTTGTAATTGATGGCTAACAAAAAACTTTATTTACTTTGGAGAAAACTCTTTCTTGATTATTCAAAATAATTGTTAGGGAGGTAGCAAACAAATCTTTTACCATTCAAATTGTGTGATTTATGCTTAGCCACTTAACAATTTTCCTGTTGCAACTCCACTGAAGACAGAATGTGTTTTTTGCCATTTATGTATTTACTTGACTCCATCGTGGCCCAGTGGACTGGGTTCTACTAAAGAAAGGATATCTATCTATTTTAGTATTGCAATTGTGTAATACTTTGATCAGACATAAAATCTTTCAGGCTTGTAGTGTATAACTGTAAAACAGAAAACATTATTTCATCACAAACAATGCTTGCTATGTAAAAGTGAGATCTCTGTAGGAATTTGTTGATGTGAAGTAGAGCTGACACCATTAGCACTGAGATTAACATGGTGAAATCTCACTGCATTTAATTTAGCTCATGCAGTTCCTTTTTATCCATATATAGACCACAGTAGAAAAAGCCATTTTCTTTTGTCTCACTTAAAACATAAATGTGAAGTCTTGCCACGTTTTTCTTCAAAGATTAATTTTCAGAATATCAAAACAGCTTACCCAGCATGCTCGTTTTCTGCCAGAGTTGTTGGAGATGAAGCTAGCAGCAATTTACAAGAGCCATTCTATTTTTGTACCTAATAAGAGAGAGAAGCAGACAATCTTCTGTTACACAGATTCACTTTTTAAAGGGCTTTTCATCCATTTGATTCATTCACAGTCTTGTGCAAGCTTTTTTTTATTATTAAATAGCCCAATGCATTATTTTCTACAGACTACTTCCTACCTCCCCAATCAGAATATGGTGAATATATGGAATTAAATGGAATATATGGAATTATATGGAAAGCCTGGACCTTAAGTTTGAAAAAGCAAGTGTGTTGTTTTGATTCTTTTCTATAGTAGTAGCATAAGTAAAATATTGGAAAACATGAACAACATAAATTACATCCAGTTTGTCAAATGCAAACATTTTGTTATGTCAGCAAACAAACATGATACTTTGAGGAGTTTTGATATAATATATATTTCTAATTAATTTTCCTTCATAGTGCTTCAATTGTCATGGATTTTAGCTATTTAACAATGTGGCAAAGCAATGGCAAGGGTAATATTTGTGAGCAACTGTGATTAATCTCTGTTTCCAGATTAGAAATGTTTTGAACATTTATTATGTTTCTTGAAAAAACTAATTTATGCTAATGTTGAAGTCAAGAACAAGATTTAGAATTAGACCCTTTTCTCTTTTGAGGATCATGTGACTAATGTAAATGTCTAATTCAATACTGTGCATGTAGTAGTAACAGATTATTTCCTCCTTTCTGATTAATAAAAACAACAAGAGATTAGATTTGCAAGAACTTGCAAGCAGAGAATGCACTTTGTACTTGTTCTTAAGTGGAAAGCCTTAAGTCTTTATCCATACTTTTGCATGGTTTGGTCATAGGAAGCAAGAATGAAACACAAAATTAGCAAAAATTAAATTTTGCCTTCTATATGCCTCTCCAGAAGGAGCAAACCAAGCGAGATATTAAATGCAATCAATGATGTCTTAAACACAAAATTGCATACACTACCAAACATCACAAGAATGGTGTTAAAAATAAGTTGAGCTAAATCCATCCCATAGAGTCAACAATCTATGAAGCAATGAAGCATTTTAAATCCAGAAATCTAGCAAAGCTTTGGAAATTGCTGTGAGATATATACTTTGATTAAAAGGAAAACTTTTTCTAAGTTATTCTTTCCTTTGCATTATTGCTACTGTTTATATCTTTTGCCATTTTAAATCAGCAAGATTTAAACAGAAAATATTTCATATAAATATAAAAAAAATCTTTTTTTTAATTCTTCCTAAACCTATTTCAGGTCAATAATAGAAGATCTGAATAACCAAATGATAAATCTTGACTTTGAAATGAACAAGTGAAAATTATGCTATGAGCATCCCCTAGAAAGAAAAACAATTAAAGCCAAAGTTTACTTTGCAGAAACTAACATCATCTTGATTTGAATTTGCTCTGTGAGTAAACAGAGATAATTTAAATTTCCTTAATACAATGGTACTTTGGTACTCCACTGCTTTGAAACTCATCAAATTTGGTACTTAGTGCATTTTGACGGGAACATTTTGTCCCGGTACTCATTCTCTGTTTGGTACTCAGTACATAAGCTAGAACTTGTCAGTGTAAGTTGCCTTGTGACTCACTTCATTATTCCTTATAGGAAAAAAATGGCTTGGTACTCATCATTTTTGGTACTCATCATGCCTCCCAGAACCAATTAATGATGAATACCTAGGTACCACTGTATATGTATGCTTTTCTTTTCATATGTTTGAATTTTATGACCCATTGAAAATGCCTTAAAAGGCATTTTTAAAAGGCAAGTTGGTGAATATCAAATATCATAGGTATGTGCCCAAGTTCAGCTTTACACTGTAAACCAGGGGTCCCCACCTCTGGTCCATGGACTGACACTGGGCTGTAGCATGCCAGAAACTGGGCTGCGCAAACAAGCAAAGCCCCATCTGTGGGATGCTGGCAGTACATAAAACCACACTCCCTCTGGTCCAGAGAAAACCTCTCTCCACGGAACCAGTCCCTGATGCTAAGCTTGTAAGCTTGTAAGCCACCCTGAGTCTTCGGAGAAGGGCGGGATATAAATGGAATTAAAATAAAAAAATAAAAAAAAATAAAAGGTTGGGGACCTCTGCTGTAAACCATTCGTTCCTTTTGGAAAAGGAATGGATGATATAATGCTATTTTCAGGTTGACATGTCGGGCTTGTGAGTTTTGTCACAGATGTTATCACTCATTGTTGTTTAAGGTTAGATGTTGCTTCAGTGGCAACTAGTGTGATCACTGGGAAAATATTTTGTAACTTTATCTGGGATTTGTTTAATTATATGAAAGCTAAAGAAGTGGACAGGGTTCTGCAGTATGAGTTGCCAGTTAATTCTAATGGGACAAGGCAATCCTGAGGATACCTCAGTACCAAGCCATATTTTTTCCTGAATGTGTGATGTTGATAGTGCACAGTGATACAGACATGCTCTCTTTTTTCATCTTAGTTGCACAGATCTTATCTCTCAGCTTATTATTGTTATCATAAGGAATTTTAGAACAACTACAAGTGCACTATTCCAAGCTCTTTAAAATTGTCCTACATAGTTTGTTATAAAATTGTAATAAATCTAGTAAATAAAAATAAGAGATGTGAATTAGATACAATCAGGATTTTAGAGTAAAAAATAATTATGAAAGATATGCTATAAATCTTAAGAACTGCCCTCAAATCTTCTTAGTTTTATGCAAAAGAGCTACCAAAATTGTTAACCTCAATTTCACAGTTGACTGACAAGAGTCTTAGATAGACAAAATGAAACACAGGAGACTGAAGAGTCTGATGGAAACTTGAAATTGATAGAAACGTGGTCAGAGAATATTTATTTACTTTCAGTTGAAAACTCCAAAACCAGATGAATTGCATTCTATGGCTCTGAAGGAAATAACTGATAGTCTGATTGAACTTTCACATACTATGTTTGAGAAATCCTGGAGAAAGTACTAGATAACAGGAAGAGACCAAATGTTATTTCTGTCTCAATAAAGAGAGAAAAGGGAAATGTCTCTCAGAAATCAGCATGGATTTGTGAAGAGCAATACCTACTAAGCTAATCATATCTCCTTTCAAAATACCAAGGAGGAATGCTGTAAACATAATTATCAAAATTTCAAGGAAAAAAATAAGAGTGTTCCATGTATAATGCAACTGTAATAATGCCTAACAAATAAACCTCTTATGCAGGAGCTAGATTCAGACTTAAATGATAAAATTCACAATCCCTTGTTTGGAACAAAAGGTTATTATTTAAGGCTGATATGCCTTTGCCTACTTCCTAGGATGAGACAGAGTGACTGGCCCAAGGTACCCACCTGGAACTCGCAATCTCCCGTTTCCCAGCTTGGTGCCTTAACCACAACACCAAACTGATTCTCAGACCTGATTGGAAGCATCAAACTGAGCAAGGATTTTCTATCAATAATCTAAATGTCTTCTTCCAACTCTATGAATTTTTTGAACTTTGGAACAAAAGATTATAATTTAAGGCTGAATCTAGTTCCTGCATAATAAATTTACTTGTTAGGAAGTAGGCATTGTTACAGTGGTATTACATAATTGTTTCTGTTTAAACCCTTGGCAAAAGTCAATTAATCAATCAATATGCTGTGTAAGCTATAAGCCCAAAATGCAGGCATTTTAAATTGTGGTCTAACTCTGCATGGAAATGTTATTTTTGATACATGCACATGCATAATATTATAACTTTTGTGTTGATGTTTGAGATATCCTTTTATATTATCATATAAATAAATAAATAAATAAATAAATAAATAAATAAATTCAATAAATAATAATAATATTAATCTTATTTAAATTTCTCTATTAAATCTTCAAAGGACTAGTTTTATACAGCTATGTCTATATTAAGAACACAGATAGAAATTCTTCCTCTCCCCGCCAAACCCATCATATCATAGAAAATTTATTTATTTATTTATTTAATTCATTTTATATACCGCCCTATTCCCGAAGGACTCAGGGCGGTTTACAGGGCAAAGTTTAAAAACAATATAAAAGTTAAAATAGAAATAGAATTAAAATAAATTTAATTAATTACTAGCCCAACAAATTAAAACAAAGTTTAAAACTTAAAACCCCTCAGTCCAGGCCAGATAGATCAAAGAGCCAAGTTTTCAGGTCCCGACGAAACGAACGAAGGTCGGGGGCAGTCTGGAGTTCCACAGGTAGGTCATTCCATAGGGCAGGTGCACCCACAGAGAACGCCCTCCCTCTGGGGATCACCCACCAGCACTCCCTGACTGGTGGCACCCTAAGGAGGCCCTCCCTATGGGAGCGCACAGGATGATGGAAAGTTGATGGTGGCAGCAGGTGCTCCCTAAGATAATCTGGGCCCATGCCATTTAGGGCTTTATAGGTCATCACCAGCACCTTGAATCTCACCCGGAGGGCAACTGGAAGCCAATGCAGCTTGCGGAGAAGAGGCGTTACACGGGAGTATCGGGAGACTCCCATCACAACTCGTGCGGCTGCATTCTGCACCAGCTGAAGCCTCCGAGTGGTCCTCAAGGGCAGCCCCATGTAGAGAGCGTTGCAGTAGTCTAACCGGGAGGTCACGAGTGCATGAGTGACTGTGCGTAGGGCATCTTGGTCCAGATAGGGCCGCAACTGGTGCACCAGGCGAACCTGGGCAAAAGCCCCCCTAGTCACAGCTACTATATGATCTTCCAAACTGAGCCGTGAATCCAGGAGGATGCCCAAGTTGTGAGCCCTATCAATGGGGGGGTAACACCACACCCCCAATAGTTAGCGATGGACAAATCTGGTTCTCCTGAGATGCCGGTATGTACAGCCACTCAGTCTTGGCGGGATTGAGTCGAAGCCTGTTTCTCCTCATCGAAACCTGGACTGCCTCTAGGCAACGGGACATCACATCGAAGGCATCACTGGGTTGGTTTGGAGTGGAAAGAAAAAGCATACTGATGATACCCCACCCCAAAACCACGAATGAGCTCACCCAGTGGCTTCATGTAGATGTTGAACAAGAGGGGAGAGAGGACCGACCCCTGAGGAACTCCACAAATGAGAGGCCTCGGGGCAGATCTCTGCCCTCCCATCAACACCGACTGCGAGTGGCCCAGGAGGTAGGAGGAGAACCACTGTAAAACAGTGCCCCCCTCCCAACCCCCTGAGACACCGCAGTAGGATACCATGGTCGATGGTATCAAAAGTAGCTGAGAGATCTAACAGGAGTAGGACAGAGGAACAACCCCTGTCCCGAGCCCACAAGAGATCATTCACCAGCGCGACCAATGCTGTCTCTGTGCTGTACCCGGGCCTAAAGCCCGATTGGTACGGGTCTAGATAATCAGTTTCCTCCAGGAACAAAGGAAGCTGATGCGCCACCACGCTCTCAACAACCTTCGCTAAAAAGTGAAGGTTGGAGACCGGACGATAGTTGTTCAAAATAGCTGGGTCCAGAGCAGGCTTCTTGAGGAGGGGCCTCACCACCACCTCCTTCAAGGTGGTAGGGAAGGTACCCTCTCTCAAAGAGGGTTATTACTGCCTGGAACCAGCCTCGTGTCTCCTCCTGAGCTGAATACACCAGCCAGGAGGGGCACGGATCCAATAAACACATGGTGGAACTCAGTCTCCTCATGATCCTGTCCACCTCATCCGGGGTCACAGGATCGAATTCGCTCCAAATGACATTCTCAAGACCGCTCGATTCCTCCCCGTCAGTCTCTGCCCAGTCAGAGTCCAGACCAGCCCGAATCTGAGCGATTATGTCCGCAAGATGATGACTAAACTCCTCGGCCCGCCCCTGCAAGGGCTCCTCCCTCACCTCCTCGTTAAGGAGGGAGTGGGTCACCCTAAACAGGGTGGCCGGGCGATTATCTGCAGACGCGATGAGGGCAGCGAAGTAATTAGATTTCACTGTCCTCATCGCCGTGAGGTAAGACCTCGTAGCGGTTCTCAACTGCAATTGGTCAGATTCAGATCGGCTGGATCTCCAACAGCTCTCCAGACCCCGTCTCCAACGCTTCATCTCCCGGAGCTCCACAGAAAATGTGGTTATCTTATGGGGCTGAATGACAAATTTTAGACAAATTTAAATTATGGACAAATCTTGTCAGATGAGTTCAAAGGTCTATTTAGTTGGTATCCTGTTTCAGCAGTATCCAAACTGCTATCAGTGGGAAGGCAAACACAGAATACTGTATAAAGATTAATAGCAGTTCTGCTAAATCAGGTTAAGGCTCATTCTAGTTTGTTATTGTGCCTGTCATTGTGACAAACCAGTCGCTACCTCTTTCACTGCTGTTCTTCTACAACTGGTTTTTGGGGTTATTCGTCTCTCCCAATCCAGGGGTAATCTTTAGTATTTAAGCCCTTCATTGACCTGTCCTCTGTGAATTTATCAAACCCTCCTTTAAAGCCATCTGAATTAATGGCCCACACCACATCTTGTGATAATGAACTCCGTAGACAGATATGAACTGATTATTTATTTGTTTATTTTTTCAAATTATAGGGTTGACTAACAGAAACAATTTAAAGCAGATGTTTAATGGTTAAAATATTAAATTACAAAACAATCCAAGACACAGTACAATAATAACAATATGCTGTGGAATATACATTTAATGACTATTCAAATGGTCCATAAATTGCCTCAACCCAGACCTGCTGCAAAAGCCAAGTTTTTAATGCTTTCCTGAAGGTCAGCAGTGTTGGGGCTAAAAGAACATTAAGCACTTCATTAATAATTAATAAACATCCATTCATTACATTAATTCTGTGTTGCATGGAAAAGTATTTTCTTTTGTCTATTCTAAATCTTTCAGATAGTTTTTCGTGGGACAACTCCTGATCTTAACCTTTTAAGAAAGTTAGGGGAAAATGCCTCTTTTCACATTTTCTAGCAACTAGCTTGTAAACATCTACTCTCTTTAATTCTAGAGATAATAATAACTGTAATAGCTGATAGCTATTTATAACTTTATCTCTGGGAATGTGTCCCTTTTTCTTTTAAAGTTCTCAAAGGTTGTGATTGTCATTATACCATGCGGTATTGCAATTCGCACAAGAGGAAAAAATGTTTCAAGTGCTTATACCACAAATTCTCCATTGTCCACCGGGACCACATAATAAATTCTTCTTCTTTGTGTGTGCTGAAGCTATTGCATCACTGTTTCTGACCCAAGACCATGAATTTCTTAAGCCTTCTTCCATTGCATCAGTTTATTCATTAGGCCCATCTACTTTCCAAGATATAATGGGCCAGAAAGAATGTTGCCTTGATGCTCATGCCCCAACTTTAGATAGCAAGAAGAGTGACATACACACTAATAAACAAGCAAACAAATGAATTTTGCTTTTGTGCAAATAAATAAGACACAGAATAATAGTTACTAAGCTTAGTGAACTTTGGTCACATGCAACACATTAAGATATCTAATCTATATATACTTTGCAAGCCAAAGTACGGTCTCCATATCTCATCAACTAAGAGGTATATGAGATACTCAGAAAAGGAAAAATTGACTGGATTATCTTGGCTATAAACATATTAAGATGGTGGTGGAGGAAAAACCTGGCATTTATTAAATTTAGAGACCACAGTATGAAGGTATACACAGCAACTTGCTAATAGTAATATCGGAATAACCCAATCAGAATATTTTCTTTTTGATTAATAGATGAGTATCACTATCAAAAATTAACAGTGCTCAGCAATTGCTTGGTGATTAAAATCCATTTCTTTCTGCTTACTTACTATTCTACTTACTGTTTGCAAATGGGATTTTCCCACTTGCAGAAACCTCAGGACTGGAGAAGAGGATGGTGGGAAAGAAGACTAGGCAATCAGAGTCATTGTCTAGAGGAAAATATTTTGCTTATGAAATTTGTTCAGGATAAAAATAATTCTTAAAATATTAAAAAGCTGCTCAGTTGGAAATGGCAGAGTAGCTTTTGTGCAGGAACAATCACAAGATAGCATGAATAAGCAGGGCTTATCAAATATAATGATATACATCCAATATGCTTGGCCTGGCTAATTGGATGAAATATATCACAAAATATCAGAGGGCAAAAGACATTAATGTTGAGGAAAGAGCAGAGGAATAAAAGAGATGTGTTTGAATATTAACAGCTAGGATTGGTACTTGGCAGTGCTTTTTTTGTAAGAGAAAAAGGTGCCGGAACTCACACATGTCATACAACCCACCTCGCCTACCCTACAAGGTTCCATCCAAAAAAGGTGCCGGAACTCTGTTTTGAGCGTTCTATGAGAAAAAAAGGCCTGGTACTTGGGCTGTTAATTTGATCTCTGAGCCTGGTGATTTGGCTGCAAACATTTTATCTCCATTCGGGTAGGACATCTTCAGTGGGCACTGATTCAAAGCAATGTCTCCTCGAATGGAGACGAAATGTTTGCAGCCAAATCGCCAAGTTCAAAGATCAAACCCACAGGAATAAAAGTGTTTTTGAAAGAAACCACAAAAAGGCCACCTGCCTTGCTTCTTTTTCTTACAAAGAAGAATGAGAACCATTTTTATTTACTATAATAATATTCTGGAAGACAAATATTTGCAGTTAATATGTCATGTATTTGAATATTTTTTTAAAGAAAAATATTTTTGCTCCAATACATTTCATAATCAATTAACTCTTCATTAATCTTAGGATGTGAATGAGGAAAGTAAAATGTGGTACATTTTCAACTGTTGACCTTCATCGTACAGAAAATGCAAATTTAAACAGAGAGAAATTTCCCTTTGTAGATTATCAAATTAATTAATCATAACTAGTTTCCAGTGCTATAGAAATAGAACAAAACTGTCCTGGATAAATGATTTAAACTTTGTTCTTATAATTATGTGTTATGATGATATAAAGTGTAGAAAAACAAATATGAACTGTAAATTAATTGCCTCAAAATAAAATCATAGAACTTTCATATAGAATTTGTGGAAATATGCTTTTTCTAGGCACTTGAGATCATATTGTTGCATCAAATTAAGAGAATTGTTTGCTTTTGAGATATTTCATACTTACTACCTTGAAACACACTGACCAGAAGAGTAGAAATATTTTTTTTTTGGTGTTGGGAAATGTAATCATGATAATTTATTTTTAGTTATATTATATTATATTATAAAATATAATTTAGTTATATTATATTATATTTAGTTATATTATATTATATTATAAAATCTCTTTTATGTCAATATGTGAGGATAAAATCATGATATTGAGATTTTAATAGCTAGGCATATTCAGAGACAATATAAATCAGGGCTTTTCAACCAGTGGTACACGTACTACCTGTGGTACATTGGCACCCGGCAGGTGGTACGTGACCATCCTAGAAAAGTGATAGTGGGGGAGGGGAATGAGCTGAACCGGTGGCAGCACCACACAACCCTGAGCGAGAGATGGCTGGAGCTGCAGGGCTGTCAGGGCTCAGTGGAAGCACCAGGATCAGCGCCAGGCTCCAGCTGGAGCTCGGCGCTGATCCCAGTGCTTCTGCTAAGCCCAGAAGAAACGCCAATCAGCTGGAATGTTGCAGCATCCCAGGGTCTTGTGATTTACATTCAGATGCTTGGCAACTGATTCATATTTATGATGGTCACAGTGTCCCAGGGTCATGTGAAGTGACCAAAACCTGCTGCACCCAGCAGAGGGGGGGAATAAAAACCAAACACCCCACATCCCACCCCTGCTACCAATCCTCAACAGAAATGCTCACAACAATGAAAACCTCGGACAGGAGGAAGAGCGCCATCAGGTGGGCAGGCAGGTGTCTTGCTCGGCTGTGGCTTGCGGGGCACTTTTTTCAGTGCCATTGTAACTTCGAACAGTCACCAAGTGAACTGTTGTAAGTCGAGGACTACCTGTACTTCATCACTTTTTTCCTTTTGTTTTATTTTTAATTTTAATTTTAATTTTTATTCCATTTATATCCCGCCCTTCTCCGAAGACTCAGGGCGGCTTACAAGCTTAGCAGTAGCCTTCATTCTATGTATATGCCTGCTTATTAGGGCTTTCACACACACCCCCAAGTGGCATTATTACAAAGTCAGCTTATTGCCCCCAACAATCTGGGTCCTCATTTTACCTACCTCGGAAGGATGGAAGGCTGAGTCAACCTTGAGCCTGGTGGGATGCAAACCTGCACTAATTGCAGGCAGCTGGTGTTACTTAAGGAGGCATTAGCCCACTGCTCCACCAAGGCTCTTTTGTTTTGGTCATCAAGTTTTTAAAACCTTGCTAGATAACTGGTGGTTCTTGGATGCTGCCATATCCTAAAAGTGGCACAATGGGTGAAAAGGTTGAAAAGCCCTGATATAAATAATACAGAATTGAGAAATTTCTGATGAGATGTTGACTTTCTGTTGTGGGATGTTTTCTGACTATGATCCTAGTGACACCCTAATTTATATTTTCTATATGTTACATTTTGATCATTTACTAATTTGGAAAAGTCATATGATGAATAACAATACTGAAGCCTAATAATTGGAGATTCGGCTTTTAAAAAGTGTTATCTGGACTAATATTTTGGGGAAAAATCATGTCCCACATTTTCTCTTCAAATGTTATATAATGAGGCTTGAGAGCTTGTCCCCCAAGATGGCCTCTGAATGGTAAGAACTTCTCTTTCTCCTGCTGTCAATCTGCTGATTTCGCTCTCTGTATTTCAATGGGAGTATGTAGGAATGACCCAAGACAGCTTTTGGCTGACCGTAGACACACCTGGGATGAGGAATCTTGAAGCTTGCAATTCCCTGTGGGAGAGGTTGGAAGGTCATCATCATCCATCTTTCTTCTCAGGTGTTCATTTTCTTAAGCATCCCTGGGTTTTAACACACTTTTCAAAGTTTTTCCTTTGTTTCTTATTTCTAAAAGTTGATTGGCTGGTTGAATGCTGATTTATTTTAACCCACTGGCTGGATTCTATCTGCTGTATTTTTTTGTCTCTCTCCTTTGGTCTATTTTGTTCTGAATAATTTTTGCTTTTCCATAAGGAAATCCTGGGCAGTGAAAGTGTTTTTACTTGATTTACACCTGTACTGGACTCTCACTACAGGGATTTTATATTTTATTAATTTGTAAAATGTTTAGAGCTTTCAAAAATATATTTCTTTTAATTTTGGGTCAAAATATCCAGCAAATATCTTCCCTGAGTTAACACAGCTCTGGTTTCTCTCTACTGCCTGTTACTTCTGTGCCATCTTCTCTCTTTAGTGGGCCAACTGTTTTCTTGACTGTTTTCTTGTTATTTATATGTTGAAAGAAACCTTTTTTTGTATTACCTTTGACTTTTTTTTGCAAGTCCTCATTCATTCTGAGCCTTTGCTTTCCTAACTTCATCTTTGCAGATTCAGGCTATCTGCTGATATACTGTTTTAGTTATCTGTCCCCCTTTCCATTTATCCATTTTGTCTTTCAGTTTATCAGAGAGATCCTTGTGCAACCATGCTGGTTTCTTCCTGGATTTCTTTTTCGTTTTCAGTGGTATTGTGTTGGACTGGGATTTTATAATAATGTTTTTCAGTTTCCCACGCTTCTTGAGTTTTTTTGCCCTTTAGTATTTTCATCCATTGAATTTTTCTTAGGTTCTCTCTGAGTTTGTTAAAATCAGCTCTTTTGAAGTTTAAGACACTGGTTGGATTATGTTCTGTTGCTTGTCTTTGTATTACATTGAATTCCAGTGTGACGTGGTCACTCTCACCCAAGGTTCTGGCAACTTCAACTCCCTCTATCACTTCTTCTCTATTAGTCCATTATAGCTTTTACTCTAGTTCCCTTCTCTACCTTTTGCGTGACAAAGTTTTCAGCTATGTTGGCTAGGAATCTGTTCTAACTCCCACTTGCTGCAGAGCGTTTCCCAATTGATATCAGGGTAGTTAAAATCTCCCCTTCACGGATTACTGCCTTGTCGTGGCGAAGGGGCTTGCGTAATTCAATGAAGCTATGAGCTATGCCGTGCAGGGCCACCCAAGACGGACAGGTCATAGCCGAGAGTTCTGACAAAACGTGATCCACTGGAGAAGGAAATGGCAACCCACTCCAGTATCTTTGCCATGAAAACCCTATGGACAGTACCAAAAGGCAAAACGATATGATGCTGGAAGATGAACCCCTCAGGTCGGAAGGCGTCCAATATGCTACTGGGGAAGAGCAGAGGGCTAGTACTAGTAGCGCCAGAAAGAATGAAGCGACTGGGCCAAAGCCGAAAGGACGCTCAGCTGTGGATGTGTCTGGTGGTGAAAGGAAAGTCCGATGCTGTAAAGATTTTTTCTCCATAGGAACCTGGAATGTAAGATCCATGAATCAAGGCAAGCTGGACGTGGTCAAACAAGAGATGACAAGACTGAACATCGACATCTTAGGTATCAGCGAACAAAAATGGACAGGAATGGGTGAATTTAATTCAGATGACCATCAGGTATACTACTGCGGGCAAGAATCCCTCAGAAGAAATGGAGTAGCCTTCATAATCAATAAAAGAATAGGAAAAGCAATACTGGGATACAATCCTCAAAATGACAGAATGATCTCAGTTCGAATCCAAGGCAAACCATTCAATATCACAGTAGTCCAAGTCTATGCCCCAACCACCAGTGCTGAAGAGGATGAAATTGACCGGTTCTATGAAGCCCTACAGCACCTTATAGAACTAACACCAAAAAATGATGTCCTTATCATCATGGGGGATTGGAATGCTAAAGTAGGAAGCCAAAAGATAACTGGAATAACAGGCAAGTTTGGCCTTGGAGTACAAAATGAAGCAGGGCACAGGCTGATAGAATTTTGTCAAGAGAATACGATGGTCATAGCAAACACTCTTTTCCAACAACCCAATAGAAGAAAACAATAGAATAGGGAGGACCAGAGATCTTTTCAAGAAAATTGGAGAGATGAAGGGAACGTTTAATGCAAAAATGGGCATGATAAAGGACCAAAATGGCAGGGACCTAACAGAGGCGGAAGAGATTAAGAAGAGGTGGCAAAATTACACAGAAGAACTATACAAGAATGAGCTTAATGTCCCTGATAATCACGAGGTGGTCACTGACCTCGAGCCAGACATCCTAGAATGTGAAGTGAAGTGGGCCTTAGAAAAGCTGAGCAACAACAAAGCTAGTGGAGGTGACAGTACTCCAGCTGAGCTATTCAAAATCTTAAAAGACAGTGCAGTAAAAGTGCTACACTCAATTTGCCAGCAAATTTGGAAAACTCAACAGTGGCCACAGGATTGGAAAAGATCAGTTTACATTCCAATTCCAAAGAAAGGCAGTGCCAAAGAATGTTCAAACTATCGCACCATTGCACTCATTTCTCATGCTAGTAAAGTCATGCTTAAAATCCTACAAGCTAGACCTCAGCAGAATGTGGATCGAGAACTACCAGAAGTAAAGGCAGGATTTCGAAGAGGCAGAGGAACTAGAGATCAAATTGCCAACATACGCTGGATCATGGAGAAAGCTAGGGAGTTCCAGAAAAACGTCTACTTCTGCTTCATTGACTATGCTAAAGCCTTTGATTGTGTGGATCATAACAAACTGTGGCAAGTTCTTAAAGAGATGGGAGTACCAGACCATCTTATTTGTCTCTTGAGAAACCTATATGCGGGTCAAGAAGCAACAGTGAGAACTGGACATGGAACTACTGATTGGTTCAAAATTGGGAAAGGAGTCCGGCAAGGCTGTATACTGTCGCCCTGCATATTTAACTTATATGCAGAGCACATCATGAGAAAGGCAGGGCTAGATGAATCAAAAGTTGGAATTAAGATTGCCGGAAGAAATATCAACAACCTAAGATACGCAGATGATACCACTCTAATGGCAGAAAGTGAAGAAGAACTAAAGAGCCTCTTGTTGCGGGTAAAGAAGGAGAGTGCAAAAGTTGGGTTGAAACTTAACATTAAGAAAACCAAGATCATGGCATCCGGCCCTCTCAATTCCTGGCAAATAGATGGGGAAGAAATGGAGGTAGTGACAGATTTTATTTTCCTGGGTTCCAAGATCACTGCAGATGGGGACTGTAGCCAAGAAATTAAAAGACGCTTGCTCCTGGGGAGGAAAGCCATGGCAAATCTAGACAGCACACTAAAAAGCAGAGACATCACCCTCTCAACAAAAGTACGTATAGTCAAGGCTATGGTCTTCCCAGTAGCAATGTATGGCAGTGAAAGTTGGACCATAAGAAAGGCTGAGCGCCAAAGAATTGAGGCCTTTGAACTATGGTGCTGGAGAAGACTCCTGCGAGTCCCTTGGACTGCAAGGCGATCAAATCGGTCAGTCCTAGAGGAGATCAATCCTGACTGCTCTTTAGAAGGCCAGATCCTGAAGCTAAAACTCAAATACTTTGGCCACCTAATGAGAAGGAAGGACTCACTGGAGAAGAGCCTAATGCTGGGAAAGATTGAGGGCAATAGAAGAAGGGGACGACAGAGAATGAGGTGGCTGGATGGAGTCACTGAAGCAGTAGGCGTGAGCTTAAATGGACTCCAGAAGATGGTAGAGTACAAGAAGGCCTGGAGGAATGTTGGCCATAGGGTCGCGATGGGTCGGACACGACTTCGCAGCTAACAACAAGAAGTTAAAATCTTCCATTACCACTGTGGTATGTTTCCTACATGTATTTGTTAATGTATGCATCACTTGACAACAATTTCATCTGTACTTTTTTGGGAAATAGATCGACTTTGGAGAATGGACTAATTCTATTTATCCAGACAACAATTGATCAGAGATGGTATTAAGAAAAAAATGTGGATATTTCATCTGGGATGAATCAGTGTTAACGTTAGGACAATTTGGGATAGATAAGAAGCCATGGTAAATTTTCTACAAGTTGATTACAATAACAGTTTTGTAAACTGAAATTTTGATCTTGCTTTTTTATTATTATTCTACCCTTGACTATTTTGTCATTAATATAGTAGATAGATGACAGGTTAAAGGTAAAGGTAAAGGTTCCCCCGCACATGTGTGCTAGTCGTTTCCGACTCTAGGGGCCAGTGCTCATCTCCGTTTCATAGCCGAAGAGCCAGCGCTTGTCCGAGGACGTCTCCGTGGTCATGTGGCTGGCATGACTAGACGCCAAAGGCGCACAGAACGCTGTTACCTTCCCACCATAGTGGTCCCTATTTTTCTACTTGCATTTTTACGTGCTTTCGAACTGCTAGGTGGGCAGAAGCTGGGACGAGTAACAGGCGCTCACTCTGAAAATGTTTGTGGCTGTTTTGCAGGGTGTGGGAAACTAACATCGTTGTAATATATTTATCAGTATTCAAATAGAAGTATAATATGCATATATGTGTTAGTGTTTTTCAATCTACTTTTTACATGTCTTGTTTGTTTTGTGTTTTTCTTTTGTTTGTTTCTCTTAAATTTTTTTTGGAGAGTTTGGTATTTTATCTTTTTAGAATAAAATAAAAATAGACTTAAAAAAGAGAATGTCATGAGGCTTGTTTTAAAAATGGATCCCTATGTAACTGTATGCACCTTTCACTTTTGTAAGACACCCCTGAAATTGTTTTACATGGAAGAATTATATTTAAAGAATGGTATAGCTAGAAGTCATCCATCCATTAGCTTTTGATATACCAACACAGATTCACCATTTCAATTCTTAGATTTAAAAGGAGAATGGGCAGATATAACTTTAGAAAAATAAGGAAGCTTAATAAATCTTTTATAACCAAAGAGAGATAGTTCCAATGTTTTACTATATTTATCATGTGCTACATTCAGAATATTGATATACCTAGATAAATTTGCAAATATTTTCCGCCATCAATTCTGAATTAAAAACAAAACAAAAACAGGCTGAATTTTGAAACTGATGACAGGAAAAACTTCACCATTGTCATTCCATCTATTTTATTGGAAAATATACAACTGCATTGCAATGTATGGCAGTGAAAGTTGGACCATAAAAAAGGCTGAGCGCCAAAGAATTGAGGCCTTTGAACTCTGGTGCTGGAGAAGAATCCTGCGAGTCCCTTCGACTGCAAGGCGATCAAACCGGTCAGTCCTAGAGGAGATCAACCCTGACTGCTCTTTAGAAGGCCAGATCCTGAAGCTAAAGCTCAAATACTTTGGCCACCTAATGAGAAGGAAGGACTCACTGGAGAAGAGCCTAATGCTTGGAAAGGTTGAGGGCAAGAGAAGAAAGGGACGACAGAGAATGAGGTGGCTGGATGGAGTCACTGAAGCAGTAGGCGTGAGCTTAAATGGACTCCAGAAGATGGTAGAGGACAGGAAGGCCTGGAGGAACGTTGTCCATAGGGTCGCGATGGGTCGGACATGACTTTGCAACAACTAACAACAACAACAACAACAACAACTGCAACATTAGTTCTTTTTGAGGAAGCAGTTCTTGTCGAATGAATAAGCTCTCACTGCCATACTAGTCTCTGTTAGGTTTAGGGTTTTGTATACATCTCTGGTTTTCAGTAATGGATTATATGACATAAACTTCTCAGAGAGAGATTTAAACACTTCTCTTAATAGGTTCAAGAACTGACTACCTCAAAAGAAAAGAAAAGGAAAGAAAAGAAAAGGAAAGGGAAGGGAAGGAAAGAAAAGAAAAGGGAAGGGAAGGGAAGGGAAGGAAGGAAGGAAGGAAGGAAGGAAGGAAGGAAGGAAGGAAGGAAGGAAGGAAGGAAGGAAGGAAGGAAGGAAGAAAAGGAATTTGGGAAAATATATGCAAGCTCAAGTTTCAATTGCTGAGAGAGATCAATATTTCCTGACTAAAAAGCAGAATACTAATAGATAGACACTTTTCTATTATTTTGCTCATACATTTTTCATTAAGAATCTATAGAGAGCCATTCTTTTGCCATTTTATCTAGTGTGATATTAAAAAAACTTAGATTGCTTGCACTCCCTAATGTTTTCTGGGCAGTAGTAGTGATACTGCAGTTGCACACCCCAGCATCTCCATGATCAGTGAAATGGCCACAAAATCAGCACATTTTGAACATATTCTGAGAGGGAAAGCAAGAATCATTCAATTCCCTAACTCAGTTGGCATGTTTGAATTACTAGCTAATCATCTTGCTGCGGAGATTGGGAATCCCCATACTTACTCTACATCATTTCCTCCCTCCTCCCATGCCCCACTGTTTACATTAAATTATAAGCTTCTAGGGACTAAATCCTTGTCTGTGCATCATTGTTTATGTGTAGCCCAATGACACTTTATACCTGTAGGCTAGCTGCAAATTATTTGCCTAAATAAAATCTGGAATTTAGCATAGCTAACTGAGCCATAGCAGAGGAACCTAAGGAATTATTTTTCTCTTCTCCTATTTCTGATTTAAGTTGGAGATTCCAGTAGCCCTTTCAGAGTCTAAATGAAAATGCTACAAGATCAAATTGTGGATCACTCACATAGGCTCTTTTGTATTCTGAGAAATGACAAAATGTCTGAATAATAAAGTACCATATTGCTCTATTTTTCAGAGAGAAACCTATTATAAATCACATCAGTGTAGACTATTACTTAATAAAGAAGAAGTAAAGGAATTCAGAAGTCCTTTAACAGCTCAGCTAGCTGTTAAAAAAAGAAGAGCATAAACATACTCAAAATTCATAGCACAAATTGTTTTGTAGAGGCACTGACCACAAGAGCCATTTGATTCCTATTCTTTCTTTCCTTTCCTGGTCAGGCTGCCTCCCCAGGGCTTTTTTTCTCATAGAACGCTCAGAACAGAGTTCCAGCACCTTTTTTGGATGGAACCTTGTAGGGTAAGCAAGGTGGGTTGTATGACATGTGTGAGTTCCGGCACCTTTTTCTTTTACAAAAAAAGCACTGTGCCTCCCTATAAAGTTTTGTACATAATGGAACCAATATTACTTATAATGCAAAATCCATGCATGTTTCCTATACTTTCTTCCAGTTCATATTTCCATACTTTAATGTTGTTGAGACTTCACAACATTGTTGACTAAAAGGCAACTCTAATAATGAACTGTAACTTAGTATAAAAGTGCTAAACTCTACACAGATAGAACTTTTAAAATTTAATATACATCTTCAGCTTATTTTCAGGCACAACTAATGAAAATAATAAATGTTAGTTTGAATCACATTAATTGCAATGGAGATATGTTGGTACTTACTATTTCCATTAAAATCAATAACATATCCTTCATGACACTGACAACCTCTACTTATCAAGGAAAATGGGTAGACATGGAATGTTGCAAGTACATCAGATGGCTGAAGAAGAAAAAATGGTTTTGGGAGAATATCCGAAGGACAGTGAAGAAGATGTGCTGAAGCTAACATACCAGGAAGGCTTACTAAATTATTGACAGACCAAACTGTCCTACAAGAAGGATCAAATGAAGAACCAAAAAGAGGCATGAAAAGATAAAGTATTACATGCCCAGTACATAAAAAACAACAACAGGTAAGCAGATAATAACAAGATCTGGCAATGGCTAAGAGCAGGAAAGTTAGAGGAAAGAAACAGAGGGGCTAATTCTGGCTGCACAAAACCAAGCCTTAAGAACAAATGCATACAAAGATGCAAGAAATACCATTTACCTGTAAGCAATAACTGGTGGGACCATAAAATAGAGAAAGTCATAGAAGATGAAAAAACTAAAGTGCTCTGGGACTTCAGCATTCAAACAAACGCAGCCCCTGCTGCATAACACACCTGACTTAACAACTGTCAATAAGGAAGACAAAAAAGACTGACTAGTGGATGCAGCAGTACTGGAGACAGTAGAATAGAAGACAAAGAATAAAGAAGATAACAAAATACAAAGACCTGCAAATAGAAATAGAACGATTGTGGCAAAAGAAAAAGGTACCTTGGCTGCAAACTCAAAACAACTGGAGTACTACTTGGGTTCCATCAGCATTGATAAATTCACCATTTGTCAATTGTAAAAGGCAGCTTTACTCAAAACAGGATACATCCTGCAGCAATACCTCTAACATCATCAAATAATACCTGCCTATCCCAGATCCTTAGGAAGGATTCAATAAGTAGACAAAAATGCCAAGTACAGTTGACTGTGAGACAAACCATACTGTAAAGTGCTGAACATTGATGGCTAGATTTTCCCCTTCATTGGCATATTTGCAAGTTGTCCTTTGATTGTCCCAATGATTGTCTGAGTGAGCTGAAGAAGCTTCTTGGATGAGAAGTGAAACATCTTCAAAGAAAAACAAGGAAGTCCAGTTGCCTCTTGAAACGCACGTTTGGGACAACATGACCTGGATGAGAATCTCTATAGACATTTGTCCTTCGATTGTTATAACACTGTTAAATTCATGATAGTTTATAATTCATGAAAAAATTAAGTACAAACTCCAATTCACCACTAATTCAACCTATTTAATATTGTGCAATTATTTTTGTCATTGCTTGCTCAATTAGTTACACTCAAAGAAACGGTTTTCTGTTCACTCAGAAGTATGGTGTCATTTTGGTTTTAAGAATGGTGAATTTCAGCCTCTGAATTAGAAACACCAAAGGAACATTTTTTTCATATTATTTGTAAGGGGCAGTTTTTAAGGATTTCAATTTAGTACACTAGTCTCTGCTCAATATCGGTCAACTCCTATCTAAAGTAATCAGCATCTTAACAATTTATTTCAGTTGGAATAATCAAAGTCTTCATATAAAAGGTGTTTTCTGCCACTAAAATCACATCTTGTTTTCAATCAGTATACTCAATTATCAGAGCTTAAGGATCTAGATTAAGTAAGCCATCAGGAAAAAAAGAAGATGCTCAAAAGAAGTTGGCTGTGCCTGAACATCAGACTGAGGGCAGAGCTGGAATTAATAGCCAAGCTGCAGCATATCCAAGGCATATAAAAAAGAACTGAGAATATTGCACTGGATGCTGAAATTGGTGCAGAGATATTAGAAAACAGAGCTCTTGATAGGAAAAGATTTACTGAAATTAAATGTAATGAAACCATTTAGGAATGGAAAAGGGCACATAGATCTATCTGTACATACCATTTCAAAATTGTTAGGCAGGTGAGCCAGAAAATAATAATAATATATGCATGTTTATGTTTGCTGTTAAAATTAATGTTTTTGCTATTGTTGTTGGGTTAGGAAGTCGTGTCTGACCCATTGCGACCCCATGGACAACATTCCTCCAGGCCTTCCTGTCCTCTACCATCTTCTGGAATTCATTTAAGCTCACACCTACTGCTTCAATGTCTCCATCCACCCACCTCATTCTCTGTCATCCCCTTCTTCTATTGCCCTCAACCTTTCCCAGCATTAGGCTCTTCTCCAGTGAGTCCTTCCTTCTCATTAGGTGGCCAAAGTATTTGAGTTTCAACTTCAGCATCTGGCCTTCTAAAGAGCAGTCAGGGTTGATCTCCTCTAGGACTGACTGGTTTGATCACCTTGCAGTCCAAGGGACTTGCAAGAGTCTTCTCCAGCACCATAGTTCAAAGGCCTCAATTCTTTGGCGCTCAGCCTTTCTTATGGTCCAACTTTCAGAGCCATACATTGCAACTGGGAAAACCATGGCCTTGACTATACGCACTTTTGTTGGCAGGGTGACATCTCTGCTTTTTAGTATGCTGTCTAGATTTGCCATAGCTTTCCTCCCCAGGAGCAAGCGTCTTTTAATTTCTTGGCTGCAGTCCCCATCTGTGGTGATCTTGGAGCCCAGGAAAATAAAATCTGTCACTACCTCCATTTCTTCTCCATCTATTTGCCAGGAAATGAGAGGGCCGGATGCCATGATCTTGGTTTTCTTAATGTTGAGTTTCAAGCCCACTTTTGCACTCTCCTTCTTCACCCGCATCAAGAGGCTCTTTAGTTCCTCTTCACTTTCTGCCATTAGAGTGGTATCATCTGCATATCTTAGGTTGTTGATATTTCTCCCGGCAATCTTAATTCCAACTTTTGATTCATCTAGCCCTGCCTTTCTCATGATGTGCTCTGCATATAAGTTAAAAAGGCAGGGTGACAGTATACAGCCTTGCCAGACTCCTTTCCCAGTTTTGAACCAATCAGTGTTTACGTGTCCATTTCTCACTGTTGCTTCTTGACCCGCATATAGGTTTCTCAAGAGATAAATAAGATGATCTGGTACTCCTATCTCTTTAAGAACTTGCCACAATTTGTTGTGATGCACACAATCAAAGGCGTTTGCATAGTCAATGAAGCACAAGTAGATGTTTTTCTGGAACTCCCTAGCTTTCTCCATGATCCGGAATATGTTGGCAATCTCTAGTTCCTCTGCCTCTTCGAAATCCTTCCTGTACTTCTGGTAGTTCTCGATCCACATACTGCTGGAGTCTAGCTTGTAGGATTTTAAGCATAACTTTACTAGCCTGTGAAATGAGTGCAATGGTTTGAACATTCTTTGGCACTTCCTTTTTTTGGCATTGGAATGTAAACTGACCTTTTCTAATCCTGTGGCCACTGTTGAGTTTTCAAAATTTGCTGGCAAATCGAGTGTAGCACTTTTACTACATCGTCTTTTAAGATTTTGAATAGCTCAGCTAGAATACTGTCATCTCCACTAACTTTGTTGTTGCTCAGATTTCCTAAGGCCCATTTCACTTCACATTCTAGGATGTCTGGCTTAGAGTCAGTGACCACCCAATCGTGGTTATCTGGGATCTTAATCTCATTCTTGTACAGTTCTTCTGGGTAGTTTTGCCACCTCTTCTGCCTCTGTTAGGTGCCTGCCATTTTGGTCCTTTATCATGCCCATCTTTGCATGAAAGGTTCCCTTCATATCTCTAATTTTCTTGAAGAGATCTCTGGTCCTCCCTATTCTATTGTTTTCTTCTATTTCTTTGCACTGTTCATTTAAGAAGGCATTCTTATCTCTTCTAGCTATTCTCTGGAATTCTGCATTCAATTGGGTGTATCTTTCTCTTTCTCTTTCTCCGTTGCCTTTTGCTTCCCTTCTTTCCTCAGCTATTTGCAAAGCTTCCTCAGACAGCCATTTTGCTTTCTTGCATTTCTTTTTCTTTGGGATGATTTTAGTTGCTACCTCTTGCACAATGTTATGAACCTCTGTCCATAATTCTTCAGGCACTCTGTCTATCAGATGTAATTCTGAAATCTATTTGTCATCTCTATTCTGTATTCATCAGGGATATGATTTAGTTCATATATGAGTGGCCTAGTGCTTTCCCCTACTTTCTTCAATTTAAGCCTAAATTTTGCAACAAGAAGCTCATGATCTGAGCCATAGTCAGCTCCTGGTCTTGTTTTTATTGACTGTATAGAGCTTCTCCATCTTTGGCTGCAAAGCATATAGTCAATCTGATTTCTGTGTTGGCCGTCTGGTGATGTCCATGTGTAGAGCCGTCTCTTGGGTTGTTGAAAAAGAGTGTTTGCTATCACCATTGTATTCTCTTGACAAAATTCTATCAGCCTGTGCCCTGCTTCATTTTGTACTCCAAGGCCAAACTTGCCTGTTATTCCGGTTAACTTTTGGCTTCCTATTTTAGCATTCCAATCCCCCATGATGATAAGGACATCATTTTTTTAGTGTTAATTCTATAAGGTTCTATAGGGCTTCATAGAACCGGTCAATTTCATCCTCTTCAGCACCGGTGGTTGGGGCATAGACTTGGATTACTGTGATATTGAATGGTTTGCTTTGGATTTGCACTGAGATCATTCTGTCATTTTAGGGATTGTATCCCAGTATTGCTTTTCCTACTCTTTTATTGACTATGAAGGCTACTCCATTTCTTCTGAGGGATTCTTGCTCACAGTAGTATACCTGATGGTCATCTGAATTAAATTCACCTATTCCTGTCCATTTTAGTTCGCTGATTCCTAAGATGTTGATGTTCAGTCTTGTCATCTCTTGTTTGATCATGTCCAGCTTTCCTTGATTCATGGATCTTACATTCCAGGTTCCTATGGAGATAAATCTTTACAGCATTTGGACTTTCCTTTCACCACCAGATGCATCCACAGCTGAGCATCCTTTTGGCTTTGGCCCAGTTGCTTCATTCTTTCTGGCGCTACTAGTACTAGCCCTCTGCTCTTCCCCAGTAGCATATTGGACACCTTCTGACCTGAGGGGCTCATCTTCCAGGGTCATATATTTTTGCCTTTTGGTACTGTCCATAGGGTTTTCATGGCAAAGATACTGGAGTGGGTTGCCATTTCCTTCTCCAGTGGAATGACATTTTGTCAGAACTCTCTGCTATGACTTGTCTATCTTGGGTGGCCCTGCATGTCATAGCTCATAGCTTCATTGAGTTATGCAAGCCCCTTTGCCACAACAAGGCAGTAATCCATAAAGGGAGGGTGGGGTTTGCTATAGCTTATACTTAATTTTCTAAAAATAGTTTGGAAAAATCAGCAATGGTAAAGGTTACAGATTTGAAGGTATTCTGAGTTGATAATAGTATTACAGATAATTTTACAAGTCTGATCTATTTTCTCTTTCTACTGTTTCTCAATTGTTCCTCTTCTTATTCATACAGTACATGTGAGGTTAGTCTGCTTCTCTGATGAATTGTTTGCCTGGAGGACTTCAAATTGGGTAGGCAACAGGATTCTCTTCCTCTTTCTTTCTCTGACCAGCATAAATTCAACCAGGGGTCTGAATGAAAAGCTACAGTCACAGTTTACATGATTGAGAATACAATAGCTATCTATATGCCGTCTTTCAGGTTTCTGCCTGAACGCATGAAATCAGAGAGAATTGAATCACGCCAGCAAGGAAGCCCTCCATCCCTGGTTCACAGCCAGGTTTTTACAATTTGAAGCCCTTTATGTGCTTTTCTATATGCCTGAGTGCAGCATGTATGGCTTGCCTGTAAAATGATTCATATTTTTAAATTCTAGCTGCCTGAGAGCCATTCTTCCTCAATGCCTGAATGTATCTTAGCTGGAAAAAGTATTAAAACATATTTTCATAGCTCCACTTATTAAAGTGCAAATGATAAACTCTGCAAAAGCACAAAAATACTTTTATAAGGTTGTACGTTATTTATTTCCCATATGTTTGACCCAATTTAAAATTAGAATGGGTATTTGCAATTTACTATAATAATATCATAATTGCAGTATATCTTTTCTGTACAAGTATTAATGTCAATTGTTCTCTCACATCCTGGAGAAATGTATTGAACTATTTGTCTCAAGGCGGCAAACATTTCTAATAGCCTGCCTCCTATTTTCCTTTAATATGAAAAGTAAATTAAGTGCTTTGAGATAAGATTATATCTGAATTGGTTTTTCCTACATTTAGGTATTTTAGTCCTTTTGATGGGGGTATAATGCCAAAGAACAGCAAAACATTAACACAGCAAAACTAAGCTATAACTTGAGCTGTTAATATTTTATCCTGTAGTAAAACCATTGGCTGGGCCTCTTTTTTCCAGTTGATTTTCAGAAGTGATTAGGACCTTTGTGTTACCCTAAGGCCTGTTCACCTGCAGAAGATTTCAAAGGCATTTTGCAGAATAATAATAATTTATACAGCCCAAATTAATAAAAAACAACATCCTTAAAACACAGGGGGCAAGTAAATACCAATAGTCCTCAAAAGTACCCAGATCAGAATGGAGCTTTAAGACAATATGGCTGACTCCACATAGCAACACTTTGTAGCCGGAGTACAAATTTGGACCATTATAGCATAAGAGGCTTTTAGGTTGCAATCTAGGCTGTCAGTTAAGGAGCTTTGTTTTAATCCCAAATTAAATATAAGGTGTTATGGGATACAAAAGAAAGAGGGAGACTGAGTTTTCCTGATTTGAATTTGTATTGTGTAGCTTGCTGTTTGGATGGAAGAGTGGGGCCTGTTGAGATAGAGCCTTTTGGAGTTAGAAGGAAATGACCTGTGATTTGGACAGTATGGATATTGGTGGCACAATAAAGTTAAGGTTAGTGTGGATTTTGAAAATCATTATGTTACACGTTCCATATGAGGAATAGATAGAAATCCAGGTTGTTCCTGAAAACACTTTTGGGGTTTTCAGCAGAAGTATTCTATAGATGAAATAATAGAAAAACACCAAGAGTTAACTTATTGTAAACACTAGAATATTGTCAGGGATGATACTAAATAGGCTAATTGGGTTATAATATATAGATGGTACAATGAGAAATATGTGGTTGAAAGGACTGAAATTTATATTATGCTACAATCTTAAAGAGATTTTTTAATAAAATGATGTATCTTTGGCACATCAGAAAAACTGTGTAGAATATAAAGTATAAAGGCTTTTCAAGCATGTCCTGGAAACTTAATCAAGAAGGGACATTTTATCATGTTTAGGGACATTTAAAAAGGCTAGAAAATGTTGAATTCAAATACTTGCACTGATTCATGGGATTTTTTAAAGATTAATATACAATGAAGACCAAAAATCTTTCTTTTGGGACTGATGGACAAACAATTGGGAAAAGTCTTTGGACTTTGTTATTGTATATGAGTGCTATTGTGAGATTGTTGTATGCACAAAGATGTAAAAAATTAGCAATGGAGCAATGGTTGATGAAGATGATGGAACTTGTTGAGATTGCCCATTGATTTTTTTAAGTTAAAAGAAAACATCCATGTTTATTACAATTGCTGACTGGAAACCCCTTATGGATTTTTTTTTGCAAAAAACAGGAAAACTGATTAATGGTTTTGATGATTAGACAGGATATATTACAGAAAAAGAGAGACATGTAACTTTAAGGAAAAAGGTACATACAGTACACAATTGTACTCACAACTGCTGTAAACAAGACTGGAAGGCATTTCTTTTCCCTCCTTTTTTTCCTAGTCTTCTTTTGTGTTTTTTTCCTTTTCTTGCATTTTTATTCTTCTTTTTGATTTCTTTTCCTTTTTTCTTTGCTTTATATTAATTAGTATTAGTTTTTATTTTCCTTTTAAAGACTTTTAATTAATAAATAACAAATAAATAACATATACATAAGATACATATATGTGTATGTGTATGTATGTGTACACACACTGATATGTATGTGTGTGTGTGTGTGTGTATGTGTACACACACACACACACATGCAGTATATCTTATGAAAGGATTTATTTTAAAAAGGATTCAGATGCATCTTCTCAGGCAATATTTATTTGTATACCGCCTTTTCCAATATGGGCATGCTTGGGGAATAAATGATTTCTAATGCAAAATTTTGATTGGCAAGGGATGAACCCTAGCAGACGCCCTGAGTTGCTACCATCTGAGCTACTGCTGATTCCATTATTGTGGATCGTGCCAATTCTCTCCCATTGAAATTTATTGTAGATTTCTTTTATATTGCTACTTGTAAGTTCATACCTTTCTTTAATAAGTACTTGTACTAGCTCAGTTTGAATCTAATTTCTGACTCCTGGGCTTCGATCTTATTTTTGTCATTTTACTTAATGTCATGAAGGACTCCTTGCTGTTTCCAAAGCTGTGAAACTATATAAGGAGGCTGCATACCATGAGGGCAATGAGAAAGAAAAAAAACAACAACCCAAAACCCAAAAGACAAAGAACGTCAAAAGCATCATAGTGTAAAAGAATTGCCTTTGGTAGCAAATGTTGTCATTTTGATCTTGAAACCAGCATTTCTGATAGCTAACCAAATGTGGGTTTTCATACAGTATTTTAGTACTAATTAGGGATAATTAGAGCTTTCTGAAAAGCAAACACTGGCCTAACTTCAACTCACATGCATCAGGACAGCTGAACTAATGTAAGCTGAAGTTTACTGTAAAATTAAAATATATTGCATTCAAAGAAGAAAACAAAGAGGCAACAAGAATCTAAAAATTATAAACCAGCAAGAGCAACATTAATTGCTGCAGTGCAATGTCTCTGCTTCATGAAGCATGTAAGTGCACAAAGTGCAAAGAATGAGAATCGGCAAAGGCCAGGATGGTAACAGTGGGGAATGAAAAACACAGTTTTATTACTTCTGCATTTGTTTTATTGTTGAACGGTACCTATCAAATAATTCAAGTACCTGTATTTAAAAACGAATGATGCTACAAGGTGCAGAGTTTGAAAAGCACTTAGAAGATGGCAAATCTGCAAAGAGGAAGGAAGGGATAGGGCTAATTTTTTTTAAAAAAAATCTTGATATTAAAAAGATATTAAAAGATATTAAAAAGATATCAATATTTAAATGTATAATTTTGATAAATGTAATACCCACCCACACATTCAGATTACAATATTAGAGCAATATTCTCTTTCAGCATCCCTGTTTCCTATTGTTGTATACAAGCAAGTCTTTCTGATGCCAAATAGAAGTGAAAGACTGAAAAGGGAAAAGTGATGAAAAACAGCTTCATGGTGAAATAGTAAGAATCCCCAATATGATTAAGGTGAGGATGAAGCTATACCATGAGACATATAGACACATTTCACAATTGTTTCACTTGTTATTTCAGACATAAAAGTCCCTTTCACCTTAACAGGCCATTAATTGAAAAATGTTTGCCACTGTAATATTCTGCTTAAATATTCAAACATTATGTAATACTATTGTAATTTACAGTTGTTTTAATGATACAAAGTTATAATTTCTTACAAGTGCTCATGTGTAAACATGGTCAGAGCTCTGGAGTTCATATAATAATTTGATTTAATGTATTTTGTCTGATTTTCTGCAAACTTGAATAATTTTTATATTTATTTCAATTTCAACCAGTATGAAAAAGTGTTAAACAAAATTTATTGTATTGTAGCTCAGGTTTGTTTTTTTAAAAAAATAATCTTTACAATCTCCAAAAGGACCATTCTAGAGAATTGAGAAGTTATAGCACAATGTATCAAGAAGCACCAAATTGGTCACTTAGTTAAATCCTAATGAAAACAGTCTGCTGAGATACTGATTTATTACCCTTATATCATATTTTTCATTCAAGAGCCCAAAATACTCTACATATTGCTCCTTCTTTCTCTTTTTCCCATAAAAATAACTCTGCGAAGTAGGTTGGGCTGAGAGAAAGTGATTGGCCCAAAGTCACAAAGTGAGTTTCCAGACTAAGGTGGATAAAACCTGGTTACCTTTGCTTCTAGCTATACAATGCATTACAGTGACATGACTATATGATCAACAACAAGATCAATAGAGTTGATTCTTATTACAGCGGATTTCACATTTATTTTCAGTAATGGTAGTTATTCCAGGAGATTACAAAGGATATTAATACTGTGTTTGATTAGTAGAAAAAGAATTACAGGCAAACTGTGCACCAGGTAAAGGTTGGCAATCAGGGGAAGAAGTCTATATTGAGATTCCATGATGTAAACCCCATGAAATATGTATGAGAGTCTATCATCAGAAAGCAAATACAGATAAATAGGATTTGCATTATGATATCAATGCATGCATGTCATCATTCCCCCATCATTGTGGCTATTTGCAGAATACTATGAAAATAAATGATGGAAGTACCAAACATTAATTCTTAAGAATGATAGTTAAGACATTTTGGCTAGTAAAACTACTCACACACAAAAAGAAGCAAATATAGCAAACTTGTTTCAATCTTATACTATTTTAATTTCTTTTCCCACCCAGTTGTGATTGAAACTGTAATATTCCATTCCACCCTATAGAAGTGACTCAAGTATAATGGAATTTTGTGAGATAGGTTCAGAAGTCAAAACAGAAGAACTAGAAGATGAGCATTTTTCAGGGAAAGGTCTGGAATAGAAAATGTACATTTCTCTGTCCTCTAAAATGTTGAAGTTTAATAATAATAATTTAATAATTTGATTTCTATACCACCCTTCTCCCGAAGGACTCAGGGCGGTGAACAGGGCAATACACAATAAAAATATTATACAAAAATTAAAAAGCCATTAAACATTATGCCCTTAAAATTAATACATATTACAATTAAAACTATTTATAAAACCCAACCCCATCCCATCAGACCAGGCCAGCTTGTTCGAAAAAGAAAGTTTTGAGATCGCGCCGGAAGGAGCGAAGGTCGGGGGCTATCCGGAGCTCAACCGGTAAGCTGTTCCAAAGGTCTGGCGCGCCCACAGAGAACGCTCTCCCCCTGGGGGTCACCAATCGGCATTCTTTGATCGGTGGCACCCTGAGGAGGCCCTCTCTGTGGGAGCGCACTGGACGGAGGGAAGTTGACGCCGGCCGCAGGTGTTGCCGTAGGTAATCCGGACCCATGCCATGAAGGGCTTTGTAAGTCATCACTAACACCTTGAACCTCACCCGGAGAGCAACCGGTAGCCAATGCAGCTCGCGGAGCAAAGGTGTAACATGGGAGTATCGGGAAACTCCCAAGACAACTCACGCGGCTGCATTCTGCACCAGCTGGAGTCTCCGGGTGGACCTCAAGGGCAGCCCCATGTAGAGAGCATTACAGTAGTCTAGACGAGAGGTCACGAGCGCATGAGTGACTGTGCGCAAGGCATCCCGGTCTAGATAGGGCTGCAACTGGCGCACCAGGCGAACCTGGGCAAAGGCCCCCCTAGTCACAGCTCCAATATGCTCTTCCAAAGAGAGCTGTGAATCTAGAAGGACCCCCAAGTTGCGGGCCCTATCTACGGGGGGTAATAGCTCACCCCCCATGGCCAATGATGGAATAATCGGAATTTCCCGGGATGCCGGCACGAACAGCCACTCAGTCTTGTCAGGGTTGAGTCGAAGCCTGTTCCTCCCCATCCAGACCCGGACCGCCTCCAGGCAACGGGACATCACGTCGAGGGCATCGCTGGGGTGGTTTGGGGTAGAAATAAAAAGTTGGGTATCATCAGCATATTGGTGATACCCAACTCCAAAACCACGAATGATCTCACCCAGCGGCTTCATATAGATGTTGAACAGGAGAGGCGAGAGAACCGATCCCTGAGGAACTCCACAAATGAGAGGTCTCAAGGTCGATCTCTGCCCCCCTGCCAACACCGACTGTGAACGTCCCAGAAGGTAAGAGGAGAACCACTGGAGAACTGTGCCTCCCACTCCCTGAGACGTCGCAGCAGGATACCATGGTCGATGGTATCAAAAGCCGCTGAGAGGTCTAAAAGGACTAGGACAGAGGAGCAACCTCTGTCCTGAGCCTGCCAGAGATCATTCGCCAGCGCGACCAATGCCGTCTCCGTGCTGTACCCGGGCCTGAAACCCGATTGGTACGGGTCTAGGTAATCAGCTTCATCCAAGAACAAAGGGAGCTGCTGCGCCACCACGCTCTCAACAACCTTCGCTAAAAAGCGAAGGTTGGAGACCGGACGATAGTTGTTTAAAATTGCTGGGTCCATGGCAGGCTTCTTGAGGAGGGGTCTCACCACCGCCTCCTTCAAGGCGGCGGGAAAACTACCCTGACTCAAAGAGGCAGTAATCACTGCCTGGAGCCAGCCTCGTGTCCCATCCCGGGCTGCATAGGTCAGCCAGGATGGGCACGGGTCCAACAAACATGTGGTGGAGCTGAGCTTCCCCATGATCTTGTCCACTTCTTCAGGAGTCACAGGATCGAACTCTTCCCAGATTAAATCGACAAGGCCGCCCATATCCTCTTCGTCAGACTCTGCCCAGTCGGAGTCCAAACCGGTCCGGATCCGAGCGATTTTGTCCAACAGAAATCGGCTAAATTCCTCGGCTCAACCCTGCAAGGGTTCCTCCCTCACCTCCTGATTAAGAAGAGAGCGAGTTACCCTAAACAGGGCGGCCGGGCGATTATCTGCGGACGCGATGAGGGTGGCAAAGTGGTTAGACCTAGCCACCCTCAACGCTGCGAGATAAGTTCTCGTAAACGACCTTAGTCGTAACCGGTTGGATTCGGATCGGCTGGACCTCCAACAGCTCTCTAGGCCCCGTCTCCGACGCTTCATCTCACGGAGCTCCATGGAGAACCATGGGGCCTGTTGGGATCTGCGTCGGGTCAAGGGCCGCATGGGTACAACTTGGTCGAGTGCCTCTGTGGCTGCCCTTTCCCAGGCTTCCACTAAGGCATCGACCGAGCTGTGAGCAAAGGAGGCAGGTGGGGGCCCAAGTGCCGTTTGGAACCGCTCAGGGTCCATAAGGCGCCTAGGGCGGAACCATCTTGTTGGCTCAACAACCCCACGACAGGGAGTGGCAAAACGGAAGACCATCCGCAGGAGATGATGATCGGTCCATGACAGGGGTAAATTAATTGGGGAACCCCCCCAAGATCATCTAACCACCGTCCGGATAGAAAAACCAGATCGAGTGTGTGACACCCCCCCCGTGAGTTGGGCCCAGAATAACCTGCTTCAGGTCCATGGCCGTCATGGAAGCCATGAACTCCCGAGCTAACTCAGATGATCCCCCCAGGGATGGTAGGTTGAAGTCACCCAAAACAATAAGTTTGGGGAACTCAACCACCAACCCTGAGAGGACATCGAGAAGCTCAGGCAGGGCTGCTGCCACGTGTCTAGGTGAAACGTACACCAGCAGCAAGCCCAACCGAGCTCTGGGACCACATCTCAGGAGGAGGGACTCACACCCGGCTATCTGGACTGTGGTGGTCTCCCGCGGACATAGGGTCTCCCTCACAACAACTGCCACTCCACCGCCCCTACCCTGAGCCCTAGGCTGGTGCAGCACCCGGAAACCTGATGGGCTAAGATCAACCAGGGGGACTCCGCCCTCTGGGCCCAACCAGGTCTCCGTGATGCAAGCCAGGTCCGCATGCTCCTCCTCAATCAGATCACGGATGAGAGGTGCTTTATTCATAACGGACCTGGCATTGAAATACACGAGCCTGAGCTCAGGTGGCTGCACATCCTCGCTCCCGGTACCACGTGCTGAAGTTGTTGAAGAAGATCACTTACTTTATTGGATAAGTTACTGAAAATATAAGCTAGGCTTTAAATAGATGTCTTTACACAAATAATCTGTTAATAATTACCATTGATACAATGAATGCTATGGTAGCCATATTATAGTGCTAAAAGTCTAAGACAATTTTCTCCATTTTAATTTTTAATGCTTATAAATGTTTTCTTGTGTGTGCATGTGCATGCCATCAAGTTAATTTTTTACTCCTGTTGACTGCCTGAAAAGTCCCTGCAGTTTTCTTGGCAAGGGTTTGGAAGTGGTTAACATTGCCTTCTTACTAAGGGTAAGAGAAAATGACTGCCCCAAGGTCGCCGAGCTGGCTTTATGCCAATGCTGGACTAGAACTCAGCATTCTCCCAGTTTCCAGCCTGCAGTTTTAACCACCAGACTGGCTATATAAACATTCATCTGGAAATAAATCACTGAAACATACAAGAAAACATACAGTACATTCCAGTCCATAGTTAGGTAGTCAGTTTTAAACTTACTTCCTCATTTGAATCAGTAACCACATACTGTTTCAATTCTAGCCCAAATTAGTCCATATCCTTCTTAAAGTAATTAGTCAAAATTGCTAACCTTTTTCCGCTTTATCTTTTCTGCAAGGTAAAACATTCTATTTCGTAGCAGAGGTTTATTTTTTATTGATTTTTAATAGTTATTCTGTTCTTAACATTAAACCTGTTAATGTTCCCACTTCAGAAGTAAATAGTACCATAATAAATAGTCTCTTGCATAAATATTAATAATTATCCCACTTATAATAAAATATTTTTGGTTCTATTCTTGGTTTCCATTGGTGCTAAAATCTGGAGAGTGAAAAATTAGTAGATGTTACAGACCGACTATTGTGCATCACTGTACGGAACTTATTCTGGGAATCAAAGAACTACCATGCTAAATTCTGTTAGACCAGGGGTCTTCAAACTTGGCCCTTTTATGAATTGTGGACTTCAACTCCCAGAATTCCTCAGCCAGTGTGCCTGGCTGAGGAATTCTGGGAGTTGAAGTCCACAAGTCATAAAAGGGCCAAGTTTGAAGACCCCTGTGTTAGACCAATGGAACACTATAGAATACCTCTGTTACTGATATTTTATTGCAGTTTTTAAAATGCTATATCTTTGCACTAAATTTTAAATTTAAACTCAAAGTTTAAAACAGGGAGAACATAAATCAAAGAAAATGAAAGTATTAAGGATTTAAGAGAGCAGTGTAGTAAAGTATATCTCCCATATCTGTTTTTAGTAGCTGTTATGACAATGCCAGGTGTTAACTATCTGAAACAAGTCAGAGACTAAATAAATGATAGTAACTGGAGTTTGACTTCAGAAATTAGGGGGTTCAACCCATATCTAATTAATTATTGAAGTTAAAGTATTGTTCCTTGCAGTATGTACTTTTCTATAATTGCATCTCAGGGAATATTTATCTTAATTAAGATCTTTCATCTCATAAAAATTTGCTACACAGCATTTTTGTGCAGGTTTATTATACATTCTGTTTGGAAGTGGGAAACTGGTGTATTATTTAGATACAGTATAAGCTTGTTATGATTCAGAAGAACTAAATTATAAAAATGAATTGATCTGCATCTTGATGACCAACTTCAATTTAGTGTAGCAATCTTGAGTAAATTGTCTGTGATTGTTTTAAATATAAATCTCTGTTAATGTGTTCGGGTTTACAAAAAAATACATATTTGAAAAATTCAAATTCATATTTGAAACAGGTTGTTTTTCATAAGCTTAATATTCTACTTTTAATTTATTATTTTTCTTTATCCCATTAAGCATCATCTCAGATCCAGATTCTGAATAAGTACTGTATATATCTTCTGAATATATTATTCCTGTTGGTCAACATTATCTGTAATTTCTAGATAATTTTCAGCAAACAGAATAACTGTTCTCCGGCAGCAGAGAAAGAATTCAATACTTACTCTGGAATGCATCATAATTTTTGCAAGATTATGGAACATATTTTAATCAATAACTGCACCTTTGTTTTCTTAATATTTGTATCTTACATTTGAACAATCACTAGCTTGTTATGTTATGTTAAGGAAAAAAATACTGAAAGTAGAAAACACAATTACACGTCTAGTGCAAGCAACATTTGTTTTCATACAATGAAACAGATTTAACAAAATCAATGGAAGACAGGAGCAGCCATCTAAATTGCTGCTTCTGTTTCTAATCATTTTATTGTATGACAGATAAATTGTTGAGGGCAAGGCATGTCTTGACAGAATCATGCTGCCTTTTCATAGTTTACCAGTATAAATGTTAAATCCAAGGTGTTTGTCTATTTGCATGTGCATGTAAAGAACTACCAGGGCCTAAAGGAGGAACTGGAGAGGATGTGGAAAATAAAGGCCAAAGTGGTCCTAGTAGTGGTAGAAATACTCAGGATGATGAGTCCTAAGCTGGGAGAGTAACTTCAACAGATTCCAGGAACAACATAAGAGCCCCCTCTGTGTGTCTAAAAGACTGCAATGCTAGAACAACTATGATCCTGCACAGAATCCTCAAATTCCCAGGCCTCTGGTAGGACCCAAGTTTGAGGAAGATACAGGCCACCCATAAGAATGAGAAGAGAATTTTTATTTTTTATATCGTGTGACTATCAAGTGCAGCATATACAAAAGTGATGCACAGAAAACACTGAACATCAGAATCAAGTAGCTAGCATTATGTACAGGAACATCTACATAGTTTATGGGCTAGACTTTCCCAAGTTGAGATGAAAGATCCCACAGAAGATTGTGGACAATAAGGAGGGCTAGGTTCCTGTGGGACTTCCAGATCCAGATGTGTAGACAGGTAGTAGTCAATCAACCAGACATCATTGGGGACAGAATTGTCCCAGTTCAGAGTGCACCGAGATATATTTCTGGATTTCAGATACAGATTCATTCTGGCCTAGAAGGATCTTACTGTTAACATTTTGGAAACTGAATTAAATGATTTTGATGAATGTAAACTATAGAAATAATTACAATAAAAAATTAGCAAGGGCTAGTTATAATTTTATTATTATTATTATTATTATTATTATTATTATTATTATTATTATTATTATTATTATTATTCTGTGTGTATGTATGTAGAACATTATCCACATAAATACAATACATACACAGATGTATCAAATATAAAGATATCAAGTTTTATTTTTTTCTCCTTGGGTATCACATTCTACAGAGGAACTGCATTTATGTGTTGAAATTCTCTGTGGTTTTCTTTTATTCCAATTTTCACACTTTCTTTCCTTTTAACTGAAATATAGATAGCATACACAACTACAATTGCAAGTGTCGTATATGATATTATTCAGCCAATCAATAAAGAATTATTTTTATTCATAGATAGTTCCACTATCTAAGCCACTTAGAGAAAAAAATAAAGCCTTCAGGAAACACCAGTATGGGTGGGCAAATATTTTTGTATATTTGATATATTAAAAATAAGTTCAGGATTAAAAAGGTCTCTGTTTTTCTTTTCTCCTACACTGCTGAATTGGTCCAATCCTTTGTAAACCAAGCTTGCACATGCAACAAAAAAAGCAAATGTGTGAATGATAGTCTTTTAACTTGCAAATTCTTTCTTCATTTTACTTACACACAAATTACACTCTCTGCACTTTTCCTTAGAGATCATCTGCAACCATAGAATTCCTCATTACCAAGATGTCAAAATAACATCACAAAACATTTGAAGGCCACCCCCATTATTTGTGTACAATTGGAAAAATTATTTTGGCTGAACTCATCCAAAGCTTTATCTGTTTTACAAGTTGTGACATGCATAACCTGTTACAGGTAGCAGCAGCGCTGGAGTGGGAGAGAAGGAGTGGGCTTGCGCCTGCACATGGGCTGATTTCACAAATGCTGCTTTGTACATGGATGCACGCACATACACACTCGCTCACCATTTTGGCAACCTGATTCCAAATGGGCTGCGGCCTGACACTGGGCCATAAACTGGGGGTTGAGAAGATTTGCTGTATATTCCTTAGGGCAGACATGTCAAACACAAGGCCCGGGGGCCAGATCCGGCCCGCGAAGTGGTTTCATGTGGCCCACGAAGCCATCCTGGAAACAGTGAGGGAACGGCCCCCACTGCCTTGGCCCTGGCCCAGAGACCCTCCTTCTGCCAGAGACCCTCTGATCTGTCCCACTCCTGCCGAGGCCCCCATAGGCACCCTTGATGCGAACAATGTAGAGCTGGCCATGCCCACCCAGTAGGCCATATGCACTCTAGCCATGCCCACCTGAACTGTATAAAAGGGGAATGCGTGGGAGGGCTGGTTTGCTGAAGGCAACCGCTTGATTAGTTCCTGTTTCATAGCTCCTGTTTCATGATTGGTGTCTTGTTTTGCTGTTTTATGTTAATAAATTTGGCAGGCTTAATTCCAGCCTCCAGTGGCGTAGCGTGGGTTGTCAGCACCCGGGGCAAGGGAAGTAATTTGCGCCCCCTAACCCGTGGATTTTAGCACTCGAGTCTGCCGCAGGGAGCCCCGCATCCTGGGCGTCCGCCGCACCCCCCACCCACGCCTCCCCCGGGAAAAGGGGGAAGATCCGGCATCCCCTCCCTCACGTGCGGCAGAAGCGCCGGGACCCGAGGCCGTGCCAGGAGGCGGGCGGCGCAGCGGAGGATATACAGAACATTCAAATAGAAGGAAAATATGTGCATCAATAAGACAAAACCAGATTTACATATATTATTCCCCTCCACTTGAATATTCATAAATATATTGGAGCACTATTACTTTCCTTCCCTTACGAAGTAGGCCCAAAATTTATGAAGTTCTACTTCTATTTACAACCAATTTGACCTTAATCTACTTGGTAGATAGAGAGGCAAAGTAGTTAACAGGTGAACCAACAGCAAAGTTAAAATGTCAAAGCACTTTGTTAATAATCTATATTCTATTTTACTTCTATAAAGCCTCAAACAGCTTCTTATTTACAGTAAGTTACACAGTGCCTGCTCATTTCTGTATCTGTCAACTGCCCCACTCTGATAGTCAACAAGAGAAACTCCTGGGTTTATTTTTTCCTCCAAGAGAATACGGTACTGAAAAGCCATGTGGGTACAGAAGTGGGAAATCCAGTTCTAACATTTTGCTTGTAAAAGTCATAAAACAAATTCCTCCTTTCTTCCCTGGATCTCCCACTGTCCTTTCAACATCAATCAGTTGCATTTGAGTTGTTTTGAGAACGAGCTCAGAGAAGTGGAGGCAATTAGAGCTCCCAGACCTGTCACTTGACCTAAAATTATTTTATTTCCTCCGAACATGGGAACGGGGGTGCCCAACCTTCCGGGAAACACCAGGATCTCCCAGGCGGGGAGCCGGGCTGCGCCAAGAGGTGGGGCTGCGGGGCAGGAGGGGGTCTTGGGGGAAGGATCTGAAGGGGATCGGAGAGCCGTTCGTGGAAGCCGCAACCCAGGAGGAGGAGAAGTGAAGGCGCAGCGCTTCCCACGGAGCAGAAAAACTCGCGAGGAAAGGCGGAGACTCGGAAGGGGAGGGGGCGCAACTGGGGGAAACCCACCTGGCTTTCCCAGGAATCCCTCCTCCCCTTCCCGCCCCTCCTATTCCCTCCCCCTCTCGCGGCGTCCTTGCCCACCTGGCGCCCCTCCCCCACCACAGGAATCCCTCCTCCCCTTCCCCCCCCGGGGATTCCCCCCTCCTGATTGCCCTCCCCCTCTCGGAGCCTCCTTGCCCATCTGGCGCCCCTCCCCCACCAGGGGAACCTCCGCAGCCCTGGCGTAAGAGGCGTCGAGAGACCAGGAAGGGGAGATGGAGGGGCAGGAAGCTGGATTCCCAGCCCCCCTTTCTCCTCTCTAGGCGCAAAAACTCTGCGCTTAACTCCTCCGCTGAAGCGCTGCGGGGAGGGGGCGACTGGGGAGCCGCCGAGCAATGCTAAAGTGCTCCAAGCGGGAACAGCAAAGGACCGTCACCCTTCATGCAAAGCCCCAAGACCAAAAACTAGGATCCAGATTGAAAAGGAAAGTTGTGTGTGCCAATCTGTACCTCTAAATGCAAATTAGGAATTCGTCGCCGAGCGCACCCCCCCAGATGTTGCGCCCGGTGCGGCCGGCCCCCCCTGCACCCCCCACGCTACGCCACTGCCAGCCTCTTGCCGTTTGTAAAGGGGTTGTCCCTGCCTTTTCTGCAGGGCCGGTAGCAGGCTGGTACAGAACACCACCCAGTAGGCCATGCCCACCCAGGCCATACCCACCCAGCCCCCTGAGGGCAACTGCAATGCTGATGCGGCCCTCAATGAAATTGTTAGCATATATAGCAGTCCCTCCTTCAACTTTATCTGGTACTACAACCTCGTGTGATAGACGGGGCTCACAGCTCTCAGTGATTAAGCATAGTTCAGTAACCACAATTTAGCATTGTGAGGTTATTTAACTCGAGATTGAATTTTAATGTGTTGAATTTTTCATTTTCTATCCCATTGGTTCCAGCTGAAATAACATGCTATATTTGGTCCAAAGTTGCATGGGATACATTTTGTAGATGGGTGTAGGATATAAGTGAGTTTAGTGTGATCCAGATCAACAGTTATCCATCACATATCATACTGATATCATATCATTGCCCAAAGAACTTTCCACTGGCATAATGGGTCAGAGGAGCTTTTTCAGGAAAAGTTCAATCTTTCTTTTCATCATTTTTTTTATCCTCTAGCTAACCAAAGATTGCACCCTTAGTATCATATTTTAACATTTATTAGCTTTGAGAGAGAAAACAGAAGAGGGTATTTCCAAAATGGGTTGTCAGAGTGGAAATTTATTTCTAAAGCATTTGTTAAAGATGGTGAAAAGAGAAAGTATATCTGAAGGTCAAGCTTCAATACATGTGAGACAATACCTCCATGTCTTAGGAATTAGTTGGCAAATAATACTGATAAGGGCTTTAAGTTATTTTAATCCTAATCATTAAATGTCATGCCTGTCAACTGTGTTAAGTTCATAGGGAACATTTTATTTCATTGTACTCCCAAAATAAATGTGAAGGGTATTATCCACTTCACATGACAAGTATCACAAGCCCTGCTGCAAAAGAAAGGAGCGATTCAAACACTTCAACCTGTTTTAAAGTCAGATTTTTGTCATGTTCTGTTATTCACTTCTTCTTTTGGTCCACATAAATACAGCATCGTGGCATGTGTCAGACCATTTCTTTTAGCATCCAGCATTTATAATATTCAAAGTATGCAATGAGAAGGTTTAAAGAATTCATATTTCTGTTTTCCATTTTCAGCAGGTAACTCTTCAAGACAATCATGAATCAAAATGTCCATGGAGTTGTGGGCAGTGAATTGTGAGAATACATGATTTGATTATTGTAGCCAGCAAAAGATTAATCCAACTCGGCACACTACAGGTTCGATTACAATACCTATTCTTGGGTGATTATAGAGGAAAATGAGAGAGGCATATTTTTTCTGAATGTACATCGTGGTTTCTTTTTTAAACTGTACCCAATTAGATTGACCCAAAGGAGTCAAAAAGCATTGGACCCTGGACAGGTGGATTCTTTATATCTCCCTATAAGGGTTGGAGAGATGTTTTATTTGTAAGAACAAACACACAAAAGTAATATGTAAGCGCTTCTCTTATTCTCTTCTATTGCTATCTATAGCTATTACTATGATAATTACTATTGAAATATATTACTCTTCAATTACTATAACAGTTACAATGTTTGCACTATATACTATTACTATTCAATATACTATACTCTATACTACTGCTCGTATGCATCAGCATTTCTTTCTTAAGACTGTTCTGTCCCCTCTCTCTGAGATTGTGCTTGTTTTGCTGGGCTGTTATATCCCACCCCCTCACTTTTGGACCATCTACACCAGGCATGTCAAACTCCCAGCCTATGGGCCGGATGCGTCATGCCAAAACTGCACCCGTCCCATTGCTGGCAATGGGGAAAAAGTCGCAATACGTCACGCGACGTCACGTGACATTGCGAGTTTGGCATGTCTGATCTACACTTTTCTGAAGGAAAAGAAAACCTTTTCATTTGACTGCTGAGTTTGCTGGGGGCTGCAGACATTCAAAATATCTTTCCTCCCACACCTGTGTCAAGGCTGCAGATTTATTGGCAACTCTACCATGCTGATGCTGTGGGAAATGCTCAGTTGGAAGAGAAGGAAGGCAACACTTATGCCTGCAATTTTGTTAAGCAGCCTGTGCTTCCTGTGCTATGTCTGTGATCAGTGGAGCTCTTTAGGCTGTTGGATGGAAGTAGGTAGCATAGCCTTTGAGGATCCCAAAAGGCACTCTATTTTCACCCAAACTCTACCATAAACAATCTGAATAGCCTTTGTGGATAAAATCACTTGATTACATATTGGGTTTTATACTACATGGACCAATATTGTGTGTAGGATATCCAGCACACCATCTGAAAACATCAACCTCAGGTCATCTTATTACCTGTCTCTCATAGCAGTGGATCTGCTCCTTGGATCAGTTCATACCACTGCTTGTCTGTTTGAGGTCTCCTTGAATTGGCTTGTATGAGCTACCAAGAATTATTAACACCTTGCCATTGTATTTGTCCATTCTTTCCCATCTTAAAAAGTCATATTTGGACTCAACTGATTTGAAAAACAATTTGTTATTGGCTAATATTTTATTTTAGTTAGCTTTGTGGAGAAGGCAATGATACTGCAATTCTAAGAGCTCTTAGAAGAAATTATCCAGAACCTACCAATCTGAATTTAGATCTGGATTTGGCAATGAAATAGCCTTGGTTGCCCTGATAGATGATCTATACTAGGAAAAGATAGGTGAGTGAAACTCTACTGATACTCCTATATATCTCAATGGCTTTTAATAATATTAGTTACATCACAGTTTCCCTTGAGAGAGTGGGAGCTTGGCAGTACCATTTGGTAATAATTCCACTCTTATGGTATTAGTACTGATGATGTCTAACTGCTTAGGGACTGTTCGGAGTGGGAGTGGGTTTGGGTGTTCCTACAAAATTCCCTCTTATCTCCAATGTTATTTAATATAAATGTGAAAGATCTTACTTTATTTAAAATTAGGTGTCACCAGTGTGTGAACTTAACCTTTTCCATTAGCTATGAGTTGATCCCCTAAGAGCTTTGAATGACTTCAGATTAGATGTGGAGAAAAGCTAAACTTAAATTTGAACAAGATATGGATGTTGTTGGTTCTAGTGACTAGATTTCAGGATATGAATGATATCCCTGAACTAAATAGTGTCACACACTTTTTAAGGTACTTAGTTACTAGGAATATCATGGAGCTGGCACTGGACAAATCATATTGTATCTGTGGCAAATGGGGGGAGAGCTTTAGCTAATAAAACCATGTGCCCCGGCATATTGTAGGACATGGTTTGATGATATAGATACCAGTTTAAAGTTAGACGGCTACAATATATTCTTGATGGGTCAACCAAGAAAATAATCTGAAAATTACCCTGGCCCATAGTGTGATAACACAAGTGGGGAATGGAATTTCTGAGAAGTACCATATCACCTTTGCTGAAAATACTTGCATGTGAATATTCTTCTGGGGTTGATGATGGAAGATGAGCATATACAGTACATGTATGAATATACTTATTTAATTTATATCTACTTTTCCATCGGCAAATAGTGCTCAGGGAAAGAGTGGATAATATAAGGAAACAAGTTTAAAAAGAAAGGAAAATATTGTTAAAAGGATATAAATCAAAATTGTCCAATTCTGAGAGATGTTTTAAGAAATGTTTTATGGAGATAAATGTGAGTTCTTGATTTTGATTTTGATATTTTTACACTTAAAAAAATATTGTAAACTTCTCAAAATAGTTTTGTTTAGAGCTGCCATATTAATTAAATAAATAAAAATAAACAGCTTGTACACCAAACACATAATGGTGTTTGAATAAAAAGTTATGGTTGCTGAGAGAAGAATAGCATCTAGAGCATTAATTTCATTGTCAATTGGCAGGGAGTTCCAAAATTTACAAGCTGCCAAGGAACTTTTTCTTGCATTCACACCCACCTAATGAACTTCTGATGGTAGGGCTGGATTCTCCTGAAAATCATAAGAGACTGGACAGATCTCCAAGAGATTTGTTTGTTTTAAATATCTTAGTGCCAAGAAATTAGTTCGGGAAATTTGAAATACAAGGCTTCCATGACATAGTTCCTAGTTCAGTTCCTCAAAATACATATGGTTGGTAAACTAATCTGAATTTAATTAGTTCTCCGGCATTACATACTGTATGCTTGTCAGCAAGATTTTAATTCTTTGCATTCATCTGGTGAAAAAATGGGGGGAAGTTACATCCTCCTTTCTTGTCTATAAAAATGATAGCTATTGTAGTGGTATATTCCTAGGTTATGCAAATTCCTGGGGTTTTCTTTTATCAACTATAACATTTTTATTTCTATTTTTCTGGCAAGAAGCATCTCCAATTTTTATTATTTTATATTTATAACTCACCTTTCCTTCATGAGCTCAAAGTGACATGCACTGCATTTCTTCTTTCAATTTTCTCACCATCACCAACCCTAGGAAGCAGCTTTGGCTGACAGAGCGATCGATCCAGACTTATCCAGTGAACATTTATGGTTTAAAGGGGTTGGACCCAAGACTTTCACAATCTGTGTTCTGAAAAATTAACCAGATTATCAGTTGTGGACCATGTATGTATGCATGTGTTAGAAAAAGGAATAGGGAGATTTTTTTGAAAAAGTACTATATTAGTTGTAAAGACGTTCTCATACTAGGGAAGCAGTAAATCACATGTGTGGTAATGGCCTTTTCTTCACTCTTACAGCATCAGAACAGCTTTCCAAATGTAGCTATAATTGCAACACACACACACACACACACACACACACACACACACACACACACACACACAAATATTCACACGGACCACTGTTACCTCCATAATGCTTCTTGAGGTCTGTTGGAAGATGTATTTTGATATATATTCAGATATTCAGGCTGAGATTTGCCCTCCCCATTTGGTCTTGGTTCAGGGGGTCCATTATCATTTTTTGATATTGATACCGGACCCCCTTGAATTAAATGTATTTTTTTGAAAAAAGTACTACATTATTAATATTTCCTTGCATATAGCAAATTGAGCTCAAAAGTGAGAAGTAATATGCTATAACCTTTCTAAGAAACTTAAAAGTGAGCTGAACCAAATAGTAAAACTCTTATGTTTTATTTTCAATTTAATATTAGAAGTAAAAGATAATTTTATTTTGCATCCAAACATGAAGTGCAATTTTAGAACTACACTGAAAAAAAATCCTGTCAAAATAATAAATTTGAAAAATTAAAGTAGAGCATAATAAAATTTATGTTGTAGGGTACAGTAATAAAATGCTATACAATTATTCATAAAGATTATCAATAGCTAATATACTGTATTACAAAACTCATCTATCCTAATATCACCCTCTGGAATCATGTCAAATTTATACTGTTATACAGGGATTCTATCAGACAGTGAAAGGCTCCATAGAATATAAGTACAATGTCAGAGATTACAGAAAGCCACAAGGGAAATTAAAAACTGTTTCTTATATAGTGTTAGAGGATTTAAGCCACTATGTTCTAGGCTTTATGTCATTATTGTTTTGTAGTTGGGCTTTTGATTCTGATGGAAAGGTATTCAGAAGATAGGAATGCACCACAGAATCATATCATGCATTTAATATCTCGATATCATCATCCCAAAAAATTGTAGAAGTATGGAAGTTTTCAGAAACTTTCATTGATAAATTTGTTTTAGTTTGGCTATCAAGTACCTGTTTAGGAGGGAACCACCTCACTTGGTGGTGGTAGATCAGTTATAGCTGTCTTACTTGAACACATTGGCTAGTCTGCATCTGGTTTGATCTACCAAGGGCCATAGAACAGGGGTCTTCAAACTTGGTCCTTTTATGACTTGTGGACTTCAACTCCCAGAACTCCTCAGCCAGCGTGCCTGGCTGAGGAATTCTGAGAGTTGAAGTCCACAAATCATAAAAGGACCAAGTTTGAAGACTCCTGCCATAGAGCAATGTATTGCATTCAGTTAAGTATTACCAGGTCTGGAAATCAAGTTCTATAATGGACGATTGATGGACTGGATTATCTCTTTTCAAAAATGAAAAAAAGGATTATATAACAACCAAAGATCAAAATAGCATTGAATAGATTCTGCCTAGCAGTTTTCTGTTTGCTTTTTGTTTTTTAAATAAATTCTAGAGGTAAAGACTGTTCAATTATAGCACAGGCTGTCCTAAGAGACAGTGGCAGTGATACTAGGCAGCGATACTAGATAACTGAAGCAGAAGCTAGAGTCAGAGTCTGGAAACTCAGCTGTCAGGGTTACAATAGTCACAATTCGTAGTATATGAATGTCAACATCCAGCTCGAGAACCCAAATAAAACTCAAGATTAAATCCGTTTCTGAAAATCTTATGGTTTATTGAATACACTGTGTGATTATGTCAAAGTAAAACTAACTTTGAGGTTCGCACACCAATTCACAGACTTAAGCAATTGTTTTCCCAGCCAAACCCCCAATGTCTTATGTAATCCACATCAACAAGTCCACTTTGTTATGGGAACCATCTGTTTCAAATCCACACCTTCTCTGGTGTCCTTGACAAGGCTTCAGGCTCCTATGGTCTACAGTTGAATTGAAGAAGTTTCATTTCTCCATCTGCCCACTTGAGAGTAACACCTCCTCACCTTTATCTAAAGGCAAGTTGAAATGCAGAGGCACAAAGTTTCATTCTTGACAATGTCCTTTGGTCAGAATACATATACGCCCAACCTATCTTTTAATTCAAATAACAGAATGTATTTATCTATTTTACCAAAATGTGCAATCTTCTGAAGACCCCTCCGTATGCTTTTTACAAGATCTTCTAGTGCCAGGGATCTTCCATATTTGCTTTTGGATGGGGTGGCACTGCTTCAGCCAGAACCACTTACAATCTTGGCCTCATAGTTCCTGCTGAAAGGAACTAAGTCCTGTCTAGGAGAATATTTGTATACCTTTGAGTTGTGAATTAGTTGCAACCATTGGTGGACTGGAGACCTTGCTTACTATCATAAATGCCTCATGACCTCCCATTTGGTCTACTAAAATGCACTCTATGTGGCGCTCCCTTAAAGAACATTCAGAAGCTTTAATAGGTGCAGAATGCAGCTGTGTGGCTAGTAAATATCACCATTCTGTGAGCTGCATTGGCTACCAGTGTGTTTTCAGGTACAATTCAAGCCACTGATTATCAACTTTAAAGTCATTCATAGTTTTAGATCAGGTTATTGGAGGGACCTTCTTTTCCTAATTGTTTCTATTTGGCTGATCTGGTCTGGCAGTATAGGCATGCTCTGGATCCTCTCATCCAACCCTATGGAACATTCTTCCTCTGGGGATTAGAATGGTCCCAACCCTGCTGGCCTTTTGCAAGGCCCTAAAACCTATTTTGGGGCCTGGAACTGGAGCCCCAAGTGTGAGAAATATCCTGTTTCCTGGCTGTGCTAGTGAATTGTACTGTAGTACTTTCCTTGGCTGCTGTGTATTTTAATTATTGCATTTGTGGTGGAAATTGTTTCTGATTTATTTTATGATTATTTAAGAGTCATTTTTTGACTCTTGGTGTCGATACAAATTGAAATAATAGTAATGATCTATGCAGAGGTGTTGGTAAGCTCTATTTACCAAGGAGTATTTGGGGGGGGGGAGCATGGAATGTTGCAAATACATCAGATGGTTGAAGATGAAAAAGAGGCATTGGAAGGTAATCTGAAGGATAGTGAAGAAGATAACACTGAAGCAGTACATGTAGTCCTCGACTAATAACCAGTCATTTAGTCACTGTTCAGAGTTATAATGTACTGAAGAAAGTGACTTATAACTGTTTTTCACACTTACAATCATTGCAGCATCCCTATGGCCACATGATCAAAATTCAGATCCTTGGCAACCGGCATGTATGTATATGGTTGCAGTTTCTCAGGGTCACCTTTTGTGACCTTCTGACAAACAAAGTTAATGGGGAAGCCAGATTCTGTGTTACTAATTTAACAACCACAGTGATGCACTTAATAACTTTGGCAAGAAAGGCTGTAAAATGGGGCAAAACATTTGGGGATCAATTGCAATCATAATTGAGGATTACCTGTATTGGAGAAACCAAATTGGCCTTAAAGAAAGACCTAGAGAAGAATAGAAAACAGACATGGCAAGACAAAGTATGGCCAGTACATTAAAAAAAAAAGCAGGCAAAGCAGACAACAAGATCTGGCAATGACCAAAAGCAGGAAAGTTGAAAAAGAAAATAAAAGACAGAGGAGCTAATTCTGGCTGCATAGGACCAAGCCTTAAGAATATATATATAGGGAAACTAGTATAGCTATTTTGAGCTATTTAACTCTTATCTTATTTTATTTATTTAGTTATATTTATATACCGCCCTATTCCCTGAGGACTCAGGGCGGTTTACAGGGAATTAAAAATCCAAAATACAAAAATTAAGAACCAAATTAAAAAATATTAAATTAACCCTGTAGTCAGTTAAAAATATTAACCCTGTAGTCAGTTAAAAAATAAATATTGCATATTAGGCAGCTTTTCAACCAGTGGTATGGGTACCACCTGTGGTACATTGGCACCTGGCAGGTGGTACATGACCATCCTAGAAAAGTGGTAGCGGGGGAGGGGAATGAGGTGAACCGGTGGCAGCACCGCACAAGCCTGAGTGAGAGACGGCTGGAGCTGTAGGGTTGTCAGGGCTCAGTGGAAGTGCCAGGATCAGCACCAGGCTCCAGCTGGAGCTTGGTGCTGATCCTGGCACTTCTGCTGAGCTCAGAAGAAGCACCGATCAGCTGGAATGTTGCAGCATCTCCAGGGTCTTGTGAGACATTCAGATGCTTGGCAACTGATTCATATTTATGATGGTCACAGTGTCCCAGGGTCATGTGAAGTGACCAAAACCTGCTGCAACCACCCAGCAGACGGGGGGAATAAAAACCAAACACCACCCACACCACCCTTGCTACCAATCCTCAACAGAAATGAACAACAATGAAAATTTCACCACAATGAAAACCTCGGACAGGAGGAAGAGCACCGCCGGGTAGGTAGGTAGGTGTCTTGCTTGGCTGTGCCTTGGGGGGCACTTTTTTCAGTGCCATTGTAACTTTGAACAGTCACTAAGTGAACTGTTGTAAATCGAGGATTACCTGTACTTCATCACTTTTTTTCCTTTTTTGGGGGGTGTCATCAAGTACTCGGATGTTGCCATATCCTAAAAGTGGTACAATGGGTGAAAAGGTTGAAAAGCCCTGCTCCAGACCACAGGTTCTCCTCGCTTTTTGTCAGCTGAAACCAAGGAGGAAAGATTAAGTTCTGACAGAGCACCTGGTCTACCCAAATATGGGACAGAGTAATCTGCCTTTCAGCCCCAATCTAGGAGCATTTTGCAGCCAAAATTGAAAAGACAGCAATAGAAAGCAAATGCCGCCTCTGCAAAGAAGCTGAAGAAACAGTAGATCACATAGCTAGCTGCTGCTAGATCATATACACTGATAACAAATAATAATATGACAAACTAGCAACAGTGGTGCATTGGAATATCTATCAGAAGTACTATTACCTGCAAGTAAGAGCTGGTGGGACCATAAAATAGATAAAGTAATAGGAAATTAAGAAATTAAAATGCTCTAGGGCAAAAGACAAGCATTTGCCATTCAGCACCTCACACTTAATTGTTGATATGAAAGAAAATACAGTTTGGACAGTGGACATTTCAATACATGAAAACAGCAGAGTAGAAGTGACCCAGCTGGCTTTTTCTGCCAAAGACGGGAGTAGAACTCATAGTCTCCTAGTTTCTAGTCTAGCACTTCAACCGGTAGACCAAAATTGGTGTGTTCTATTTAGAATCCCGAGTGCCGCGTAGCAGAGTGAGCGCCTGTTACTCATCCCAGCTTCTGACAACCTAGCAGTTCAAAAGCACGTAAAAATGCAAGTAGAAAAATAGGGACCACTGCGGTGGGAAGGTAACAGCGTTCCGTGCACCTTTGGCATCTAGTCATGCCGGCCACATGACCACGGAGACATCCTCGGACAAGCGCTGGCTCTTCGGCTTTGAAACGGAGATGAGCACCGGCCCCTAGAGTCAGAAACGACTAGCATGCATGTGCGGGGGAATCTTTACCTTTACCTTATTTAGAAGAGATGCCTGTTAAGTAAAGATGTGTTAGTATAAACAATTTGAGGGTCATTTGAGGTATTATCTCTCCTCACTTACATTTATAAATTGACATCAGGTTCAGCAGGAGAGGCATGGTACGAGTCCATTCAGCCAAGGAGGAGGTGAGCCTTCTCTGTTGTGGCACCCACTCTGTGGAACATAAACCCCTGCCCCCAATAAGATTGACCTCAAACCTACTGATTTTTCTGATATTCCTTAAAATGTGGCTTTATCAGAAGGCTTTAGGGAAACCATGGCAGTGAGGACCTGTGAAATGGCTATATTGTATGAAAGTACTCTAGGGTGGTTTTAGTTACAGCTATGTTTTAAATTGTTTAATGGCGTTTTAAAGTTTTATTTTTAATTATTCTGTTTTTATTGTTCACCTCCCAGTTACATCTGTGAGATGAGTGGCTACATAAATTTGATAAATAAATAAGCTATTCACATGCAAATATATTTGCATGGTGTTATAATTCCATAATAATAAATACTATGTGGTTTTAAGTACAGTATTTGTGGATAGGGACAAATTATGAATCTTCTCATATCTTAATTCTCAAGATATCTCATTGTCACATGTATCACAAGTCAGTGCTAGCAATTTGCAGTTGTTTCACAATCAATGAATCCCCAGATAGCCAAGTCACCCTCTCTGAATTATATTTTTGAAGAGACAAGTCAATATGGCTCTTCAAAAAGGCATTTGAGACATTTGAAGACTTTTCTACTAGAACGGGAATATATCAAGATCTTACTTTTATAGTTTCGGATCCTTATATTTTAATTCTATGTTGTTATTTCTGAGCCATTTGTAGTCTTCAGAAATGAGCAGTGTGTAAACCAAAGTAATATTGCATTGCATTATATTATACTATATGTACTATGTTAGGTGTTTGTATTTGTTCACAGAGTTCCCAAGTGGTGTTCATTTTTTGTACTTCCATGGACATCTTTGGCTTTCATCCAGTATAATGTAGATTGGACTGTAAAGCATTACTGTTTTCTCTTGCTGTCTAATATGTGAAGGACACATCTTAGTGCCAAAGTGGAAGCCGGACCATTTTCTTCTTTTAAATTCCTGTAAGGGACGCGGTGGCTCGGTGGGTTAGGACACTGAACTTGTCAATCAGAAGGTCGGCAGTTTGGCGGGTTGAATCCCAAGTGCCACGTAGCAGAGTGAGCGCCTGTTACTCATCCCAGCTTCTGCCCACCTAGCAGTTCGAAAGCATGTAAAAATGCAAGTAGAAAAATAGGGACCACTACGGTGGGAAGGTAACAGCGTTCCGTGCGCCTTTGGCGTCTAGTCATGCCGGCCACATGACCATGGAGACATCCTTGGACAAGCGCTGGATCTTTGGCTTTGAAACGGAGATGAGCACCGGCCCCTAGAGTTGGAAACGACTAGCAAGCATGTGCGGGGGAACCTTTACCTTTTATATTTATAATGCAAGCAAACATTTCTAAATATTTTGCAGTGCCTATGCAAATCCAGGGGGCTATCTGCCTCACCCTTACAACTGTATCTTGCATAGAAAGCTGTACTGCAGCAAGAGTTTACAACTGGGTGGGAGTTTTAAGTATCTCTTCCTACTGAAGCATTTTCTGCTTCTATTGGTCCATCTGTTAGTAAGAAACAGGATAGGGACTACTCTAAGCCTTACATACATGCCTTTCAGGCTTCTTCTGTCTGTTAAGGAAAAGTTATCATGCCTGACCTCTAGAAAAGGCTCTTTTGCTCGGCAGCAGCTTTCACTGAAGTGTGAACAAAGCTGCTCAAAGGCAATTGATGCTTAATCTTGAGCAATTAACTCTACAATACCCACACTGAGAAGTAGAATTCAACTGGACAGGTTGCTAGGGCAACCATAGAATTCCCTTTAAAAGGGAGAGTTTACTAAGGAATAACTGACTGTCAATTAAGTTGAGTAGGGTGATTGTTAAAGGGTGGTGGAGTAGCTCCAGTGATCTGCCTATTTAAAAATAAAATTTTAGTATTAATTGTCCTATATGATAGCTGGAAAGTAATTTAGAGATCATATGGAAGACCAGGTGGGGCAATGGTTCAAATAAATTTCAGTGAAATCCAGTTGTTCAAAATTGTAGACATACAATGGTTAACTTTTTTATGATATACATGTGTATATGTTAATATACATGTTAATATACATGTAGGGAAATGGCAAATTTTCAAACAAATCATACAGAAGGAAGGTTTTATTCTGATTACAAGAATGCAGTATAAGTAATTTGTTACCATACCACCATGATTTTTTTCTCTTAGTTATTTGTTACAGGCATTTTGCAAAGTTGTCATAGATCAATTTGCACATTTCCTAGAGTTATGTTATATAAAATCTTACTTGGAAATTAGTTTTGTCATTCATCCTGGCAAATTACTTTGAATCTGGTCACTTACAGATACTCTATATAAATATATGATGTATTTTCGTGAATAATTTTCCACTTAATTTTTAGTATCATTGTTCAAACCACAATGAACTTTTCATTCACTGTATAGACATTCATTCTGCTTGTTAATGAAGTATAAATTTTCAGATAAAGGAAGTTTGCTTTTGACTGACCTGGATCTTTTCCCATAAAGCACACTGTGTGCCCTGGTTCCAGGCATCAAATTAGGAATCAGATCAATGGATTTTTCAACAGCAAACTCATAAACTGCAGGTGGCAGAAATAAACTGTTCATCCTTATATACAAAATACAAATATTAATGCAAATAATTTTATGATATGTTTATCTATTGAGCTGACAAATACCAAATAAATAATGACTAAAGGTAGCAATAAAAATAAAATATACAAGCAACCAATTTTTTAAAAGCTGCAATTGAAAACTTAGTTAAAATAGGCCACTTAAATTTTAAATTAAATTTAATTTAAATTAAGTTTGCCCAGCTTATCAGCAGTGAACTCTCCTCCAGCCTTTCGCCTTCATTTGTAAGCTTTGTCGGCTGAACCTCTGCAGAGAACTCTTAATTATCAGAGACCCAGATAATGCAAGATGTCCAGTCACAAAGATTACTATTTGTATTCAACGGAATGAAAGCAGAAACTCATTTCAAATCCTGCTTTTCAAAGAGGCAAGTACTGAAAAGAAAAAAAAAGAAATACATGAAGGGAAATAGAGAGAGGTGATATATTAGGCTCCATTCCATGATTAATTTCAAACCTCCTCAAGTTCAGCAAACATCTGGAGGGGGTTTGCTTTAATTTTTGCAGTGTCTTGAATTATATAATAAAACCTGAATTGTTGGAATTGAGAAAGAAACAATGTTTTTTTTACCCATGCTGGTGATAATATAAAATCTTTGTTATTTGAATAAATATCCACATTTGCTGTTACTGTTATTTTCGGTAGCATATATATTTGAATCTACAGATACTCTTAACAGGCAAATTGAATTCCTCTTGAGAAAAAGTATAGTTTTATTGAGCAAGATAAATACTAACCTGAAGGGTCAAAACAAATGTTAATCAAAACAAACAAATGTTACAGAACACATTAGTTCTGTGAGAAAAAAAATGACGGTACTGTTTAGAAATCCAGTAAAGCATTATTGGACAGAACCTCTTTATTACCGTATTTTCCGGCGTATAAGATGACTGGGCGTATAAGATGACCCCCGACTTTTGAGAAGATTTTCAAGATTTTTTGTTTTATGCGCTGGAAAATACTTACATGCCAGTTGCCAAGTGTCCGACACAAGCCTGATTCAGACCCGTCTGATGCAGATGATGCAAAGCCCTGCCGGTTCCCGCCTGATGCCGGACGGCTCCGCTGGTGCCGCCTCGAGAGGGAAGGGCATGAGCTGCCTGCCAAGGCTCCCCGAGGACTCCTTGGCAGCCAGGGAGCACGCGTGTGCGCAGGACTGCCCTGCCAGCTCCCGCCTGATGCCGGACGGCTCCGCCAGTGCCGCCTTGAGAGGAAAGGGCATGAGGTGCCTGCCATGGCTCCCCGAGCACTCCTTAGCAGCCAGGGAGTGCGTGCGTGCGCAGGACTGCCCTGCCGGCTCCCGCCCGACGCCAGCCTGCCCTGCTTCCTACACAGTGAGAGGGGAGGGCGTGCCTTCCTGGGCTCGTCGACTTGCAGCCATGCCAGAGCCGAAAGGGGCCTTTCCTTCCACCCAACCTTTGGAATAAACGCAAGGGCTCCCAGGGTCTGGCGTTTGCAAGGGGGAGGGGAAGGGGCTTAGAGGCTCTTGGGGGTGGGAAGGGAGAGTCACATTGGAGGGGGGACTGGACTAAGGAGGCTTGAAGTTGCTTTGCAAGAACGGGGGCGCTCGATTGATTTATGTACTATTTTCTGGCGTATAAGACGACTCGGCGTATAAGACAACCCCCCAACTTTTGAGAAGATTTTCATGGGTTAAAAAGTCATCTTATACGCCGGAAAATACGGTAATCACTGAACACAAAATTGGCATACCCTACCTTTTATAAGTGGAATATGCATGCAGATAGTTAGCTAAATATAGCTTCTTTGGGATTTGGTTGCTATTACCATGTTTTGTAGTAGGGCACTTTTAAGCTTTATGGAAAAATTGATACCAGCTGATAATAAGAAACATTAGATGAGATTAATCACAACAAAGTGACAGGCAAAATAAATTAATCATCCTAAATAGCTGTTCTAAATGATAATATTCTCCAAAAAGATTGTGGAACTGAAATATCTTACACATTGTTCTGTATACTGTATACTGGCATCAAGCTCCCTTCGTCCAGTGCGCTCCCACAGGGAGGGTCTTCTCAGGGTGCCACCAGTAAGAGATTGCCGGCGGACAACACCCAGGGATAGGGCCTTCTCAGTGGGTGCGCCTGCCCTTTGGAACCAGCTGCCAGTGGAGCTGAGGACTGCCCCCGACCTCCATTCATTCCGCTGGGACCTGAAGGCCTGGTTCTTCGAGCTCTCTGGCCCAGGCTGAGAATTTTAATGTTAGTTTTAATTTTAATTTTAACTGGGGTTTTACTTATGCAGGGACGAATATAATTTTTTAAATCTGTTTTTAACTTTTGTATCTTTGTTTTTAATCACCCTGTAAACCGCCCTGAGTCCTTCTGGAAAGGGCGGTATATAAATGTAATAAAATAAATAAATAAAATAAATACTCTACAGATTGCTAAACTTTATATTTTAACACCATGAAGTAATACTTTTTGTAGCACATAAGCTTATATGTGATGGGCAAATGATAGTGGAAATGGATTTCAATTAATAGACTCAAGCCACTGGATTGGGAAAATTTTTCTTGGTCTAGGACTAAAATAATCTGATGAAATCTATAGCAATTGGAGACTTTTCAAGCACGTTTTCATAACTGATCAGGACAGACTTGAGAGCCATATACATAATACATACACATACCCTATATATAAACACACAGTAAAATATTCCAAATTGAAAAGCCTGACTTGCCTGGCTCAGCTTGTTTTTTGGGCAACGTACATAAAGCAGTTAATTAGGTCTGCCTATTAAGTAACTTCAGCTAATGATGTTAAGGCATAGGGAGAAATTAGCCCTTAGTGTTTTGCTCGGTCATCTTTGTTATAGCAAAGGGAATACTAAGCCATTATCTTGCATTTTAGAGTTTCTTGCTTATCTAGAGAAAAATTAACAACACTGTTGATAACGTGTTAAAATACAGCAGTTGCTCCTAGGCTGAGACTATATGCCTTTAGGAATCATTCATTGTTGCTGGTGTTTTCTCCTCTTCCCACCCCACAAGTAATTTATATTGTTGCTTACCATGGTTGCAGAGCTGTGATGAAGAATTTTTACTGTATTGGTGTTAGCAATTTCCTACTGACGACAGAACATATGAAGCAGCATTATGCTATTTTGTTGCTGTTTAACTAACCTTGTGTGCACTGATAGCTGTAATTCTTGAAGTTTTGAAACAGAGATTCTTTTTCTGAACTTGCAGAGACTCTTTTAACTGATAATAGCAAGGATCATTCTGTTTGCAAAGGTTGTCCTTTGAGAACTTCTAGGGTTTTTCACTTAGACCAACATAATGCTGGCACAGAAATCTGTCAAAATGATGCCAGCATATTTATCTGAACATTTGGAAAGCTGTTCACTGGTTATGAAAGGTTGTGAAAAGGAAAAAGTAGCTTTTTACATTCTTTTTAGCATGCCTATGCCCTTCTGACCTCTTGGTCTTCAGATACAGTTTGAAGGTGGTGCAAGCCACTGAATTACTTCCCTTGATGTATACAGTTTGCTGCATCTTCATATTGTATGTTTACTGAATATATGGATATCAGGCTAGCATGAAAAAGATGGGAGCACAACTAAACTGCAATAGCACATTGAAGCATCTTTTAGAGGATTCTCAAATGCTGCATAGCTGCTTGTTTGCACTTGTTTTAGGAACATAAGTTGCATTCCAGCAATCAGCCCTTGGCCAATGTGATTTGAGAATCCTTCTTGAATATAGAGCCTTGGTGGAGCAGTGGGCTAATGCCTCCTTAAGTAACACCAGCTGCCTGCAATTAGTGCAGGTTCGCATCCCACCAGGCTCAAGGTTGACTCAGCCTTCCATCCTTCCGAGGTAGGTAAAATGAGGACCCAGATTGTTGGGGGCAATTAAGCTGACTTTGTAATAATGCCACTTGGGGTGTGTATGAAAGCCCTAATAAGCAGCCATATACATAGAATGAAGGCTACTGCTAAAGCTTGTAAGCCGCCCTGAATCTTCGGAGAAGGGCGGGATATAAATGGAATTAAAAATAAAAATAAAAATAAAATATAAGATTGAGACCATGGCCAAAGAATTTTTGCCCAGCTTCAGGTGGTATATCAATTACAACTTTGCCTGGTCCAAGAAGGGTCCAAAACAGGAACTCTTACTCTCATTATTACTCAATTGGACTACTGCAACACACTGTACTTGGGGCTGCCTTAAAGATCACTCAAAAGCTAAAACTGGTCTACAGGCAATGGGTGGTATGTCAACAGGCACTCATAAATGGGAAGCATATTAGACCTGAGGTTTGGACACTCCTCTTATTTGGTACAATTTGGTGCAATTTTGATCTGCAAAATCCTTTATGGTTTGGTACCTAATTATATCCTGGATCACCAACTGCAATTGGCCTGACCAACAAGGACATCTATTGAGAAACATAATAGTTTCCAGTTCTATAAGATAAAGAAAGCTGAGGCTTGAAGACATTTGCTTTTTAAAGCAATGCTGATACCCTGGAATAACCTTCCACTGGAAATCTGACTGGATCCCTCCTTGATTACATCTAGGAAAATATTAAAAACTAACCTTTTTGTAGAGTATTTATAATCTGCAATAAGCTATTGATGCACTATTGATTCTATATTATGGCATATTTTTCATCATGTTTGTTCTGTATTTGCTTACATTTTAGATGTTTTAATTAGTTTTACTGTAAATTTAATTAGTTCTACTGTTTTAATTATTTTTAAATAGCTTGTAAACTGAAGGTAATCATATTTGATTGAGGTGCGATGGAACTATATTATACTACATTACATTACCCTACACTACACAGCTGTGGTCCAGTATTTTTGTTGATATCAGAGGTTTATGTCCAGAAATCCTTCCACATGGGGCATTTTGTACCAATTTCATAATACAGATTGATGTGGAGAGCTGAGTCTATTTATTTATTTACTTAATACTTATTTATTAAATTTATATAGCTGCCCATCTCACACAAGGTAACTTGGGGCTAAGTACAACAATAAAAACAATGAATATGTTAAAACAATCACATTAAAAATATAAAATGATAATTCTTTAAAATGCACACCAAATACAGGAGACAGAAATTTAATAAAAAAGCCATCTAAAAATATCTCTGGGACCCTGAGGCCTGATGAAAAAGCCATGTCTTGAAGGACTTACAGAGGTTAGCAGTTATAGAGAGGGAAAATATTCCATTGGGTGGGTGCTACAGCAGAGAAGGCCATTTTCTGAGACCTGTCAAATGTAAGTCCTTAGGAGATGGGACCTGAAGCATGCTTCTCTGCCAGATCTAATGGGGCAGACAGATGTAATTGGGAAGTGGTGATCCCTCAAATACCTGGTCCCATGCAATGAAGGATTATCTCAGGGAGCACCTGCTGCCAGCATCAACTTCCCATCATCCTGTGCGCTCCCACAGGGAGGGCCTCCTCAGGGTCCTGCTGGTCAGGGAATGCCGGCGGGCGATCCCCAGGGGGAGGGCGTTCTCTGTGGGCACGCCTGCTCTATGGAATCAATTGACGGTGGAACTCTGGATCGCCCCCGATCTTCGTTCATTTCGCCGGGACCTAAAAACCTGGCTTTTTGAGTTAGCTGGCCTGGACTGAGGGGTTTTAAGGTTTTTAAATTCTAATTTTAAATTTTGGGGTTATTGATTTAATTTTATTTTAATTTTTATATTGTATTGTTTTAATTTTGCCCTGTAAACCGCCCTGAGTCCTTAGGGAAAAGGGAGGTATATAAATTGAATGAATGAATGAAAGAAAGAATGAAAGAAAGAAAGAAAGAAAGAAAGAAAGAAAGAAAGAAAGAAAGAAAGAAAGAAAGAAAGAAAGAAAGAAAAAGAAAGGTTAAGACCGAAACCTTGAACTGGACCCAGAAGCAAATAGGCAACCAATGCAACTCACAGAGCTGAGAAGTGATATGTGCTATTCTAGAAGCACACGAGTGCATGTGCACTGAGTTCTGTAGCAGCTGAAGCTTGTGGACATTCTTCAATGGCAGATCCATGTAGACCACATTACAATAATCCAATCTAGAAGTGATTAGTGTGAGAGTGATTGAGCCTCCTGATCTAGGAATGGGTGCAACATTTCACCTTATAAAGGAGATGGGTGACATACAAATTTAATAAATAAATAAAAAGAAGAATTAACCACTGCTAAAACCCACTCACACAACATCTGATCAGCTTTTAACAAGCCAGGAGGGACATGCATCTAAAAAGCAAGTGGCTTACCTCCTACTCATAAATGTCTATGGAGATTCTCAGTTATTCAGGTATGGTTGTCCCTGGACTTTGTTTTTTGTCTGAAGACTTTTGGTTCTCATCCAAGAAGCTTCTTCGGCTCTGACTAGATCACAGGTCTGCAACCCGTGGCTCCGGAGCCGCATGTGGCTCTTTCAGCCATCTCCTAAGGCTCCCAGTCCTCTGCCATGTGCAGTCCAAAAAAAAAGTGGGACTAAAAAAGTTCAACCAATCAATTCAAATATGCAGGGTAGGTGCATATCTCGCCTTGGCTCCACTCTTCAGTCAAACCCTGTTCTGCACATGCGTGCATGTACGCGCATGCACACACATTTTTTGCGGCTCCCAGTTTTTCCTTTTGTGAGGGAACTAGTTCCGAGTGGCTCTTTCACTGTTTCAGGTTGCTGACCCCTGGACTAGATGGTGGGAGTGGAAGGATTTAGAACAGAACAGAACAGAACAGAACAGAACAGAACAGAACAGAATAGAATAACAGAGTTGGGGCCTTGCAGGTTTTCTAGTCCAACCCCCTGCTTAGGCAGAAAACCCAATACCATTTCAGACAAATCTGTTCATATTCTTGCACCATTCAAAGGTTAATTCCAACCATACTTGAATGATTGAGAATCCCCATAGTAATTTAGTTATGCATGTTGGGATCAACAACCTTTGAATGGATGGATTTCCAGAAAACATTGCAGATTATAGGAACCATTTGTGCTTCAGTTTGAAATTCAGACAACACAGACTCATCCCCAATAGCCTGCACCTATCTTCAATACTGAAGGGACACAGAGCATAAAAAAACATCTTGCAGCCAAGAAGGCTCCACACACATTTGCACTCTTCAGGTGATCCTGAGGACACAGATAAACCTCCAAATAATCCCAACAGCTCTCTAAAAGAATGCAAATAACCAGCTGTCTGCAAGCAATATAAATCCTTCCACATTTAGTCAGAGCTGAAGAAGCTTCTTGGATCAGAAGCAAAACGTCTTCAAAAATAACAACAACAACAAGAAAGTCCAGTTGCCTCCTGAAAACAACACCTTTGGGACTGCTACTCATAAATATCCTGTTCAACAGGTTCAAACTTTAGGTCCAACAGTTTCAAACTATTCCCAGATAATTGGGCAAGACTCCTCCTCAAGCATCCCCATTTGACCTGTACCAATGCTGGCAAATCTGAGTGACTTTCTCCAACAAATTCCTCTGCATACTTCTGCAAGTGGTTATCCAAGTCTCCTTTAATCAAGAGGGCTTTTGTCACCTGAAACAGGGTCACATTTGTAATAAGGGTAGAGCACTTTCCTTACCACAACAAAATAGGCCATGTTCAATAGAGTTTCTTTCTTTGTCTAGTCTGAATGATTTCCAGATATCTCTTTCCTTGATTCATCTCCATCAACTCCTCTCTGAACTATGTTTAACTCTTTGCTGGTTTATTTGAAATCTGAGCAAGGTTGGTTTTTTCTTTTTGAATCACTGTGGCATTACAGAACTTGAATTTAATTTCTTTTTCTATTGATAACTCTTGCCTCACTTTGCTTCCTAGTTCCAAGTTTCAAATCAACTGTTAATGTTGCCTTGTACCTCAAAAGAACTTTGCATCCTGTTTCTGGTCATTCTTTCTAGGCTAGCGTTAAAATATCACCAGATTTCTCCCCTATTCCAGCCACAGTTTGGAACTGTAATTACAATTAGTGACCTTGACCACAACATTCCAAACATGCTATAATTTCATCTTCACAATTTCCAGGGGAGTTTTAAATGCAAATGAAATAGTGTTGAAATGCACATAATATGTATTGCAAATGTGGTTTGGGACAACTTGCGTTTTTCCCCCCTTTGTGTGTGTACTGTCTTGAAGGGATTATTCTTAGCCTAGGCAAGGTGATAAACTCAGATGGAGGACCTGACTGAAGGATGCTCCTTGTACTTTGTTATTGTCAGTTGTGCTGGCTCATGGTTTTTTCAACATTTCAAGGTTGATATAAGTGACAATGATTGCAGGTTGGCTGCAACTGCTTTGTGACTGATTGAGGAATGGAAACAGAGCTAGTGTGGTTGTGCCTCCAGATCTCTGTATAAATTGAAACAAGGATTCTATCATCAAGCCTCTGTACATCCTTTAAGCATTACTGTGCTTCTCCCTGGCAATCCAGGGAATTTTAGAAGTACAATATATCAGAAAATAGATTTAATTTTGTAATAAACTAAGAAAATGGACAGCTAGTCATCCTCATGTAGTAGGTGTCTTTTGCCTATGTAAATCATTTTTGTGGTCTCCTCCCTACATCTGCTCAACTGATTATCTCATTTCTCCTTTCTAAATAGGATCCTTTAGAGCTGGTAAATCTTTCAAGGCTTTATTTCCAAGACTGGTAGGCAAACTGTTCATGCATTCTCTCAAAACTATTTTTTCCCCAAGAACCTCCTACACATATTATTCAAAGCCCTCCTCTTGCAGCCTCTTGCAAAACTAGAAAATTCAAATTAAAGCAAGCAGGGAACCAGAAAAGTATCTCCTTTTTTATTCAAAAGTAATTTTACTCTAAAAAAAAGATAAAAAAATCAGAAATGTGCAATAAAAGTGTGTCACACTCCAAGGGGCTAATCTTCAATATACGGTATCAGGTTCATTTTGCACTAGCTATTAATTCACTTTTCACCCTTATGAGTGGCATGTGTTTTCTTTAATTTTGGGTCGTCCACCAGACGCCTATGTGTTTGAGCAGTATCTTAGCTGTCTCTTCTGGACAGAAAACTCTGATGTTGTTTCTGGGAACTCTTGGGAATCTCACTTAGGACTCCACTCTCCCAGCTTAGACGTCACAGCCCCAAGTACTCCTACCACCACTGGGATCACTTTGGCCTTTACTTTCCGCATCCTTTCTAGTTCCTCTTTCAAGCCCTGATACTTCTCCAGCTTCCCACACTTTCTTCCTAATGCTGCGGTCACTTGGCAGCACTACATTTGTTACCAACACTGTCTCCGGCTCCTTGTCTTCTACCACGATGACTGGTTGATTGGGCAGTACCTGCCTGACCATCTGGAAGTTCCACAATATCTTAGCTCTGTTATTTAGCCTTCTGTAGAATCTCTCTACACAATGCCAGCTACTTGGTGTGTTCAATATAGACCTGTTGCCACCTGCAGTTTACATCATGCCACTATGCATTAGACTGTCTTGTGGTTTGTTTTTGTTTACAAATGTATAATTGAAAAGTCCCCCCTCCTTCTTTTTTAAAAAAATGTATATACAAGAAGTAAAAGAATTTGCTTATCTTTTTGTTGCTGGTTGTTTTCTTCTGTTTAAATAATTCCCAGAAGGAAGCATGTCTAGTCAGCATATCCTTCTTGAAAAGAAATATTTGGAATGTAGAAATAGATATTTGAATAGCTTTTACTATTCAAACATCTATTTAAGATGCCTTTGTCTGAAATAGCCATTTTTATATGTGTCAGTACAATATCTGAATTTTATTAAGATGGTAATAATAAAAAACTCTTTCTGAAAATTCCTAGAGTTTAGATCATTGAATTTTTTCTTTCTTATACACTGGCGAAGTATCTTTCTTTCTTTCTTTCTTTCTTTCTTTCTTTCTTTCTTTCTTTCTTTCATTCTTTCTTCCTTCTTTCCTTCCTTCCTTCCTTCCTTCCTTCCTTCCTTCCTTCCTTCCTTCCTTCCTTCCTTCCTTCCTTCCTTCTCTTTCTTTCTTTCTTTCTTTCTTTCTTTCTTTCTTTCTTTCTTTCTTTCTTTCTTTCTTCCTTCTTTCCTTCCTTCCTTCCTTCCTTCCTTCCTTCCTTCCTTCCTTCCTTCCTTCCTTCCTTCCTTCCTTCCCTCTCTCTCTCTCTCTCTTTCTTTCTTTCTTTCTTTCTTTCTTTCTTTCTTTCTTTCTTTCTTTCTTTCTTTCTTTCCTTCCTTCCTCCCTCCCTCCCTCCCTCCCTCCCTCCCTTATTTAAATATAAAGCAGAATCAAGAGTCTATACAAGCACCAATTCTATGTTCCATCAACAGCATGTACACTCAAAAGACATATGACTAAAAATCCAGATTCTGAGTCCTGACCTGAATATCAGAACTAATAGTGTTAATAATACTTTTTATATACAATCCAATCCAAGTGATTCAAATTGGGAAGGCAGGGGAAAACATAGAAATACTGAAACTATGCATTAGAGAAACCTTGATCAAAAGTGAGTGTAGTGATTAAGACTCTGAAATCAGTTATAATACATAAAGAAACTTTATAAGAAACTGATTAGAGCCTCAAGGCTCTATTCCCCACTTTCTACCATTTCTCCTACTTTATAAGGAACCCATGAAGTCCTTTGAGCCATTGATAAATCTTAGTCCAATCCATCTCACCAGGGATTGTATTAAATGACTAAAAACCTGCATATAAGATTTCTTGAACTCTCAGGAAAAAGTGTAGAATATAAATGCATTGAATGAATAGACAAATGAAGCTTAGGTATGTACTGGAGGCTGCATCATGGGGTGACATGCAAAATTGGGGTTAACAAAAGACACCAAGTTTGCAATTATCCACTTGCATAGAATGTGCTTTATCCCTGATTTATGAGTTCCTTAAAAATAGCACCATTTTGATATATAAATAATGTTGGGGTTTTTTAAAGTTTCTGTTTCTTGAACCAAACAACAGCTCTATAAGGTCCTAGAGAAGAAGATTAACTTTACTCTTTTCAATCTGGATTCAGTTTAGGTTGTAAAATGGAGGCAGGTTCAGTTGTCACTGACCTTTGGTAAACTTGAGAAGGGGGAGATGCATCTATTGTGGCTCTTCATGAGTTGTTGGTGGCTTTTTATGGCATGTTTCTGGACCAACTCAAGGGGAATAGCCATGGTTTTCATACTTTTTCTAGGATTAGTTCCAGTTAGTGTTGGATGTGTGGTTTTGACTATACAGCCCTGATTGAGGATCTACTCCCCCCACTTCCTTTTAATATGTACATGAAACCACCAGGAGAGATAATTTGTCAGTGTAGGGTACAGTATCACCACTAAACTGATGTGGTTCAGTTATATAGCTCAGTGGTTTGAATGAACCAAGTGTATGTATTTCTTTCATCTCTGATCATTCTATGAGAATTTAGGCACATGGATATCTGTACTACTCCCTAGTAGAGATTCAAGCCCTCAGTGGCGCATAGGTTGTATGTGTTCTGTTCAAAGTTCCAAATCTTGCAGTTACAAACAGATTAGCTAAGGTTTTATTGGCAACTACTGTCATAAGAGCATTCAAGTTTTTTAAATCTTGAAATGATATCACTAGGAAATCATTTTAGTTTTATTTTTTCCTGTTTTGTTTTGTACTCTTCTGTATTCTTATGCTTGTAAATTTGAATTGGCAGGTCTATATGGTAGCGTTTATTGCTCTTATTGTATTTGAGGCTGTTTTATATGCTTTTTTTATTGCTGTAGCTACTTCACTGGTCACAGACCATAAATAAATGCAATTTAAATTTAAATGTATCTCTCCCCTGGCTCAATAAATGAGGCTGTCAAGGTTTTAGCCTAATGTCTGGAGGTTGTGAGTTCTGAATGGAGAATAACTGGCGTTGGCTCAAGTGGCTGTGGGTGTAGAGTTCCCAAATCTAAGGTTTGTAGATGTTCCTTCCTGGTTCATCTGCAGTCTTTCTGTGCTCTCAACTACTACTTGAAGATGTGGTAAGAGTTGTAGCCAGGAGGATCTTTGCATGGGTTTGCTTTGTGCGCCAATCACATCCATTCTTGGATCAAGAATAGGATCACTCATGCCGTAGTAACCTTCCAACTGAACTACTGCAATGTGGTATAAATACTGGTTGGTATGTCAGAAGTTTGGAGATCATCCGGAAGCTACAATTATTTTAAAATGCATTGCTATGAGTGGTTATGAAATATTTGGTACATCTGTGTAACACTACTGCAATCTTTATTGGCTTTCTGTATGCTTCTGGTTATTCAAGGTGCTGGTTATCATTGAATAACCCTCCCTACCTTGAAGAAAAGCTATCTTATGCAACCTAACAGTCATGACTTTTCTGTTATGGAGCCTGCCCTCTGGAATGATATGCCTCCAATATATATTTGGCCTTAACCATTTCTAGGCAATTATAAAGGCATTTAAAATTCGGCCTTTCTTTTAGATCTTGAGGTCAGCATAATTGGAGCTCCTGACCAGAGAAATGCAATAAATTTGAGTCCCTGATCAATAGTTCCTTGTTTTTACTGGTATTGTTTATCTTTGTAAACAACATTTATTGCTGATCTTTGGCTTATTGTATGCTGTTCAGAATTGACTTATTTGACTTGGGCAGCCATATAAATGCTCTAAATAAATGACTATAATAGCTCAAAGGAGCATTCAACTAAATATTGTATTTGTGCAAAAATATTTGGGCAACTAACTCTGTTCAAGTCACTGGGTAAAATATGTGATCATAACAGATTAACACTAATGATATTTAAACTCTGCAATAGGCTCCAGAAAACTGACATATATTTTAAGGTTTAAGCTTTACATAATGGCTGTTACAAACAGCAGCTATTGTATGAATTCATTTCAGTGTAAACATAAATAAAAAATTATTTAAAATTCTAGATCAATATTCTGATTCTTAGTAACACCATTCAAGAAATATAATTAAATAATTGAATGATCTATTAACTTCACTGTAAACTTCAGAGATTTTTGTTTTAAAACACGTTCAAATAGTACTATTTATGGTCAGATATATTTAGTTCAAATTATATTTATATATACTGTATATATTTATGTACTGTTGCAAATTTGCAATCCTACCAGGTCTAAACAAACATAGTGGAATCTAATACATTCTAAATATTTGTTTTATAAATTGTAACTTGAGGTCAGTTGATACCTTTGTTATAGAAGTTAAGACTCTCTTACATTGTCTAGGCAATTTAGGAACATACAATTTTTTATTCCACTCATTTCTTAGCATCTGCATATCAGATTGCTTTATTAATAACAAATATCTATAAAAATTAAAGTAAGTTTTTAGTTTTAAAGAATTTTAGAAATTGTTCTACCGTGTTTCCCCAAAAATAAGACATGGTCTTTTTTTTTGGCCTCCAAAAGAGGCACCAGGTCTTATTTTCATGGGATGTCTTTTCTGTGGTCTCACCTTGTCACAGCGCCACTGACAGCCCTGCCCAGCTGGCCCACTTCTTCTGCGGATGAAGGAAATGCCTCTGCAGCTGAGAATGGAGCTCCAGATTCCCCCTGGCCTGCATTTTGCCATCAGAGGCCTTCCAGAAAGCCTCTGCAGTTGAGGACCGAGCTATGGATTGAACTTGTAGTTTGGTTCTCAGTTGCAGAGGCCTTTCCAGAAAGCCTCTGATGGTGAAATGCAGACTGGAGCTCCATTCTCAACTGCAGAGGCATTTCCTTTGACCACAGAAGTGGGCTGGTGAGGCAAGTGTTGATTCATGGGAGGCCTGGCTACAACAGTAAGTGGGTGCAGCACCCTTGCGGCAGCTCCACCCCCCTTTCCCTAGCTTGATTTTTAGGTATGCGCCTCACCTCCAAACTAAGGCTTATTTTTGGGATAGGTTTTATATTAGGCCCATCCCCCAAAATCAAGCTAGGGCTTATTTTGGGGTAGGACTTACTTTCAGGGAAATGCCGTAGTATCTCAGGTGTTTCAGAAACTGAAAATGCTGCTGGTCCAAACAATGATGCTAACAATATTGTAGCTGGGCAAACTCCAGGAGACAGTCAGGACAGGGAGAACCTGACATGCTATAGTCTATAGCAGGCATGTCAAACTCGCAACATCACATGATATTGTGCAATGTATCATGACTTTTTCCCCATTGACGGCAATGGGGTGGGTATGGTTTCGTTGTGACGCATCTGGCCCGTGGGCTGGCAGTTTGACATGCCTGGTCTATAGTCTATGGTGTCATGAAGAGTTGGACTTAGCAACTGAACAACAAAATAAATATTACCATCAGGTATCTGGTAGATTGTATTTATCTCTTAATACAGTATATGTTAAAAATCCACATTCATCATTTAAACGAATCTCCGTGTCTTACTATGGTGAAAAAACTGATATTGCAGTATTGGAAAGATAAAATATGGTTCCTTTTACTCAATGGACTGAAGATTGTACTTGCCAGCTATGAATAGATTGCCTATTGAGGTTGACTTTGTATGGACAAATATAATGAAATGTGGGACTAATTTTCACCATAGGTTAAAAATGTTTGTTCTATATATAAGTGTATTTGAAATATTTGTGCACTGGAGTAATATTTTCATTAGATGTATATAGAATTGTAATTGTTTACTGATAAAATGATGTCTATGTAGATTTTCAGTCATCCAGCTGTCCCAAGTGGGGACGCGGTGGCTCAGTGGGTTAGGATGCTGAGCTTGTCGATCAGAAGGTCAGCAGTTTGGCAGGTCAAATCCCGAGTGCCGCGTAACAGAGTGAGCGTCTGTTACTCGTCCCAGCTTCTGCCAACCTAGCAGTTCGAAAGCACGTAAAAATGCAAGTAGAAAAATAGGGACCACTACGGTGGGAAGGTAACAGCGTTCCGTGCGCCTTTGGCGTCTAGTCATGCCGGCCACCTGACCATGGAGACGTCCTCAGACAAGCGCTGGCTCTTTGGCTTTGAAACGGAGATGAGCACCGGCCCCTAGAGGGAACCTTTACCTTTACCTTTAGCTGTCCCAAAGATACTTCTTCATGAGGCAACTGGATTTTCTTGTTTTTCTTTGAAGACATTTTGCTTCTCATCCAAAAAGCTTCCTCAGCTCTGACTGGATGTTGTTCTTGGGCTAGACAAGCTTCTGCCTTAGTGTATTCTTGGGTTTGAAGTGTGCACGTATGTTGTGTTGGCTGAAGATTCTCCTGAGCTTTTCTGATATTCCTGCAACCTATGAAATGACTACATTGTTTTGTTTATTGTTTTATTTTTTCTCTGTTATGGAGGAGCTCTGCTGGGTCTTTTTTAAAACCCAAGGATAAAACACCCAGACACAAACTGAGCAACATGGTATATGCAGTAAGATGCAATGAGCCATGTGCAGATCTCTACATTGGGGAAACAAAACAATCACTTCATAAATGCATAGCACAATATAGGAGAACAAACCCATCAGGACAAGATTCAGCTCCGTCTGCATTTAAAAGACAAAGGCCACTCTTTCAAAGACTCCATACCCATTTGCACTACTCAGGTGAACTTGACTACACAGATAAACTTCCAGGTGTCCTCAATGACTCTCTAAAAGAATGCAAATGAACAGGAGTATAAATAATAAAAATAAATCCATCCATTCCCCATTATCCAGTCAGAGCTGAAAAAGCTTCTTGGTTGAGAAGCAAAACATCTTCAAAGAAAAACAAGAAAGTCCAGTTGCCTCATGAAAAAACATATTTGGGAGACTTTGAAATGATATACGGTATCAAACAATATTTTTTCTTTTTTTCCTTTATTGTATTTTTTCCACTTTTTATTTTTTAAATAAAAGCACTTTGGTTTTTTTCTTTTGTTTGACAATGTATGTATTTCTATCATAATTATTTTCATGCTTTGTTCCTTTGCTTTTTCTGTCATTATTTTAAAAGCAATAGAAATAAAAAAAAATAGTTCAGTGCTTCCCAAACATTTTTCTTCATTACCCTAAACTGCTCATCTGAAGGACGTTTTTACCCAATGTAAGTAAAACACTTTAAGTCAATTTAAATGTTCCTGTTGTGATAGGGTGATGGGTTCATGTATTGTTACCCCAAAAAAACCACTTTTATCCAATTTTGAGTAATTTACCCAGGTTTGGGAAACGTTGATTTAGTTCATGACCAATACAAAGCAACAACATTGCAAGCCATAAAAATACTGTGCCCAGAGAAATGGGTGGAGTAAATGCTTTTATTCAGTTTTAGCTTCATTAAATGTAGTATAATGGCATTGCATGAGCACAACTAGAGGGTTAAACCCGCTGTGTTGTTCCCAACTACTTCATTCCTTATGCCTAGGAGGACATTGGGCTGGACATTTATTCACGTTGAGAACCAACCTACTGATTTTAAGTAAGTTATGATTAAGTCTCAGTGGCTTTAAAGGGTTTATTATTCTAAATCTGAATAAAGTTGGTTTGAAAGTAATGATTATAGATAAAGCAGAATATTAATTTTGGGAATAGAGAAGAATCCAGGGACTAATTTACATATAAATAAGTATGTATTGTATTACAAACAAATTAAGTCTGTGTTTACATGATAGTATATAACAGAATAAATCAGTATAGTGTACAAAACAAATCTGTCTGAAAAAGTAAAAGATGGTTTAAAAGGAACACAAATAACTTTGGGCCTCAAATTTTGGGGCAGTCAATCATAAAAATGACTGCCTAGATTTAGCAAAGTAAATAAAATAATATACTGTACAAAGACCATCCAACATAAAAAAGTACCCAGAACACAAGACATAAATACAACCAATGTGAGAAATGTTGCAAACAAAATCAGTGGGGCTATTCCAGAGAAATGCTGCTACCATTGTAGTATCAACCTAAAGACAATGACCAATGACAAATTCATATTGAAATGCTTGGTCATAGGGCTTTAAATCATCTTGGCATCAGAAAGCATAATACAATGTGTTGTTTCAGTTCAGTTTATTTGTATCATTCCTCACTTGCTGAACAAGATTTGTGAGAGTGTCAAAATTCTAAATGGCTAAATTCCTAATAAATATATATTTTTTTCCCCTAACCAGACGTTCGTTAAACATTTTGCTTCCTTGGTTTTCTCTTCTCTGCAATAAGCCTTGTGCAACAGCATTGTTAATTATACTCTTATCCATTTAGAAAAGAGTAGTAACAATAAAAGACTTTGAATGTAAATAATAACTTCAGGCTAAAACCCTGTACCACTTCCTAGTGTAAATATTCATACATGTAAGATACACAGTGTATTAAACTGTTACATTGGTCATAGTTATTAGTATGAAATCCAAGCAGAAATGTCTAAGAAATAAAAGACTTGAGCACTGGTTCCTATCCAACAAGATGCAGTACAGTGGTGAGAAAAGTAAAGTCCTGCACTTGGGCAGGAAAAACAAGATATACAGGTATAGGATAGGCAGCACCTGGCTCAACATTGGTGTCTGTGATAGGCATCTTGATGTCTTGCTGGACTACCACTAAGCATGAGCCAGCAGTGTTCTGTAGCTGCCAAAAAAATCAATGCAATCCTATATAGGACCAACAGAGCGATAGTTTCAAGATCATGGGAAATGATAGTACCACTCTATACTGCACTAATGAGGCCACATTTGGAATACTGCATCCAGTTCTGGTCACCGTGATAAAAAAAAAAGATTCTGAGGTCTTAGAAAGATTATAGAGAAGGGCAACAAAGATGATAATGACTAAAGAAACTAGGTACGTTTAGCTGAATGAAGAGAAGTCTTAGGGGAGACAAGATAGCATTCTTATATTACTTAAAGGAAATGGTGGAATTCATATATGTGAACAACCAGTTCTCTGTGTGGATGCTGCTTCTGGAAGTCCATTCTGGGCCTGGGCAACAAAAAATTAGCTACCAGTTCTGCCGAAGTGGTGCGAACTGGCTGAATCCCACCACTGCTTAAAGGGCTGCCACAGGGAAGAGGGCATTGGTTTATTCTCCATAGTATCTGAGGCAGGTCAAGAGTCAGTGGGTGGAAGAGGAAGATCCAATATGAAAATAAGGAGGAATTTTCTGACAATGACAATGATTAGTCAATGGTACAACTTGCCTCCCAGAATTGTGGGTGCTCCATCACTGGAAGTTTTCAAGAAAAGACTGGACTACCATTTGTCCAGGATGGTATAAGTCCTCCTGCCTTGGGCAGTCAGTTGGACTAGAAGACCTCTAAGATCCCTTCCAATGCTATTATTCTATTATTGATTCTATGTTTCTATGATTCTAAACAATGAATGAATGAATACACTCCATACTAATACACTATTAGTATAATCTGGGGCTGAGATTGTACTGTAATTTCCCTAAAACTATAAGTAGGTTCATAACTAATGGTAGGACTGGATTTGTGTATACATGCTATTGCACATAGACACATCAAAATTGTAGACTAGCATAATCAAACTCTAAATTATTGTAATATTTTTTATTTTTATTTTTATTTTAATTCCATTTATATCCCGCCCTTCTCCGAAGACTCAGGGCGGCTTACAAGCTTAGCAGTAGCCTTCATTCTATGTATATGCCTGCTTATTAGGGCTTTCACACACACACACTCCCAAGCAGCATTATTACAAAGTCAGCTTAATTGCCCCCAACAATCTGGGTCCTCATTTTACCTACCTCAGAAGGATGGAAGGCTGAGTCAACCTTGAGCCTGGTGGGATGAGAACCTGCACTAATTGCAGGCAGCTGGTGTTAATCAAAGAATATTAAATATGTTAATCAAAGAATATTAAATTAATAGAACATATATGGTATGAGGTGGAGAATCATTATACCATAGAGAAAGTTGTAGAGAAAGAAATAAAATATTATATACAGTAATCTTTGCACTCTGCATTCAACATTTGTCAGCCTTAGAAAACAGTTTCCAGGAATTATAATTATACTACTAAGTCAGGTCATGGTTGCTGTCATGAAGTTGCCAAAAAATACCATCTCTATTTTTTTTCTCTATTTGCAATGCATGTGTCTGGTTTAATATTCTTCTGTTACAGTCTAGAGTTTAAGAACAGTTTTATATCCTCTTCAGATTATGCAAATTCTCCAAGGTGCAGATGCAGATACTAACATTTGTAATTAGGCATTTTCTCAATAATATATTCTTAGAGCCAGCTCAGTTACTACAAAATGTGTTCTATCACAAAGCAGACAGGATAAATTTATAGCATTAAATGGTCAGCTTGTATCCAGCAAAATGCTATACTATTTGACATTTGTTAAAGTTTAAGATAGTGAATTCTTATCAGATTGAATTACTGTAAATATTTACAGTAAATTAAGGCCTTGTTAACCTAAAAGAGATGTGGTATATATTAGAATGTCCATCATTGGTGTTTAATTCCAAAAAAAGTGCATGTGTAAGAAACAAGAGTAGGGGAAATAAGACAAAGCTGGTTTGTGAATTGTTGAAATGCTTGAAGGTTATGTCAAGGAACAATCATTGCCTGCTCAGTGATCTAGATGATTGGATTTCTTAGTATTGGGAATGCATTGAAGCGTGAAATAGAAACCAGTGCTTTAGGTAAGAAAGAGAAGGTTTCAGTTTATGGAAAAAAGTAACATGCTTTTTAATTACATTAATAATAGCTGCCAAGGAAGAGTTAGCAAAGGCACTACTACTAAACCAGTAAGAAAGTCTGAATTGATAGAAAAAAGCTGAAATGAGCCATAGACAGTGGTGGGATTTTCTGTGTGGATGCTGCTTCCAGAAGTCCATTCTGGAACTGGGCAACAAAAAATTAGCTACTGGTTCTACCGAAGTGGTGCGAACCAGCTGAATCCCACCACTGGCCATAGATATTCCATCATCAGCATTGATCTCCTATTGCTTCAGAAAATATTTAGTATATGACAAGTTTCTTTTAAAATTGTTCAACAAATATTTGTTGATATTTGGAATGTTCTGTTCTTAATAGCACTTGCCTATATAAACTTTAAGGGACGTGGTGGCTCAGTGGGTTAGGACGCTGAGTTTGTCGATCAGAAGGTCGGCAGTTTGGCGGGTCGAATCCCGAGTGCCGCGTAACAGAGTGAGCGCCTGTTACTCGTCCCAGCTTCTGACAACCTAGCAGTTCGAAAGCACGTAAAAATGTAAGTAGAAAAATAGGGACCACTACGGTGGGAAGGTAACAGCGTTCCGTGCGCCTTTGGCGTCCAGTCATGCCGGCCACATGACCACGGAGACATCCTCGGACAAGCGCTGGCTCTTCGGCTTTGAAACGGAGATGAGCACCGGCCCCTACAGTTGGAAACGACTAGCACCCGTGTGCGGGGGAACCTTTACCTTTACCTTATATAAACTTAAGTGTTTGATGAATTGAATGAAATTTAAAAGCATGAACATCAATATACACCTAGAAATTTACTAAAAAATCCTGTCATGAACTCTGATCTACATTAATGCATGCTTGTACAGGAAATCAACAATCACCCATCATTTATCAAAAGCTTTCATTGAAATTTAATTCCAGTAATAGTTTCTGTCCACTTAGATGATTCCTTTTAGGCACTGGATGCTTTTTGTATGCATCTTCTAAAAATTTCTTAGTATATTAGGTTCATGGGAAAACACCGAGATAGACCATTCACCTTAACTTAGTATTGTCTATGCAGATTGAAAGTGATTGGCTATAGCTTTTCAAAATTTAAGACATCAGTATTCCTGATCTAGTTGAAGATACTAGGTCTCTTAGCTAGCTTAGGGACAGGTTATGTCCCCAATCACATGCATGTGAAAATAAAAAGTAAGATTCATAATGATGATTTTGAATTAGTGTGATATATCAATGTTCCAGATGAAACACAAACACATTAATATTGGTGAGGTCATAATTTGTTGATCCTATATTTTCCCTTTACAAATCTCTTGTGTGGTGATGACAATGTTGCTGGTCAAAGTATTCTTTCCACCAAAGGAGACACAGAGGGTATTAGTTTTAGAGAAATTATTAGAAAGAAAATTATATACATATAAGGTTTATTGAATTATTGGGACCAGACAAACCAAATGTTGAGTATATATCAGTGAAATGTTTAAAAATAAAGGTTTACCACTGTGTCCTTGCACTGCTAAATGTCGAAATCTGTAGTGAGCACAGGGAATGGTCTCAAAGGACAGGAGAAAAGCTGCTATCAAGGCAACAGTAGATAAGTGGGGCTTGAGCCTAGGCCAAGAAAAAACTTGAGAAAACATCTCGGACAACCCCCCCCCCCCCGCTAGTCCATGATGAAATAAAGTGGGGGAAAAGAGAGGAAAAATCACATTCAATATTTGCAAGATTCTGTAACAGTAAAAGTAGTAGTGAGATATGTGCCATTGCTTTCCTAGTTGATCAACCTTGGTGGACTGATAAAATCTAATTTTTATTATGGCCATAACACCCCCAGTCAGAAATGATTATAACACATACAAAAAAACCATTTGTGATATTAAATCTATTTTTCATTATAGGATTAATTATAGTCAGATGACGATGATAATGAAGAAGAATCATATTATAGTCCTGTGGTGGTGAACCTATGGCATGCATGCCAGACTGGGCACAGAGAGCCCTTTCTGTTGGCACGTGTGCCAAAGGGATGCTCCCCTTCCCCTCTCCACGTGTGCCTGACTACTGGGAAATGGAGAAGGCAGGGAAACTGAATCCAGCAGCGCTTTCACGGGAACAGTTGCAAGAGATGGGCGGGGAGAGGGGAACCTATAAAAGCAGGTTTCGGTGGGAGTGCAGTGAGACAGCGAGTGAGTGAGCAGACGGCCTTTGGAAGCGATGGTGGGAGTGAGTTTGGAGAAGACAAGTAGGATGTCCATTTGCGCTTTGCAGAAGTCTAGCAGGGGAAGGAGGACATGTAACTTTGGACTTTGGAGAAAGGAAGAGAGAGAGAGAGAGGTAGGAAGGAGGGGAGGGAGAAGGAAGGGAGAAAGGAAGGAAGGAAGGAAGGCCGGGCCTGCCAGCACTGCTGGGCAGATCCCTCCATCTTGAGGTTGCCAAATGCATCAGAGAATCATCAGAAGATGAAGAACCCGAAATCAACAAGCTCCAAAGGCAACCAAACACGCAAAACTGCAGCAACCACCAACGAGAGAATGATTACAAGGCAGTTCTCTTACCTAGATGTAAGGGGTGCGGAGGCAACCATGTTCACGCCAATTGCAGATTTCGCTCAGCCATGTGTAGAGCTTGCGGAAGGCCTGGCCACATAGTGGTTGTTTGCAGAGCCCACCAGAGAGACAGGCCACCCAAACACCAGTCGGAGGAACCAACTAGGAGAGGTACTGGAGCCCAGGGTCCAGTTAGTGTAGGGATCTTCAGAAGCCAGAGGAGCGTTTGCCTCACCGGGGCTCATCGCCCCCTCAAGCCTAAACTCAAGCTCTTGGTAGAGCTACAAGGAGTTCCTTGTAAGATGGAGTTGGACTCCGGCTCGGCAGTACTGATCATTTCACAAGACACATTCAACTTTGTGTGTAGGCACAGTAACAATTGGGTTAAACTAAGGCCCTCAGATATTATTTTAATAGATTTTCAGAATGCTCATGTTAAAGTTAAGGGTGAAACCTCATTATTGGTAAAATTTAAAGGGTTTTTGGGGCACCTGGATGTAATAGTAGTAGAGGGCCAAAGAACGAGTCTTATTGGACTTGATTGGTTTGATGCTTTAGGCATTCCAATTACAGGCAATAACTGGACAGAAACAGCAGACCTCATGACTGTTTGCGAGGAAGACGTGGATGTTTTTGAGTCAACCCTGGGGACTTACACTGACCCACCAATTTCTTTTAAGTTAGATCCTAACGTTGTGCCAATTAGGATTAAGCCTCGCAGGGTCCCCTTTGCCCTAAAGCACAAAATTGATTCCAAAATCGATAAGCTAATAGAACAGGGCATATTACAGCCTGTTGATGGGGGGGGAGTGGGAAACTCCTATTGTCACCCCCCTGAAGTCCAACGGGGAAGTTCGCATTTGCGCAGATTATAAATGCACATTAAATAAGGCCCTTAATCAACATGCTTACCCGGTTCCTGTAGTCAGCCAAATTTTAGCCTCTTTGCAAGGGGGAACCATTTTTGCTAAACTTGATTTAGTACAGGTGTATCAGCAATTGTCGGTTGACGAGGCCACAGCTGCGGCTCAAACAATAGTAACTCACAGAGGGGCATTCAAAGTCAAACACTTACAGTTTGCAGTCAGTGTTGCACCGGGTATTTTCCAAGGGATTATGGAACGCACACTTAAGGGTATTCAGGGTGTCTGCCCCTATTTTGATGATGTTCTCATTGCTGGGGAATCCCCAGATGTAGCCTCAGGGCTGTGTTGCAGAGGCTCCATGATGCGGGCCTCAAATTGAAGAAAAACAAATGTAGTATTGGGGTCTCACCAATGGAATTCTTGGGGTTCCGTATCAATGCTAATGGAATTCACCCCACTGATTCAAAAGTGAAGGCCATCAAAATGACTCCAAGGCCAAAATCAAAAGGAGAGCTGCAAGCATTTTTGGGCCTCCTAAATTTTTATCACACATTCCTACCTCATAAGGCTGCGATAGCAGAGCCCGTCCACAGGCTGCTTGATAAAAAAGCCCCTTGGAAATGGACTAACTTACACAAAAAATGTTTCCAGGATTTGAAAGCCCTTCTATCAGAAAAGTCCACTGTAACTCATTACATAGAGTCTAAACCTGTATGTCTTGCATGTGATGCATCTCCCTATGGGGTGGGGGCAGTCTTAAGCCACATAGAGAAAAATGGGAAACAGGTTCCTATTGCATTTTATTCTAGGACTTTATCTTCTGCTGAGCGCAATTATGCACAGATTGATAAAGAAGCCTTGGCCATGGTGGCTGGAGTTAAGAAATTTCATGATTGTTTATATGGCAGGGATTTCACTGTCTACACTGATCACAAACCTCTTTTGGGGTTGTTCACAACAGACAAACAAACTCCCCACATACTATCTCCAAGAATGCTGAGATGGTCTATATTTTTGTCTGCATACAATTTTAAGTTAATTCATAAACTGGGGAAAGAAATGGGCCATGCAGATGGCCTCAGCAGACTACCACTGCCACTAATGTATCCTGATCCAGCTCCTGCTGCTAAAATATTGTCCATTCAGGACTTACCTGAGTTTCCCCTCCACGCAGGGAATATTGCTGCTGAAACTGCCTGTACTGCTTGTAAGCATGTTCATTGAGTCATTGTTTAATCTCATTGTAGTCCTTATTGTATTGGCAAGCCATTTAGCCGTTGTTTAATCTTATTGTAGTCCCTACTACAATGGCATGTCTGTAAGGGTTGCTTAATGTCATTCTAGCCACCTTGAATTTATAAGCATTATTATTTATTATTTTGTTATTATGTTATTATGGTTGTTGGGAGTGATTCATAAGTCTTGACTGTTGTCAAGCTTATTAAGGGGATTATAGCCTGATCTTAGGAGGGAGGGGTGTTATTTATTGGGCTTGTGGTACCACACCATGTGCGTTGCTGTAGAGCTAATGGCTCTCCAGTAAGCCAGACAGGCCGTCTCCGGTCCTGCAATTGGTCAGCCACAGGCGGCAAGCGCGGGTTCAATCCTATTGGCTGCTACCTTATGGCTAGGCTATATATTGTGGCTGGGTGCGGCCCAAGCTCAAGTACAGTTCCAGCAAGAATAAAAGAATGAATTTCTCAGTACTCAGACTTGTGTCTTCATTCCTGCTCACCAGAGCCCACGACTTAACAACAACAACAACAACAACAACAACAACAATAAAGCTGGAAGGGACCTTGGAGGTCATCTAGTCCAACCCCCTGCTCAGGCAGGAAACCCTATACCATTTCAGACAAATGGCTGTACAGTCTCTTCTGAAAAACCTCCAGTGTTGGAACATTCACAGTTTCTGGAAGCAGGTTGTTCAACTGATTAATTGTTCTAACTGTCAGGAAATTTCTCCTTAGTACTAGGTTGCTTCTCTCTTTGGTTAGTTTCCATCCATTGGTTCTTGTCTTGCCTTCAGGTGATATATTGCAGGTCCCTTCCATTAGGGAAGTACATTTGGTGGAATCCAGAAAAAGGGTCTTCTCAGTGGTGGCTTCCTTCCTATGGAATATCATTCCCCTGGAGATAAGATTGGCCCTGAAGATGTGGTTCTATCACTGGGCCTGGGAACTCCAGGCTGATTCTCAGCCAATCAGTGGCTGGTATGAGTGCATTTGCTGCATTCATGGGAGGAGGGAGGGGAGTTTATGTTGTGGATGTTTAATGTTGTAAGCTGCGTGGAGTCACCCTGAGTGAGTTAGGTGGCCATATAAATTTGTTTAATAAATAATTTACATAAATAAATAATTCTGGGGAATGTGGAAAGAAAGAGAAGCAGAGGATAAGCATCTCAAGTTGGATGGGATACAATTGGGAGATTAAATAGCTAAATTGGGTACAGATCTTCCTGGAGAAAGTGTACCTACATGATAACTAAAAATAGACGCTGACTTGAAGCCCATAATGAATCAGTCAAATATTATTATTGATTCAAATATATATTCAATGTTATTTTTGATAGGAACAAATACAAGTTGAGCTGAAATTGTCACAGCAACGCAGAACATTCTGTACTTGTTGTATTCCTACATGAAACTGGGAAACTGCTCTCATCAATTATCTTTGCACTACTTTATTTAATGTACCACTGCTTCCTGCTTATTTAATCAACAGAACTGCATTTCTTTTTCAATTAACTTCTAGGAAAAGGACACTTTAAAGCATTACAGGCCTAGGATTCTACTGTATGTGTATCTTGAAGATCTTATATATGGAATATAAAGAAAATATTGGAACTGTATTAAGACTTACATGTTAGTGTGTGTTGATCTTGTCAGAAGTACATTATACAATATAAACACCAATTAAGGAAGAAATGTAAAAGCATCTGAACCATTGATATCATGACTGTTTCTGGCCAGTTCATAAAACAATTTTAAATAGCATGATTTAAAATAGTCAAGCGCCCTACTTTAAAATAGCATGGACAGTTAACACAGCCTCTCTTGATGCTTACTTTACACAATACTGTATATGGGTTTACATATACAGTGGGTGGAGGATTATGACAGCAATTGCCTTCATGTGTCGCTTAATGGCAAAGTATATGGAGATATGTTACAAGTTAAATCTGAAATCTATTTAATATGACCAGGTCACAACAGTCTGTTCAAGAATGAGCAAAATCAAATGGAGTATCTCAAGGAAATAACCAACTATATCGCATCATAAAAGTCAAAAACATATACCATGCATCCAGTTCTCATTAGTATTGTCCTTAATACAATCATGTCTGAATTAGACTAACATACATGTTACCTTACATTTGCCCTAACCTTTGCAGGGAACAGTGAAGTCCAATGAAGATTCTAATGGTCTGTCCTTATTTTTAAATTATATTAAACAAACCTTGGCCCATTGGATCACTCTTTTTTTGAGGTATTTCCTTACCTAAATAGAAAAACACAATGACCAAGGGGTGGACTACTATTCTTTTGGTTTTAAAATGAAAGAAAAAAAGCATCATTTTATTGCAGAAGAAAGATGCATAGCAAAATAAACCTCAGTGCTTTTGGATTTAAAAAGGATACTTTTGATGATATTGTTTGTGGTTGATCTGCCATTCTTTAGGAATTTTCACTTCTTTTTTTCCTTGACTTAAAGCGAATATACCTGACCATGCTGGAATGGCTGTTTCTCCAGAATCAACACCTTTTCCATTCTCCACTTTATGTGTAAAGAGAGCAAAACATGGCTGTATTGAGAGCTGGGCCCACTAAAGAAGGACATCTTCACCTTCCAATAAATTGAGCATAACTCCTGGAATCATGGCTATGTCATTTTTGAATGCACCAATGTTTTGCTACAATCAGATTCTTTTGGAGGTTTTCCTCAATCATCTGCCTTCCATTTAAAATATGCAAATTCCTCATTAAAATTCCTTGCTGCTGAGTGGGGGAAACCATGAGAGACTACTAGAGTGGCAGGGAAACTGCCATAGAATGTTCAAACTGAGCTTCACATGAGTGCAGCAGTAGCTTGATCACAGCAGCAGCCTGAAGCATTCACAACTTCCCCAAAATTCATTCTCTTGGGAGTCATGGGTCCCAGATTTTGGACTCTATAATTAGCCCATTGAGTATCTTGGTTCAAAAAATGTTGTCCTTTAATGTTTTATCCAGTTAAAGATCATGACGAGAGTTATAGCAGTATATAGATACTGAACTTTTTAACAATCCAGTAGTCTGATTCAGAGAACAATCAGTGCAGAAAGACAGGTTTATATGAAAAGATTGCTCATCTAAGTTTTTAAAAAATGCTTTGAACTTTAAATACTGAGACCATTATCAGTTGTAACTGGCTGATTTTTAAAAAGTATTCCTGCAACAAATGCATGGATATGCCACCAGTACATACAGTTGTGATATTATTCATTTCTACCAAAAGATATAGTAATTATTTTTGTTTGCCAACTTCTTGAAAATATGATCAGAATGTGAGATGTGTAGTTGATAATTGAAGAAAGCAATGATATGATTTTCCATTTGCAGGAATAATTACAAAATGTGCTCTCAATGGATGGCATTGATAATGGAATTTCTCCTTTTAAGGAAAAAATGCCATTTTATAGCATTTTTTAATTATTGCTATACTTTTTTGATTATTGCCATACTTCATGTTCACATAGATCAAGCCTACACAGTTTTTACTCCATCATTCTGATCACAATCCCCAGACTATAGGTGGCAATCAACCAAGGACATTTTAGCTTTCTGCAGCACCATCACCCCATTCACTTTTAAATTATCCAGATTGGTGGACATCATAAAACCTAGGACATCAGTTGCCACAATTTAATAATGTACTGTGTGAAAAAGTACTTCGTTTCATCTGTCAGAAATCTGTCATCATTCAATCAGTCATTTCACTGAATGACAGAGCTTTAATATTATGAGCAAGAGCAACAAGTATTCCCATTAATTTTTTTAGACCACACATAATTTTATACTTCTATCACATTCCCTCTTATTCACATTTTTCTAGATAAAAAACCTCTTCTTGTAGAAGAGTTAGTTGAGGCTCTTCATAATTATCAGTCCCTCTAAAACTTCTTCACTCTACAATAGCTTTGCCAGAACTGCACCAAAACTAGCATACTTTATTATATTGTCATTTTATTATATTTTATTTTAGATAACTTTCCTAATAATTTACTCTTTTTCACAGACCACAATAATCTAGTTTACATGTTCATTAACATTTATTTTGCTGGCTGTGTTCACCAAAATGCCAATACCCTTTTTCTGGCAAACTGCTGCTGTTTCAGATATCTGTTAGTATCAAATTACACTTTCTCATTTCATAAGTGTATTAATAGGTTCATAGGGGAAATCATTGACTTTTGCTAAGGCTGCTACATTTTCTCAGTTTTTGTGAAGCACTTTGTTGAAAGATTTTTGGAAATCCATAAAAAAGCTATACTTTTTTTCATACGTATTCACATTTCTTTTTCTTTTTTCAATAGAAGCAAAGTTATAAGTTTTCCTTTAAAGCAAGTTTTGTATGTTTTCCTATTGTATATTGTGTGCTTTCTCATGCCAGTACACAATTTTTCTTCAGTTGATCACAGAGCCAACTTGCTGGACTGCCCTTGGGCTGATATTGGACACTTTAATGAAATGATAAGATCTTGGATTGGCTCAGTATTGAAAAAAATAACCACATAGTCAGTATTGTACCAGCTGCTAGCTCCACTGAGATTGAAGTCTAGCAAGTGCTATAAAGAATGTGTGGTGTGTTAATGATCCATGGTTGGCTTGACCACTATGATGGTGCTGCAAGGAACTCCAATGCCAGATACACAACTTGATTTGATGCCAAAATCATCACAAGGATTGAAGCATGGAATGCATGGATATAATACCAATGTAGAAAACTAACGCTTTTACTTCATGGATTTGATATCTATTAACTAGGTATCCTGGGCATGAAGTGAAATAGAGTGGACAGGAAGTAACAGGATATTCACCTATGGGAAAAGGATTTTATTTTCTGGAAAGGATGATCTGTAGTTACCCTGTGTAGATCTGATATTGAGCAAAGAAGCAACAATATTGATCAGATGGAAGCCAATGAAGTAACATATCATCACCGGCTAGTCATCACCAACTAGTACAAACTCAAACTTGAAAATTGGCTCCTAAACTGCAGTATGAAACTGAGCTTGGAGATCAGTGGATACAGTTTTCTGAGAGTCTAGAAAAAATGATTGACTGAAGGAAAAGAATATAGAAAGAATACTGGATATAAGAGACAACCTGGCAGTTGATTGAAGGATAAAAAATTGCCAAGCAGCAAAATGATCAAGCAAAGCCACTAGTAAGGAAGCAGAAATTTTGAAAAGTAGAATGAAAACATGTTGCCAGACTGACAAGATAGGATGGTAGAAACATAAAAAAGTCAAAGCACAAGTAACAGCAAGTACAATGATGCCAAGATATTATATTGTATTGTTTTGGAATTAAGAGGACAAAAAACTAATACAGGTATTTCCATTAAGAATAAGGTGGGAAGATACTGTTAAATAAAAAATAGCAACAACTGCTGAGCAAGTAAGGGATGAAAATGCAATGGTTTTGTATGGATATTTGGGCAAATCTTCACACTATGTAATATCATTGAACATAACATTAAATTCCAATACCACTGCTGATAAACTACATTGATTTTAAAAAAGCATTTGATGATATGCACAGAGTCATTATGAGGAATAGTTTAAAAAAATGACAGCCTCCAATGCTTTGTCAATATTTTCTGGAATCTTTATCTGAACTCCAGTTGCTTCATAAAAGCTGATGATGGCATCACAGACTCTGTTACTGTCAACTTTGGAGTCTGGAGTCTGGATTCTTTTTCTAGTCCTATTCCTTTTGACTGTTGGACTTTATCGTGAGGAAAGTTCTGAAGGGGATGATTTTGGCTATCAGTGTAGTCATACAGGTATGACATTTTCTTTATTTATTATCCCACCTTTACTATTTTTCATATACAGCTCAAGGTAGCGAACATACCTAATACAATACTCCTTGCTCCTATTTTCCCCACAACAACAAACCTGTGAGATGGGCTAGGCCAGGGGTCGGCAACCTTGGCTCTTTTATGACTCGTGGACTTCAATTCCCAGAATTCCTGAGCCAGCATGGCTGGCTCAGGAATTCTGGGAGTTGAAGTCCACGAGTCATAAAAGAGCCAAGGTTGCCTACCTCTGGGCTAGGCTGAGAGAGACTGACTGTCCCAAAGTCACCAGTTAGTTTTTATTTCTAAGGCAGAATTAGAACTCCCAATTCTAGGATAATTTTACTGATTACATGCTGCATCTGAAAACAAGTACAGGTGGTCCTCATCTTACAACTGTTTGTTTATTGACCGTCCAAAGTTACAGCGGCACTGAAAAAAGTGACTTATGACCATTTTTCATACTTATGACCAATGTAGCATCCCCATGGTCACATGATTTTCATTCGGATGCTTGACAATTGACTCACATTTATGATGGCTGCAGTGTCCTGTGATCATGTGATCAACATTTGCAAGCTTCTGACAAGAAAGGTCAATGGGGAAACCAGATTCACTTAACAACTATCTTACTAATTTAACAACTGCAGTGATTCACTTAAAAATGTGGCAAGAAAAGTCATAAAATGGGGCAAAATTCACTTAACAAATTTCTCACTTAGCAACATACATTTTGGGCTCAATTGTGGTCGTAAGCTGACAACTACCTGTACTTTTCCAAGACAGCTGTGTACTGGAGGGAGGGAAAAAAGAGGAAGATCATCCAAAACTTGATACAAAGGGTATCAAGTACCCGAAAAGCATGGGAATTACAGGGGAAGTACCAGATTGGTGTACAGTTAAGACTAGAATCTGGAAGACCATGAGTTCTAGTCCTGCCTTAGCACAATGCCAGCCAGGTAACCTTGGGACAGCCGCTTTCTCTCAGCCCTGGAAAGCAAGCAAGGGCAAACTATTTCCAAAAATCTTGCCAAGAAAACTGCAGGGGTTTGTCCAGGCAAGGGTAAACTATTTCCAAAAAACCTTGTCAGAATTCAGTACTGACTCAAAGGCACACTCATTCACTCACTCACAGACACACAAACATAAAGAATACATGGGAAAAAGCTGAAACTGTCACAGCTGATTGAAACTTTGGAGAATAAGTATTGCCCAATAAGCTTTCCCAAAAACCTTTTTTCTATAGATAATCCATTAACCACCATTTTTTTCAATCCTAGTTCATCAAAATGTTCATTAGGAGTTCACAGAAATATCAAACAAATAATTTATCCCTGATTAAGTAGTCCAACTTTATATTCCATCTTTTTGCTCTGCACATACCTGGTATTTAATCGTTCCAATAGCATCCAACAAATATCATTTGTTGGCATTTAAAAGGAGTCTTCAAAAGTTACACTTATCAATTTTGTAAATTTCATCATTCAGGATTTGTTGTCACAGCTGTTTCATGTCCTCATAAAGAGACATCGTCTAGAATTTCTTGTTGCTGCTGTTCCAAGTCCTGATCCTTTTATTAATTTGTCTTTTGCAATCCCATTTTTGGTAATCTCTTGTTTTGTTGTATTCCAAGACTTCAAAATCTATAATGTAGTTCAGGTAACAGGGTTTTTTTCCCCTCATCATCTTCTAAAAGTTTCTCCACTGAAATCTGTATCCTTTCTGATAATTGATTATTAATGTTTTAGTCCATGATTCAAAAAAATCTTTTAATATAAGAAAAAGTTGCAGCCGTTTTAGCCATTTTAATTCTTTTCTGCCTGGTCCTTTAGTTCCCTCAAGTGACCATTTGGAATCTTCATCAAGGCTCAGTTCCTAATAACTTCAGTAAAACAATTGTGCATTGTGATGACTTTGGTAATTTATTCTCTATCACAGGGTGCTCAATAAATAAGTTTGCCTCACAAGGACTTTCAGTACAGGCATCCATCTATTTGTATAGATCAGACAATGTTGAGATTAGATGGTGCATCAAAATAAATATATTACTTCAGGTCATGAAGAATTAATTATTATTCAAAGATAGCCTCAGCCACTTCCAATTCTTCTGTTCAAGGTGCCCCTTTTCCTAAGTAAGAAAAGTCTCAGATGGTGGTGAACTATACCCCATGAGCTACATAAAGCAGTTACAAGAAAACTATCTTAACAGATTTGAAGCTAAAGTATTTATTTTATTTTTTGAAAAGTATCAGTAAAACAAAGGTAATTTCCTAGTATTACATACTTTGATATAAACTCTTCATTAGTCTTCCCTATACTTAATTTTGTCCTTAATAAATCCTTATGCTGTGTTGATTTTTTAACTATTTCCACTCACTGACAAGATGAATATTTAATTTGTTTTTCAAGGAGAAGAAATAGTAATAAAATTCTCATGGGAGAATACAAAGACTGCACTTTCCTTAGTTATAAAATGACCAAGAAATATGTTTTCATTGAATAATTATTTCCCAAGAGATCTTCAGTATTTTTTGCATCTTGTGCTTCAATTAAATCTCTAGGAAAGATGTAGTAAGAAAACTCCATACAGTGTTTTTTTGAGATCAAGAAGAAAAGTCAGCTTTGCTCAGAAAGAGAATCAAAAGAATTCAGAAAATGAACATTCTGAAAGCGAAGAATTGGTAAGAAGGGTTTGAGAAACTGACTTATTTTGGCACAGAGTTAGTCAAGATAAAATGTTATGTGCTCTGGTATGGTATGCTGCCCCAATCATTTAGTTGCCTGAAGGGAAAGCCACATAATTTTATTTTTTTTACATTAACACCAATGATTGAAAGTACTGCCTCTCCATTTGGACACCATCTATAGTATTTTCTATATCCCACTCACAGTGTTGGCTGAAGAAATCATTTTGCAATGTCTTATAATGGAGATTCATCAAGAACTTTCATCATCTCAACTTGGGTAAAAGTAGAAAAGATTTTCTGATATGAAAATTGCTGTAGCACTCTAGTAGGTAACTTAGTGTTTCTGGACACAATATTACCATGGCCATCGCCTATGATATTGTTAAGGCTCCTGATTCTCCCCTATGATTATTTAGGGGGAAAAATGGTATTTTATCCTTAAAGAATTCTAACAATGCCTTTAAAACCCATAAAGAGTTCATTTGTATTCTTGGAAAATAAAAAATGAAGGGTAGCTGATTATTATTCAGATTTCTACTAATGTGATGATTATAGGTGCACATAGCTTTAGCTTTACCCCAAAGGCCTTGGGTGGTGGCAGGGAAACACTATGTTTTGTCTGATTTCAGAACAGTGAGGATCATCTTTGTCTCAGAGAAAAGGCTGGCCCATAGAAGAGGATTTGCCAAAGAATCTCCATCATAGGGCCCCTTTTACTGCGCCTCCTGACCTTTCCTCATATCTTTCAAAGGAAAGAACAAGTAGAGCAAGTACAGTAATCTGAGAAATAACAAGGCCATGAAGGACTATTGTAGTATGTCTTACTGTAGCACTTCAATTTGTATTAGGATTGTTACCACAGCTCCTATTGCTCCACGATGGAAGAGGTGTGACTGAGTATCATCTGTATATAAGGAAACTTCACTCAGAATGGGCAGGTTGTATCTCCCCATGGTTTCTGATAGATACAACACTCCAAAAGAAGTGTGTTGAGAGTTTTTACATCTGCCATTACTGTCCATACCCATCTCACTAACTTCAAACCCTCACAAAACATTTAGAAGGATATTGTGATCAATATTATCAAAAGCTTGGATAAATCCATGACCATAGATTATGACCATCCATGAATTCATTTCATCCCAAAATGAAATGGAATGGAGCTTGGAAAGGGATGCTTCCCTGCAGTTGGAAGGATTGTACAATAGTACTCCTCTAACCTGTGCCTTTGGCTCAATTACACAAGCACAGCCTCACATCTGACCATCTGTAGTACAGTGGGCCTCTCAGTAGTCTAATTGAGGTGTTAGTAAGGTTTGCCTAGCTCAACTATAGACAGAACTGGAATATAATTTCTTCAGTGGTTCAGAGTATAATGGTTTGCATGTTTAAAAAGAAATAAGCTGCAATGAGTTCAAGAAAATGTATTACATGCAAATATATATGTCTTCAGTACGAGTTGTTTACCTACAAGAATTATTTTAGTATATAAAGACATCATGATTCCCACATTATAAGCAGTGTAGTTTCCATTTTTTACTTCACTGGGTCATCTAGACAACAATAAACTAAATTAATTACTGTTGTGGGAGACAATTTTCAACTCTGTAACAGCTCCCAAATTTGTTTTCCTCTAAAAACAGATGTGAAATAAGACTGTAAATTCACACGAACAATGACATATTGTTTGAAGGAAATGCTAATTATTTTAGCAACTAATATATGTATCCCACAGTATTTCCATGTATAATTTTCCCAGTCTCAATCATCTCTTATGTATGTAACATAATTACTTTTTGTAGCAATACATGCTTCATCTTAATGCAACTTAAATTTTCTATGTGAGTTTACCAACAATCATCATGGATTAGGTATGCTAAATTGAAAGATTATGCATATTTTTATTTTATTGCAAAGGTAAACATAAATACAGTAGCAACACTGTATTTCCATTCTTTCAGTATGGAAAGAAATAAAAAACCCCAAATTTTAACTATGTTTCATCAAACAAAAATAGAAGGCTTATTCAATAGAGTAGGTTCTACAATTAGGAAGAATGAAATAGCTGCTTCGGGTGACAAATTAAACACGAACTTACTGCCCTTTCAACAGCAATTTCATTATGCCTAAAATATGTAGCTGCCTTCCCGTCTGATTACTTTATAGTCCCACTTAGGGAAACTGATACATTGTGCAGTAAATGAAGAATCTGCTTGAAAGTGTAGTCTCCATGGCTATTACATAATACATCATTTTGGAGATTTGTTCACAGTGATGCTTATAATAGGATGACTGGATGCAGAATGATGCATTTTTTGCAAAAAGAGAAGGGAGAATATGACACGAATGGCAAGATCCTTAAGTGGAGAATCCTTCTGGGCTAACCCTGCAAATAGATTAAATAATCCTCCTTAAATGAATGGACTGTGCACTTAACAGTGGTCCACACTGTGATTGGTATTGTTATGATCTTAACGTGTTTTATTTTATTGAATTCTTGCTCTTATTCTTTTGAAAGTAAAAATGAAGCTGCTCACACTGCCGCAGAAAAACTTACTATTATTTCTAGGGGAAAAAAGAATCTAATAAACTTTAATGTTTTTTCTACAATTGCTATTTGTAATGAAGCTTGTTCACTCAAATTGAAACAAGGCCCAGATATAAGACCAGAAAGCCAAAGTTAAGTACGTTTACACCCCATTGATTTTAACAAGAGTTGATTAAAATGAACAAAGAAAGCAATGGTTTATCTATGGCCTTAATTCACGAAAGGAGCACATTTTCATATAACACACTATATATACATGCTCATTGTACTCTGTCTTCTAGCAATCAGTTCAAAGTGTCTGGGCCAAAAAGTCCAGGACTGGTTTTACAAAGCCTCTGCTAAATATTACCATCTTATTGCACCATCCCTCCCCATTTTTGGCTTCTCAGTGGACCTTATAATTACAGTACAGGTAGTCCCCAACATACGGTGGTTATGGAGCCTGTCCATTATGATCAGGTGCTATGATGGACATAAATTGGGTCTGTCAGCTGATCAACCCAATTTTAATAAGCTGTTTGTTTTTTGTGGTAAAATGCCACAATCACTAAGCAAACCCATTGGTAAGCGATCAGTTGTAAATCGAGGACTACCTGTATGTACCAAACAAACATCAAACGAGCACATTGTATGACTGAAAACTTTCTATATTACATAAATAAGATAGTCAAGAAATTACATTTTATTTTGCTTTTGTTTTTCATTTTTTATGCATATAAATGCATAAACCGAGACGCCCTACGCACAGTCACTCATGCGCTTGTGACCTCCCGTTTGGACTACTGTAACGCTCTCTACATGGGGCTGCCCTTGAAAACCACTCGGAGGCTTCAACTGGTGCAGAATGCGGCCGCACGAGTTGTAATGGGGGTTTCCCGATACTCCCATGTAACACCTCTACTCCGCGAGCTGCATTGGCTTCCGGTTGCCCTCCGGGTGAAATTCAAGGTGCTGGTTATCACCTATAAAGCCCTATATGGCCTGGGTCCGGGTTATTTGAGGGAACACCTGCTGCCGGCATCAAACGCCCTTCGCCCAGTGCGCTCCCACAGGGAGGGTCTGCTCAGGGTTCCGCCAGTGAGAGATTGCCGGCGGGTGACACCCAGGGATAGGGCCTTCTCGGTGGGAGCGCCTGCCCTCTGGAACCAGCTGCCGGTGGAGCTAAGGACTGCCCCCAACCTCCGATCATTCCGCCGGGGCCTGAAGACCTGGCTCTTTGAGCTCTCGGGCCCAGACTGAGGAGGAATTTTTAATTTGGGGTTCTTTTTAACTGACTACAGGGTTAATTTAATATTTTTTAATTTGGTTCTTAATTTTTGTATTTTGGATTTTTAATTCCCTGTAAACCGCCCTGAGTCCTCAGGGAATAGGGCGGTATATAAATATAACTAAATAAATAAATAAATAAATAAATAAATATGATATGCTGAGTACTGGGTTCCCAAGCCTGCATAAAGAATATCTTAGTCTCTCAAAATGCAAATGTAACTCAGGCTACAAGCTTGCTATATGATTTGAACTTTAAATGTCCATGAACTTAGATGAAGTTAATCCAAATGCTCTAACAACATATCTAAAGAATAGCATTTGAGTTAAGATGATCTAGGACATTAAGCCTGAAACCTCATTTAATGGACTATATGTAGTAAAGTGAATGGAATAGGTCAGGCAAAAGCAGTCTTTAAATTTTTCATGGCTATTCTAATTGCCCAGCAAGCCCCAATGGTAAGATTTGGCAATGAAAGTAAGATGAAACACACCACTCTGTGCCTTTCTTTAATTTCTTCCCTCTGAACATCACTGCTACTCCTTTTCAGACAGAGATGATAGGATTTCACCCAAACCACATTTATTATTCTATCTCAAAGGAGGCATGATATCTTTTTTTCCTATCCTAAAGAAACATCTTTTGAGGAGAGCTTTAATATGGAAACCCATTTACTTCAGCTTCTTCATCTGGCTGCTGCAATAAATGTAATTTAGTTTTTTAACATCTCAAACTTTATACTGATATAACCTTATAACTGTTTGTTTTTCTTCTTTCATTTCCCACCAAGTTTTACACATATGTTGCTGCTGTTGATACTGACTTCTAGCATATTTTTCTCTTTAGCTTTACGCCAATGTACTTTGTAATCATTTTCACCAAGTCTGTAGAGTTTCATCAAGTTTGTACAGTGCGATAGTATGTTAGGAGAAATGGAAGTAAGAAATAAAAATTCATTTTTAAAATGAAAATTAACATATTAAAGTTCAGTAACTGGCACAGAACAAGGCTTTCCTTATACAATGCTACTCCAAACAGGAACTGCAGATTAGAACTTATAATTTTACAATCATATCCATGACAATCTAACAAAGAATAAATTATATGAAGCCTTGAATTATCTTGAATTATTAATGTTAGAGAGTAAACTAATTACATATAAAATTTTCTATCCTTGTAGTTATTGGAAAAAGCTAGACTTTTAACTAATTAGACTGAAGTTCTATACAATATATAATCTACTTAATTGATAAGAATAATTAAATTTATATTTGCAGGAATGTTGTGTTGCTTTATTACTTATTTGACTTACAATATTTTTTTTTATTTAAATCCAACTAAGTTTACAATTACAATTAGAGATTACAATTAGAGATAGACGATAGATAGATAGATAGATAGATAGATAGATAGATAGATAGATAGATAGATAGATAGATAGATATCTGAGCAATGTGTGTAGGGTTAAATTGTGAGAAAATTATTTATTTATTTATAAAAATAATAAATAAATTATAATAAATAAATAATTTATTTATTAAATAATTGGTATTTACTTTGTGTGCTTTGTATATTTATTTAAAAGATGCATTGTTTCATTTGCAAGTCTGATATGTCTGGTTGCATCATTAAATGAAATTAAGTGGTTACATGGGAGAATTGCATCTATACGGTAATACAGAGGATCAGTCTGATGCAGTGGTTAAAGTGTTGGACTAGAAACCAAAAGACTATGACTTCCTGGCCTCCCTTAGGCACAAAAACTGGCTTGATGAATTTGAATCAGTCACTCTCTCTCTCAGCCCAACCAAGCTCACAGAATTGTTGTGGGGAAAATAGGACATAAGAACATTAAATATGTTTGCCACCTGGACACCATTGGCATTGAAAAAATCACCACCAGTCAATTCTAAAGGACAGCTTTACTTGGAACAGCTTACATCCTATGACAATATCTTTAACACCATTAAACAATAACATCAGCCTATGCCAGTCCTTGGGAACGACTTGATAGGTGGATTAAAATGTCAGTTTCAATTTAAACTTCTGCCTGACTGTGCAATGAGCCATAATAGCTGGGAGAGGTTAATATCAAGAAAGGAATCTAAAAGATACTAACTGCTACTGTTTGTCATTATACTGATTCATCTGTCAAGGTCATGATTATCAACCATCAAAAATATCTCACTTCCTTTACATGGACAAACTGTTTGGATAAACAGCATCTGAAACAGAATCACTTATCAGCACTTTCCTTATATACAACCAAGACTTGGCAGTGGAGTTTGGACTGAACAAATGTGGCACCTTCATCAATGCAGAAAAAATAGTGAAAACTGAAGGAATGAAGATGTTTTATGGAAATAACATCCAGTGTCTGGTTGAAGACAATCCCTACAAATATCTGTGCATCTTTCAAGCTGACATTTTCATTTCTTAATATTTGTGTAGTATTTATTTCCTTTCTTTCATTATTTTTTGTGTTGGATTTGGACATATATAGCTTCCATTTCAGGTGTACTCTTCAACTATATATCAATTTCATTTCATATAAATCTCTAAAATAGTCCTTCACTTCAGTTTCATTTCAAATAATTTCATTGTTTTTCATTCTTCCGGTAATAATTCTTTTTGGAGCCCATTTTCTCCTTCCAAAACATTTCCACTTTCTCTTTTATTTTCACACTTTGTTGCTCTCAGAATCTTCCTTTATACAGTTCTATCACACTACATCTGATTATTCACAGAATTTTTATTTGGCCTGATCTATTTCTGATCATAAAACTAAGATAGAATACATGTCAGTGCTTCTTTATTCTGGCTCAGCTTTATCTGCTGACTTTATCATCATTTGTGATAAAGGATGGTATAAACTACATCCAGTTGTCTTCAAATGGGCTCTCCGAATGAGTTTGTTCATTAGAAAAGTATACCTGAAAAGTGTTTGGTACAGTATAATGATCTTTAATATTATACACTGAAACTTATTTTCCATATTTATTATTGTGGGAAGACATCTTGAAGAACCAACAATGTCAAACAATGACTAGATGACTGAAAACTTGAATAAACTTTGGAAAAGAGATCATTTCTGCCAAGTATCTGCTGAATGTGCAGATATTTCTACAATGTGGAACACGCTGGCTTCAAAGGTGACAAAAGCTCCAAACGGGTAAAAACTTGGCTGTGTGGCCTTGTGTGGAGGACACAAAGGCCCACACAATCATGGGCTGAGATTTCTCCTGCTCCTGTATTAACAACTGTTAACAAAGTTGGAATTTATGGAATTTATCACCGCTTGAAATTCTAAAATGCCATTTTTGTAATTTTAAAACTTTTTAATCTTAAATCAATTCTGATTTTAATGTCAATTTTATTATTATACTGTACACCATTTAAAGTCCGTCTCTGAAGGAGATGTGAGGTTAAGAAATAGGAAATATAAATTAATAAAATAAAAATAATTTATTTATTTTTATTTATTTTAATTCCATTTATATCCCGCCCTTCTCCAAAGACTCAGGGCGGCTTACAAGCTTAGCAGTAGCCTTCATTCTATATATATGCCTGCTTATTAGGGCTTTCACACACACCCCAAGCGGCATTATTACAAAGTCAGCTTAATTGCCCCCAACAATCTGGGTCCTCATTTTACCTACCTCAGAAGGATGGAAGGCTGAGTCAACCTTGATAATGTTGCTGGAAAGAGCTGTCCAGCTTCTGTTTAAGGGTGAAAGAGAATCCAAAACTTTTTGAGTTTGTTTATGCTCACATCTATCTCTGCTATGAAGTTTCTCCTCATATTTATATACACTTCTTTGTAATTTCTATTCTCTAATTCTAAACTTAATTTGGAAGGAAAAATCTATTGGCTGCTTATCTCTTTGATATTTGAAACTTTTGCCGTGAATTTAAAATTTAAAATCTTATTAGCTTTTCTTAAATGTATCCAGTTTATTTTGAAGGACAAAGGTTCCTTCTCTCTTGTTCTGTTTGATTTCTGAGAATTAAATCTAGTTTATAAATGCTCGTTATAAATCATATAAATATATAAATCATCCTAGTGCTTCAAATGGGCTTCCTATGGCTGCACAGTATATATTTTTAGCACATCATAAAATTACTATTGGATTTTTTTAGTACCCTCAAAAGATTACATCTCATACTAGTTTGGGATTTGCCAAGAATCTTAGATCCTTTTCATACATACTACTACCATGTTAGATTGTCTTTATTTTATACATTTGTCTTTTATTATTTCACAACTAAACACAGCCTTTTATGAATATATATTCTACCTATGCTGGTGTGCAGCTCTTGTATCATTTATCTATTTGTTTTAGGTTTGGCATGACATGACTGTTTAGAAAAAGACTGCTATAACAAAGAAAAAAAGTAACTGTGTCCTCTAATAAAGGAGAATAACTACAGCTAAGGGTTAAAATGAGAGATCCTTTCTTACATATGTTTCATTGCTAGCACTGCTGCTGTTACCTAGTCTGAGTAATGAAAATCTGCAAAAAACAACAATCAAGCTCAGGGATCATCAAAGACCCTTCACTTTCTCCTCTGCTACTTGAATGGACTCAACCCTTCCTTAGATTTGTTCCTATTGTAATGCGTTTATTTTATTCCAGCGCTTATCTTAACTTCATACTTATATGGTTGGTACCTTATTATTTTCCTCTTTTATTTCACATTGGTTCTTTTCCCATATATGTACTTTTTGCATCTCAGCCAGCAGTGTCTGCAAGGGAGGATCGATAAAGGCAAGGTGGCACAACCTTGTTGTTCATGGCAGGGCTTTGCATCATTATGCCATTTCTGGCATTTTGGCTTTGTAATCCTCCCACTGCAGATGCTGCTTGACTCAGTTCTTTAGGATATCAGCTGTATAGCAGCAGTACCTGGTCAATATAGTTATAATTTTGATAGAGGCTTCAATGTCTATATTTTGGAATCTTCCATGTCTTTTGAATTAGTTTTTTTTCCCCTACCAAAGTTTCATTTATAAACCATTGCCCAGTTTTGGAAACATAAAGCCATAATTTCCAGAAAAAAGCAGCAACATTGCAAATGTGTTTTCCATTGGCGTGGAAACTGCACTTTGAAAGTATGAATGTTCTGAAATAAAAATCTAGGTATTATCTTTGTCTTTTCAGTCAAACATGGAAAAAGTAGTGAGCAGTTTTCCTCTATTTTAGTCACATTGATGATACAAGTGAAAAGATGATTTTCAGGCTTACAGTTTATTCACGGTGGGGAACTTCACATCATGTATGATTGCTTCCATATAAGATGGAACTCGAGACTGGAATGCTATAGAAACAGATGTATACAAAGATTCCCCATGTAGACAAATCTGCTATAAGCACGGAGACTCTCTCCTTATTTATTTCATTGGAAATGCTAGGAAAAGTGAGAGGCTGTTCATTGATTTGCCTATATTGGACTGAATAGTATCAGTACAGAGTTATTGACAATTAAACATGGCATGTACAACATTAAAGGTAAAGGTAAAGGTTCCCCCGCACATGCGTGCTAGTTGTTTCCGACTCTAGGGGCCGGTGCTTATCTCTGTTTCAAAGCCGAAGAGCCAGCACTGGTCCGAGGACGTCTCCATGGTCATGTGGCCGGCATGACTAGACGCCAAAGGCGCACAGAACGCTGTTACCTTCCCACCGTAGTGGTCCCTATTTTTCTACTTGCATTTTTACGTGCTTTCGAACTGCTAGGTTGGCAGAAGCTGGGACGAGTAACAGGCGCTCACTCTGTTATGCGGCACTCAGGATTCGACCCACCAAACTGCCAACCTTCTGATCGACAAGCTCAGCGTCCTAACCCACTGAGCCACCATGTCCCTGTACAACATTAGGAATTGTAAAATAACAATACAGACTAAGGATAAAAAAATTACAGATTTACAGATACATATTAATGCTTCAGACATGGAATATTGGTATTCTAGTAAGAAAAAAGCCATAAAATAGGAATATGTAAGTAGTATTATTTTTGAAGGCATATTATTTCTCCTAAAAAGAAAGATCAATAAACTGACATCCTTGTAGTGATTCTAACTGAGACAGGATGTTTCTACAGACTTCAAGAGAAGCATTGATCAGGTTTCATAGTCATTTGAAACAAACCTCAAGAGGTCTCTGGCCTCAATGCACTTGATTTTTTATTAACTGACTAAAAACAGTATTGATGTTCTGCTGCATGTTCAGTTGTTTAATAGGTATGTGCTTAGAGATAATTTCAATAACAATATTCAAGAAATCCTATACAACATTTTCAATAGTATATTTTGTGTGCAGAGATGTCTTTGTGCAACACCCCAACTCAGCTCATTTCCAATTGCTATATTTGGACTTTGCTATAAATTGAATCAGGGTCCACATAACATACAAAGATACATACATACTACTGCCACTATCACTACTGCATCATCAAGGATATTCATATTTTCATAGGGAAAATGCTACTTTATTAACGGAGACTTACAGTATTCCTGAGTATCTGTGTATGTGAACATTGCATAACAATTGTTTTGAGCAGTCTGCTTGTTGTATGAAAATTATATTTTCCTGAGTGTTGGTTTTAATCCAAGTGTTCAACAACCATCTGACTTGTCAGAAAGCTTAAGTTAAAAGAATAAAATATAATGTAAAATGAAATTCAAAAATGTTTGACTGATGTTTCAAAAGCTAATGCTTTTGTTATTCTTCTGAAAAAGGGATTTGTGTAGTTTTTATTTTGGAAAAGCAAGCTGTGATTATATTTAAGTGCCATGCATATGTGTCATCATTTTACCTTATAAAAGAGATTTTAAATTAGCCTAAAACTATAGCTCAGATGCGCTATGTAATTTATCCAATAAATTCTAATGGATATCTCTCACTATAGATTTATTAACATCTATGTCTGAAATGTGCAGACTATAGTCTAAAGATTTTATAGTGCTGATAAGAACTTAAAGATTAATGGCTGGTTTATAACTTCTAATCAAAAAAAGAAACAGGGAGATGCCACAATATTCAACTTCCAAATAAAACTACCCTAAAATGAATTCTGATTTTATTGATTAGGTATACTAAATCAACAATCCCTATTATTTTGAACAATAAAGTCAACTGTAAGTTTTCAGAACCTTCTATCTAGTAAATAATTTAGGTAGACTTGTAAAATCTTCTTCATCTAGATTTCAAATGATTATGGACTATTCCTTAATTGTCATATCCTGTCAGCTGGATAATTTTATAGCCCAGAACTGGTGATTGTAAACTATAGCCTGAACTCTACCTATTTGTTCTAAAGCATGTTAGTTGAAATGATTAATATATTGTTATTGCCGCTGTACTTTTGAAACAAAAAGAAAAATGGTCTGAAGTTGTTTTTTAAAAAAATTGCTAGTAATGTTGTTAAGGTCACATCTGCATGCTACATTTCTACCTATATGGAATTTACAGGGAACTGTTGATGCTGTCTCCTTGGTAACCACATCAATGTTATTCTATTTCATTTATAGTGTAATGCTGTAGCTTAGGAGCCAGCCATTTCCACATTTGTAGGAATCATCATGTCACCATGTCACCTATACTTCAAGCAAATTGATTGACAAACTTAATCTTTTAAATTAGTTTCACAATCCCTGTAAAAACTGACCAGCTTGAACTTCCTTTAACATACTGAATGATACATCAACCAGCCTCAAGTGAATCATTATTAGGACTATCAGATCTAAACTGCAAAAATGTATTGTACGCACACACACCCAAACACACACACACACTTGCCTCCTTATTATCATTTAAATTTTTGCAATTTCAGATTTGATAGTTCTAATCATTAGTTTTTCCCCTTATATATAAAACATAACCATGTGCATACGTACACACACAAACACACACACCCCTCCCCTACTGCAGCCTTCGACTGCTTTTCTCTGTTGTATAAACTAGCTGGAAAAAAAGTTAAGAGACATAATTTTCTGGATTTCCTATCCTTCCTCTACTTTTCCCATGCTGATCATCAGGTATTCTCTCCAGATTGTAATTAATACAGCCTTCACTTGGTGTTGGAGTCCCCTGCTTTTGTTTACTGGACTTCCACCTACATCAAGAAAGCAAGAGCAATTGCTTTTCTTTCTGTGAGCACATCTTTTTTCATTCTTGTTGGTTGTTGTTGTTGTGTATGTGTGTGTGTGAGGGGGGGAGGAGGAGAATTCTTCCCACTTGAATTAGAAGGAGAAACTTGGCAGAACTTTTGTTAATTTCCCACAGTTAAAAACAGAAGGATAAGGTGGGATGGGGGACACCTTATATACTAAAACTATTAACAAACCTCTACACAGATATGTTTATACAGAATAACCCCCCCCCCAAAAAATGTGTCCTAGTTAAAACAAAACAAAGACCAGTTTGGTGTAGTAGTTGAATTCTAGTTTCTAGCCAGCTGGATGACTTTGTGTCCTCATTCTCTCTCAGTTACTGTCTCTCAGTCCTAGGAAGCAGTCAAGGGGAAATCACTTCTGAATTCTTGTCAAAAAAGTAGAAGGGATTCGTCTAAGCCAGAGCCACATGCGGCTCTTTCAGCCGTCTCCTGCGGCTCCCAGTCCTCTGCCATGTACAGTCCAAAAAAAAAAGTGGGACTAAAAAAGTTCAACCAATCAATTCAAATATGCAGGGTAGGTGCATATCTCACCTTGTCTCCACTCTTCAATCAAACCCTGTTCTGCACATGCGCGCATGTACGTGCATGCGCACACATTTTTTGCGGCTCCCAGTTTTTCCTTTTGTGAGGGAACCGGTTCCGAGTGGCTCTTTCACTGTTTCAGGTTGCTGAGCCCTGGTCTAAGCAGTCACCAGGAGTCAAGACTGACTCCAAGGTATGTGGCTGTGTGGGTGTGCGCATGTGTGCACACATATGCGTGAGTGTGCGTGCGCGCACACACACACACACAAATAAAACAACCACCCAAGTTGGCCAGCTTTTCTCCATTCCACTGGCAAAAAATAAAGGCCACATTTTCCATTGCAGGCAGTCTAGAAGCCCAATGCAAATGGGCATTCATGGCAGAGAACTTGGCCTAGCAGAGAATGTCTGATATATCAGCAGACACAAACCAGTTGGAACAGAGGCATTTGAATAAGACAGAAAATAGACTTGCATCAATAAAAGGGAGAAAGTATTGTTCTTGATTTGGAGCAAGAAACTTAAGATGAAGGTCACCTTCTCAACAGACTAGATCAGGGGTAAGTAACCTTGGCTCTTTTATGACTGGTGGACTTCAACTCCCAGAATTCCTGAGCCAGCATGGGCCCCCTGCCCATGCTCAGGCAGGCAGGAAATGCAGATCAGTCTTACTGATTCAGTATATGGCTTACAACTGCAGTTACAGATATAGGGAGCAGTGCCTGCTCCCAAATTGCAGACACAGGCTACCATCAATGGGATTTTATATCCAGAAATAATTACATTTTGATGGCAAAGTAACTTTATTTTCATACCAAGAGCTCCAATTTGGCAACAACCACACAGAGCTTTATTAAAAACACAGCAGGATAGCATCTTACTGTTTTCTACTTAAATGGAGTGTTGGATTGAAGCAAATTTTGATTTACAAGTCAGCAAGAAAGAGCAATGATTGGGTAATAATGATCCCTGCTTTTTCCTCAATGTTTTGAAGTTTTACATAGTTGCTTTTTTTTACTGGGAGTAGAAAACTGCCCTACATATTCTTTTCCATGAAGGAGAAAATCCCATAACAAAATTGAAAGTTTCAGATTTAATCATTTATATGTTTAAGTATGGCACTGAATCTGCAGAATGTTATTTATCAGTCTTTCCTAGCTTTGTATCTTTCAGAAATGAATGTAATTTAAAGAATTCTCAGCCAGTCCTTGTGAGACACCATCTTAGAGAAGGCTGATGTAGACATTGGAGGGGAGGGCTACCTAAGAAGCCTAGCTGAGTGGCTATTTTCACCTTAATTAACACATGTGTCCACTATCTTCCCAGCCAGTTTTATTTCCTTAGCAACTTTGCTCAAGCCCACTGCTAACAAACCCTGGAAAGCAGTTGAGGGAGGCCATATATTTAAGAAAGCATTCTAAAAGTTCAAATTAGTCAACCTGATAAATGCCACAGCTGATAACTCAGTACAATACAATTATCCATCCATTTTCCTTTGGCATTATATTTTTTATGTATCAAAAAGACTTTCAGTTGGACAACATAATTAGTTATTTTCTGAGCAGTAGTGCTAAAAGGCAGTGAAATTACTTTCCACAGAAATGTTAACCAACACGCTTAGGAGTAGAAGCTTACTTTAATTGAAATATGGAGTCCATTTGGAATGATGTGGGTGGAGAACAGTTAGGGTTTTAACTAATGAGAGGAACTGCAACATCACCTGAAAATTAATGTTATGAGACAAAATGCAGTATGTAATAAAATAATCACTGGATATGGAAGTAAAAAAGGTGTTTAATACAGAATTATGGGGAAATGATACCATATCATTCTAGGAGTAGTCACCATTACGAAGAGAAATATAATAGATTCAAAGTTGAAAATAACATTGGATTAATAAGTTCACAAATTATAACTTGTGAACCTTCAAAAGGAAAGGTACATTGATCAGAGGAAGAAATTATTGTCTTTGTGAGCACGATGTTTCAATACTTTTTATGTAGAGTACAAATCATGCACCTCTGATGAAGATAAAGAAATCTAAGAAGCTATTAGATATGAGGAGCCTGCCCAATTGAACATATATCAGCCTCAATCATTGCCATGAACATGGATGAAACACAACTTAGAATAAAATATTTAAAGGTGAAGTACTGATAGTTCTTTTTGCCTGGAATTTTTGAACTATGAATTTTATTGTCATTTACTTGTGTTGTTTTTTAAATTACTTTATTTATCTTGCATTTTGTTTATGAAGACATTTGAAAGACTGTATAAAAACCCCTAGAATTTTTATTAGTACTGTCTTGTCTTTCATACAACATCAAGTGGTCAATTGTGTGTAGTGGTGCATAGATTGCTCTCTGAAGAAAGGACACTTCAAATGATCTCTATTGTCAGAGAAGCGCACTCTTATTAATATCCATTTTCTTTGTAAAGCTGAAGATTTCTCCAAGTTTAATCACTGGCAATATTGAGTTTCAGGACATGAACTGCAGAAACCAAAAAATAAAAATGCCACAGATGAAAGATAAACTAGTTTTCTGCTGCTGCATAGGGTCCCAGAATTTGATACTAATATCCTACTATTGTATTCCATACCTTTGATTTTCATTCTAGCTAATTCACAAACTGGTGATTTCTTTAATATGAGACAAATTTATATACATATCATTTAAGCTTGTGTCAGTGAAAACCATGCAGTTTGTAAGCTTTACTCTCAGTTCCAGAGAAGAGACCATTGATGACCAGTAATTAATTACAGATAATGATTTGTCAGTGTATAATTTACAAATGGCATACATTTCATGTTTCATTCATACTGAACTTGCTACATTTTATCTTTTTTTAGTTTCTCTTCCCTTTGGCGCACCTGATAACTTAAATCATTCAAATGATTTTCAAATATTCTACAAGCATCAAATTATGTGAGAGAATGACGACTGAGGGTCTATAATAGAGCTAAAAATGGACTAAGAGAATCTTCTACCCATTTTCTAGTGGCAATAAAATAACAGAAGTGGAGAGAATGTGAGTAGGCTGGCAGTTCTGAAAAAAATGCTTTTGTGTGTTAAGGGTCCCCCCCCCTTATTTTCTGAATGTTTTGCATTTTTGCTGATTATAGACCAAGTCTGAGAAGCTTGCCTTTCCTTATTGATCAGACATGGCAGTTTTATATTCGTTTAAAACTGAACTCTGGGGAAATTATCTATGTGTTCCTTCATAAGCTAACATTTTGATGAAAACAAGAGTTTGGTCTATTTTACTACATAATTCAATGGATTTTATGTTCCTTCTAAACAGCTGACCTGACTTTCTTCTAATGAGAAGTATTTAGCTCTGCAGTTTCATGTCAGTCTCATCAAGGGAAGCTATACATTCATCAACAAATATTCTGAATATTAGAGGAATGGTGATGGGTCTTTCATTGCCATCTGGTCTTCTGCAATATAAACTCAGTTATATTTCTCTTCACAACAGTGAAAACATATTCTTAAACTATGTTCTTAGATGAGAGTCAGAAAGACAGTTAGTTTTACACTGTGCACATATATACATGCATTGATATGCATTCGACTATTTCTTTCTGGGATAAGCAACATAATACAAAGCATTCAAACAGAACAAGAAAAATTAAGCCAAGGAAAGTAAAGGCATAGCATCAGAAAACAAACAAGCAAAGCCAAAGAAATATTAGTTTATACCAAACTATACCAAGGATACTGCTCCATCCTTGCATTTTGTTATTTAAACTTATTACCTCTTTATCATACAACCATGACTTTTTCTTTCTTCTTCATGTACTTTTCCTTCATATCCTGCAATTTGATTCCTTTTATTTTTTTAATATGACCAAATTATGTCTGCAATATTGACACCCAAAATTATTTTATAATTGTCATCCCAAAATGTGGGTTTTTTGGAAGACAAATGATAGTCACACAAATTTGATAGACCTATGCTATCAAATTTATTAACTTTTTTTGAGAGACAACCTGAATTAAAAACAACAGAAAAAGAGGTTTTTTATTTGGCAATGGCTTTCTTATGGTCAGTAGACAGAAATATTTAAATTGAATAAGATGAACTTTGACTTTATAAATGAGAAAATTGTCTTTGAATGGGATCTGTGTACTAATGATGTGTGTGTGTGTGTGTGTGTGTGTATGTATGGTATAGATTTCTACTGAACATGGAAGATGAATATGTTAAAGACTTTATGATTAAATGGGTTAACATTTTGGTTATAATGTCTGATCAGTGAGAGAATATGTAGAATAAGAGACTAAAATTTGCATTGAATTACTAAAGTATTTGAAAGAGTATTTTTATAAGATGGTGTATCATTAGTATTTAACATCTGATAAATTGTCAAGGATGTTTAATGGTGTGTCAAATATATGCTAGAAAAGCAATCAGTCTGAAAGTAGTCTTTACCATTATTGGCAGACATAACAAGAAACAAAGTATTGGCACTACATAGCTAAAGACAAAAACTGAATTCCCTTCCCCTGGACACAAAGTAGCAAAGCACAATTCCCTCCTCCAATTAACAGTCATAAATCACATTTCCCAATTAGCTTGAAGCCTGGGCTTTCTCCCCAGCTCTCCAAATCTTTATCAGCTCTGGGTGCAATAACCTTGATTCCCACAGCTGAGTTATTGTTGTTATGACTAACTGGACTCTCATCCACATCCCCCCTCCCAGCAACATCTAACTCTAAAAGCAAAAGAGAAAAGATGGGTACATTTCCATCTGTTGTCAAAGCAAGAACATCCAATGTTAGCAGCATTGACATTATATTTGTAACTGTAGCAAAGAAAGTCAGGAGTTACTTTCCCCCCCACTTTCTTTTTTTTCTATTTTTTGCACTTTTGCATCCTAGGTTTTTTTCCCCTGTTTTTTTTTTCCTGTTTTCAGATTTCTGCTTCTATTGTTTGTAGAAATTTAACAAAGTATATGTGGGGAAAAACATCATATCCATCAGGAAAGTTTTACAAGTTTTAAGTATACTGACCCTAATTTTTGCAGTAGTTAGGAAGAATCCAGGAAGTCTGTGTAAGTTCTTGAATATAATACAATATCTGTACTTAGGCAAGCAAATGATTAATCCTCCTTCATATTATCTCAATTGTGTATTAGGAATATTTCCATGATACAGGTATAGTTGGAAACAGATTTACTTTTCAGAGAAGATAAGATAATGAAAAATGTGTGCAAGTCACTCATGTATATGATCTTCTGCATACTGAAATGTTGAACAGAGCTGTAAAGTACACTTCTGTATCTTTATGATATTTTCTAACAGGAAATGCATTTAGTATATGTTCTTAGTCAAGAATTATGGAACCTGAAAGAATTTCAGTCTAGTGCACAACTCACAAGGAACTGATCATGCTAATTTATTTTAAAATGCAGGGAGGACAAAATACTTGTGTATCTCTGCATCACAGAATGATTAATTACCATACGCTTTGCTCAGTCAGTCTTATAAACACCACAAAATCAATTGCTAGGAGAAAGAGAAATTGGGTGGATAAAGCTCAATAATATTAACTGATATTAATCAGGTCACAGCATTGCTGAAGGAAAAGGGCACACATGCACATGTGAATAGACAGTTCTGAACTTTCTACTAAGAGTTCTCCAAATAAGCTAAACTAAAATTCAGGCCAACAGGTCCCACTGAACTAATCTGCTAAAGTTTAACTCACTTTTCCCAGAGAGAGCTATTTATACATTCCCCAAATAAGTTATTTGTTGATTATCCTGTATGTTGTGACCATAGACAGCAGATTCACTTCAGTATTTGACAGCCAATCAGACTCACACAGTAATGTCTATTCTCTCTCAAGCCATTCAGACTGTTCCTCCTACTAAACTTATGATGACAAAATATCATGTAATGAAAAGTTAATCAGAACATGAACATGTGCGATTCCTACCCCAAAATTCTATATTCTAAGAAAGTGTGGGAAGTCAGCCCCCCCCAAGAAAGAAATATTTTTGGGAATATTAAAAGGCAGAATATTTTACTTTCCCAAAGGATTTTAAAGGAAGAAACCAACCCCCCCCCCCCGCTCCAAGTCTCTCTGTCCCAAAGAGAAACCAGGTCTGCAGAAATACAGATCTGATAATCTTGTCAGAAAGATTGGAGCCAGGAAGCTGGGATTAGAAAGATAAAGATCCCTAGAATCAACAATCCCTCACACCAAAAAAATATCCAACACTCATCAGCCATCAGCCCCAGGGAAGTAAGGTATGACTTTGGGACATACTGTAATAGGATTAACCCACCAATACCAAAAGGGCACACTTAAACTCAGGTCAAAGTACATGACACAGGAAATACAACACCTCAAACAGGAACAGGAAACAACCTCAAGAGCCCCAGAAGGTATAAAAACCCACCACACTCTGCTACATGTGGTCAGTTTTTTCCAGAGCCATCTTTCTGTCTGGCTCTGCTCTTCAATAAACTGCAACCTTCTTTCTAAAGCAGTCTCCATTTTGTTTATTCCCAGCTTGAACTGGACCCTGATGAAGATTTTTCTTTCAACAAAAACAAAGAACATGCTCTGTCTGATCCATAAACATCAAAGAACTAGAGTCTATTCTGTTCCTGTTCCAAATCAAAATCATGCAACCATCCACAGTTAACCTTCTGAATGATATTTGGGGATCACAATGCAAAAGTAATGGGCAGAGCAAAATATAAATGTGATTTCAAATGCTTTTAAGTTTACGTAAAATGTCTGGAAGTTAAGTAATGACAAATGGATTTATTTTCTTTTTTGATCTGAAATGTTTTGCTGCTTATTCAAGTGAAATTTATGTAAAATGAAAATATTAAAATATATAAAAGCCCAAATGGCTATATTGCTGATTCCCCAAATGAATATAAATACATCTGTTAAACAAATGGTTGTTTCACTACACAGATGTTCTTTCTCTTGTTTTTAATTGAATTAAACTGTTCATTTATTTATTTATTGCAAGGTTTGGTATACTGCCTTAATCAGAGGTTTTTTAGGCAATAGATACTAATAAAATACCTAACTGTACAATTCCCCACTAACAAAATTTAAAACTTATGCTAAAACTGGTAATGAAAAGTGAACAACAATAAAAGTCACCCTGACAGCTCCAGTAACAGCAACACTGAAAAGATGGTTGAAACAGGAGTGTTTAAAAAGCTTTCTGAAAAGCCAGTTGACCAAATATATTTCTGGTGTAAACAGAAACATAGGGGCTACCACTGAAAAGGTCTATGGAAGGAAATACTTTTTTTCACATGGTAGGATTCTCAGAGGATAGAAAACAGGATGAGAATCATACGAGACAGTCCTGAAGAGAAATGTCTGCTTTAATAGTTTAAATCAGCCCAGATTCAGAGAACTGGACATAAACCTCCATTAATGGCTAATATAATATCTATATTATCAATGTTATGCTGCTAAAGGCCACTGCATTTTGAATCCCTTGCAGTGTCCAGAATATCTTCAAAAGCATCCAGAGTGTGATATAGTAGTCTAAAATACACGGTGAAAAGGGTATAAGTAACTCTTGTAAGCAGTGGTGGGATTCAAATATGTGAACAACCAGTTCTCTGTGTGGATGCCGCTTCCGGAAGGCCATTCTAGGCCTGGGCAACAAAAAATTAGCTACCAGTTCTGTTGAACTGGTGCAAACTGGCTGAATCCCACCACTGCTTTAAGGTTCCAAAAATAGGGCTTAATTGGTCCACTGGCTGATTTTCTCTTCACTTGCATTTTTAAGCTCTCCAAAATCTGTTCATAAAACTGAAAACTACCCTTAGTAATAAATAAAGTTCATTCAGTAATTGACAAGAATTGCTCGCACATGTACTATGATGAAACTGCTGCCGACACAAATAAATATGTTTGTTCCCTCCTCACCCCCCAATTTCTGGCATTATTGTTCTAGATTCACAATTTAAAGTCAATCAAGTTCCTAGATATGGAACCATGTAACTTGTCCATGCCATTACACATACATTTCTAATGAAATATGCAGGTTATAACTATGTTTCAAATTTTTGTTGTTTTAAATCTGTTGCAAATTCTATTAACCCTTGTGTCTTGGTCAATATGCCTATCTTTGACACATTATTTCCTAATTCATTGTTTTCTTGGGTAAAGATTTCAAATTCTTAATCGCTGGGGGAGTCTCACGTTTGAGATGTAGGTGAAGTAATAATCCAGGCTTTCCTCCTTCAAATGTTCTGTGTAAGGAGCCGACACTGCTTTTTTATGTCTACATATAATTTTGTGTCCTATCTGTCATACATGTCATTCAGCATGTGAGTCAAGGGACACAGTAAACAGCGTTAAAAGGCATTTCACTGTTCGGCCTCAGAAATGGGTCGTTTCAGTGCCAGCAGTCCACAAGTGCAAGGAACAATTCTACAATAAGGAAATTCAACAATATACTTTTCTTTCTTTTCATCCTCTCTCTTATTTTAATTCTAACAAATATCCTACTATATGAAAAACCAGTTCTCAACATTTTCCTATTATTGCATATTTTAAAACAGGGGAATCTTAGATTCTGGTTTTTCAAAGCTGCTTATGTAAAACTTGAGGTTTCCCTTTTAACTGCCGCTTTGCTCAGTTGCTATATGAGTTCCTCTTTGACCTTGCAAGATATTTAGTCAGCTTCTTAGGGATTCCATGGAAGCAGCTTCTGGAAAAGCAACTGTAGAAGTTTCAAAGGGTACATGTATGTATGTTTGCTACATTTGTTCTGTGAGCCTCTTAATTCTAGCATGTTAAGACTGTAGTCCAAAGAAATTTATGCATGCAACCATTTTTTTCAATCTCTTCCTTCATATTGCACCCTCCACACAATGTAAATTAATATTCCATACTACATACCAGACTGCTTGATCCAGTTGCTTTGTTTTGATTGATTTGAGATTGGAACCTGAAAAACATCTATGAATATATTCTAATGTTTTGTTTACCTAAAGAATTGCAGTGGAGGAAAAAAAACCCTTTCTCTACCGCATAGATGCAATGTTTTGAACCAGATATTCATATAGTGAATATGAATATCTTTAGAATAAAATAGTATAACAAAACTACACCAGATGAAAACTTTTCTACAGTGGATAATTCCAGATAATTTGCCACTTCCCTGAAATCTTAGCTCCCTCCAAATGTGTCACATTGCATTTATCCAGGATAAGTAAATGTTTGTTTCAGGCTGAAAGTAACCCCTTCTCTGCTCCTGGGCCTGTCCTTTAGTATCTGTTTTCTACTAATTTGATATTTTGTGTGAATTTCTTTTCTCTTTGTCTTCCTTTTATCCATTTATCATTTGTTTAAATGTATTAATTAGTTAATTGTTGTATGAGGCTCAGAGTCACTTCTCATGAAAATAAATAATCAACTATACTTTTAATTTTAAGGTACCAACATAAACACATTAAACAAACCAATTTATATCTGAAACATTTTATTTCAGAAGGAAGGTAGGAAGAATTTTTTCCCCAGAATTTTCAATAACCCACAAAAAAAACAAAACACAAGCAAAAAACCCAAAAACCTAAAACCAAATTTAATTTTCAATTTTGCTCAAAATCAGTTATACAAATTATTATGAAGACAGACAGTTAAGTGATTTCCTACTACGTCATCTTGCATGCATTAAAAACAGTTGGAAGCTTTGGATGATGCCTTTCCAATAATGCCTATGATTAATAATAATATTGGGCAATGTCACATAAAAAGTTCAGATGCTTTGTAAATCAATTTAAAACTGGAAGAAAAAGATATATATTTGTCAGTCCTAGGGACTCCATCCTGCTCAGTGGACTCAGACAAGAATCCTTGTTCAGATTCATGGAAGGAAGACTGTAAGTTAGTATTAGGATATGGGTTTTTCATTATTGTTAGTAATAGAAATATTTCCTTGTACGAATAAACATTGGAATTTGCAGAAACTACTGGTCCATTTCAAGCGAACGCACAGGAAATAATTTACCTGGTCACTCAGGCTATTCCATCCATTCAACTTTTTCTGATCCAAATTGTGATTTGGTGAAATGGAGCCAAGTTATTTCCAGAAAACTTTTGTATAGTTGAAAGATGAAAAATGTATATGCTCTAGGACTTAACTAAAAATGGTTGAAAACAGCTATTACAATGCAGCAAGCTCTTTCTTATAAATCCTTCCTTCGCTGGTAGCCTAGTGTCTAATATTTTCCTAAGAGAATTCAGTTCCACAAGACATTGTATTCTGTACATCTTTGGTTTTGTTCCAAACCTTAGTGTTTTTTGCATAGACAATGGTTGCAGCATTCTTATTGCTTCTCTCCATGTTTTCGCTAGGACAGTAAGCATGGGAAAGCATCAAAGGTTTTTTTTTAATATCCATGCTTTTCTGCGCAGTTGTCCTATGCAGTCATTTAGAGACCATCATAACTCTGAAATAGAGATCTGTGAAGCTCATTAAATCAGAAAGAGTGGATTAGAACTGCTGGTCTACCTCAGTGAGTAAAAATAGCAGTCTAAAATTAATTTAATTAAAACTTATTTAGCCTTTGTTTTGTATTGGACCATAATTCTAGGAAATATCCATTTAAAAACTACTACTTGAAGCAGTTAAAATTCTGAAGGTATGCACGCATACAAGAATGTATGCATATATTTTATTTATTTATTTATTTATTTTAATCCCATTTATATCCCGCCCTTCTCCGAAGACTCAGGGCAGCTTACAATCTAAGCACAAATCAAATCTGCTTAGCAATATATACATACATCTCTTTGATTTCCTGTGTCTCTTTTTCTGTTTCTCTTTTATTTCATACCTTAATGAATAAAAGGGAACAAATATACATGCTAAGAGGTGGCAGAGTGCATAATGTTTGATGTTGAAATTTAACAAAAATATTATATAAAAAAAGAACTGTTAGAGGAAGAAACTTGAGGATGCTCCTAGAAGAAGGGAATCTAATTTGATTAAGGGCTAATAAAGCAGCCCTTTATACGTCTGAGGGAAAAAATTATTGTAGAAAATAGATGAGGGTGAGTGATAATAGGCAAATCCTAAACCCTATTTGGTTACTTTTTATCTGATAGTCAAAATAAAACAAAGCTAATGAGCTAATAATGCAGAGAAAAGAAAGGAAGTCCTGTAAATTGATAATATCATAAACAGAGAAGTCAGATAAAAGGAACTCGGGAAATGCATATCTACCCTAGTTATTCCTTGTGAGACTATTGTAAGATGCTAAAGACTCAGTGAAATTCAGTGCAGATGTCTACAGGAGTATCATCAATAAAAGAGTAAGTCTCACTCTATGTTGGCCTAGTAAAAATGTCTGATTGGTTTGATTAAAAAGAATAAAAAAGTTGCTTTTTCTAAAATTCCCATATCCCTTCCAAGAACATGTCATGTTTTCATCTTGTGTATACTTTAGTGTCATGTAGTGTTTTCAGATAGAATGCAAATAATGGCTTCAACTTTATGGATTGATGTAATTGATTTAAATTTGGCCTCACAGAACTGCTACACTGGCTAGTAGAAACTCAGTGTGGATGAAAAGAATTGACAGGTAAAAAGGAGAAAGGTGCATCACATCTTTGCTCATCCAACACAAGGTCATTTCATCTGAGAAAATTATCATAATTAGTAGTTTGCTGTATCTGGGATTTTTAATTGATTAATACTTTATTCTTTTTTTCTATGGCTTATGGTCGCTTTTAACCATGAAGATCAAATAGGTCAAATAAGAATTGGTTAAAATGTTAAATCTGTTTCTTTTAGAAGAGTCAGTTATACAAAGCTTAAGCAGTAAAATGTATTCCAGTTAAAAGTTCAAAGCAAGTTTCCTGGCAAAGGAAAGATTAGCTTCACCTTTTGTGGAAAAGAAAGGGAGAAATATTTCTCTGCTTCCAAAATACAGTACGGCTCAAAGCTTTGAAAGAATGCTTAGCTCCAATGAAGCTTCAAATAAAGACACCTGTAAAACTGCTTTGTGAAGCAACAGTGATCACCTCTGCTGCTTCATTTTTGATGTGGTTTGGAAATCCTCTTCTTTCTCAGGGCCTGTATGGCAGGAAAAAAAGTTAGTGTTTAATGAGCACAGCAGAAAATTGAGAGTGTTGGCTGTAGCTCACCTAGACCTCCTGCCTAATGAACAGGGCGGAAGAAAAGTTTGGATCTCTCAATAACTCCATAACTGTCCAAAAGCTGAAAAAAGCCATGCCCTTTTGTCTGAATTACCTTCTTCCTTCTACAGCCAGTGGATGAGACAGTCTAAGCAGTGTAGAGAAACAACTAGATAAGCGAGTCAGTTTGAGACTGGTAAGGAATTCCACAGATGTGATATTTGTTTGTCTATGCCAGGGGTCGGCAACCTCGGCTCTTTTATGACTCGTGGACTTCAACTCCCAGAATTCCTGAGCCAGCATAGCTGGCTCAGGAATTCTGGGAGTTGAAGTCCACGAGTCATAAAAGAGCCGAGGTTGCCGACCCCTGGTCTATGCAATTCATGTAAAAGGGCATGGCTTTTTTTCCAGCCTTTGGTCAGTTATGGAGGTAATCACAGGTAAACAAGACCAGGTGTGAAAAGGCTAGTTCTTCTTTGATACTATTCTTTTCAAAAGTGCAAAAGAACCAAAATATTTTCTCCAAGACATTGGTTGTCTGGCACTAAAGGCGTTCATCCTAGAGCCCCTCTCCAGGCTAAATGAAAATTAAAAGTAACCCTGAAGCCTCAGACTCTGAAAGCACTTTAATGAATGCTGCAGAAGAAGGCTAGGAAGACATGCAAGTCTGGTTAAAAGCAATGCAAGGCCATCCAAACATTAACATTCCAATAACAACCCCCCCCCCAAAGCTACTTATGAAAGTCATTGATTAATGTGTGGATAAGATATAAAGACCTGTTAGAAAGTAAAACACCCAGGTGGATTTCGCCACTAGAGGCTAAGACCCAGAAAAGGTCAAATATGGAAACCAAGTGGCTGAAATATAAGGATATATTGGTACAAGAAGGAGACCAATTTAAGATAAAAACATATGAGCAGTTGAAAGATAATGTTGATGATTGGTTTCAATATTACCAAATGAATGAAGTGTATAAAATGGATAAAAAAGAGGTTTTCAAATAGAGAAATCCAAATTGGAAACGTTACTGTTAGATACAAAATCAAAGAATCTTTCCAAGATGTATAATTTATTGCTGCAGTGGCACACGGAAGATGAACAAGGGAAATCAGTGATGATTGATTGGGCTAATGATGTGGGGCATAACATTATTTTTAATTTAATTTAATTTAATAACATTTATATACCGCCCTTCTCCCTGAGGACTCAGGGCGGTTCACAGGGCAGAATAAAATAGCCAATACAAACATTAAAAGGTGATTAAACAATTGCCCTAATTAAAAACAATAGAAGTACAGTTCTAAAAAACCCCGAGATAAAATTAAAAAACCAAAAATAAAACAACCCCACCGATCCCCATCAGGCTAGGCCAGCTTGTACAAACAAAAATGTCTTGAGATCGCGACGAAAGGAGGACTGGGAGAGGATGTGGAAAAAGGGTATTAAGTTTACAGCATGCAATGTTTTGAAAGAAAATATGATGAAGATGATGTATAGGTGGTATTTAATACCGGTTAAACTTGCAAAAATTTATCATACACATGATAATAAATGCTGGAAATGTAAAGCTGTAGAAGGAACCTTTTACCACATGTGGTGGACTTGCCCCATAGTAAAAGACTTCTGGGAAAAGATTTATAATGAATTAAAGAAAGTTTTGAAAAACACATTTATTAAAAAAACAGAAGCCTTCTTATTGGGTATAGTCGGAAAAGAAATTCCCAAAAAAGATGTTACTTTCTTTCTGTATGCCACAACAGCGGCGAGAATTTTGATAGCCAAGAATTGGAAGACACAAGAAATACCAACGGTGGAAGAATGGCAGATGGAAATGATGGACTATATGGAACTTGCTGAGCTGACTGGGAGAATCCGTGACCAGGGTGAAGAGTCGGTGGAAGAAGATTGGAAAAAATTCAAGGATTATTTGAAGAAATATTGTCATATTAACTAGTTTGAAATGGACTTGGAAGTGTTTATAGGTTGTAGTTTTAGAGTTTAATGTTTAGTATTAAGGATAATATGAAATAATGATTGTTAAATGATAAGAAATTAAATATAGATAGATATCAAATATGATTTAAAATTATGAAATAGAAATTGCTAATGAGGATTAACGAACAAACGCAGATAGGGGGGACTTGAGGAAGTCACCTGAAAATGATTAGAAAGATTAGGAATAACGGAAGTTAAGCATTCTTTTTGTATTTTTGTTGATTGTATTGTTTATGTTATGTCTTGTTTTTTATATGTATTTTTTGTTTAAATATGTTTTTATAAAAGCAAATTAAAAAAAATTAAATGTGTAATTGTAAAATTAGAAAACTAATAAAATATTATAAAAAATGATATTTATTGAGATGAATTGCTCCACCTGTATCTATCCTCTAATTAGTTAATAAACAGTTATTGACACAAATCTCTTCTGCAAATATATGTCCTTTAACTTATCAAATGCACACTTTAAAGATATTAACTTTGCATTCATGCTAGCAACTTCCATTACCCTGTCTTGAAATTAGAATTTTTAAAAAACCCAAATGCAGATACTCCTCAACTTACAACAATTCATTTAGTGAGTGTTTGAAGTTACAATGGCACTGAAAAAAGTGACTTGTGGCCATTTTTCACACTTATGGTCATGTGCTCAAAATTCAGATCCTTGGCAACTGGCTCATATTTATCACAGTTGCACTGTCCCAGGGTCATGTGATCGTATTCTGCGATCTTCTAACCAGCAAAGTCAATGGGGAAGCCAAATTCAGTTAATAACCATGTTACTAACTTAACAACTGTAGCGATTCATTTAACAACTGTGGCAAGAAAGGTTGTAAAAAGAGGCAAAATTCACTTAACAACTGCTTTGCTTAATAATAGAAATTTTGGGCTCAATTGTAGTTGTAAGTCGAGAACTACCTATAATCACAACACAAGCTAAATATTTCAACTGACTTATTTTGTCTCTCTGAAGCTGCCCTTCAGCTTATTATGTAGCCATCTATCTGAAATGCTGCTGCCTCTAAACCAGACATGTCAAACACAAGGCCCGGGGGCCGGATCTGGCCCGCGAAGTGGTTTTATGTGGCCAGCGAAGCCATCCTGGAAACAGGGAGGGAACGGCCCCCGCTGCCTTGGCCCTGAGACCCTCCTTCTGCCAGAGACCCTCAGATCTGTCCCACTCCTGCCCAGGCCCCCATAGGCACCCTTGATGCCAACGATGTGGGGCTGGCCACGCCCACCCAGTAGGCCATACGCACTCTAGCCACGCCCACCCAGTAGGCCACGCCCACCCAGCCCCCTGAGGGCAACCGCAATGCTGATGCGGCCCTCAGTGAAATTGAGTTTGACATCCCTGCTCTAAACTCTTGTGCAATATATGTTTGCATCATTTCAATAATGCTTTTTTTTTTTGCAGAACTGCATAATGCAAATACCCAGAGAGGAACAGGTGGGATCTTTTCCTGTGACAATGCTATTAGCAGCCTGCAATATCTGCAGAGATTTAACTTGTGTAGTATGTACGGTATTTATCTCTTGGCTGACATGGGATGTCATGCTGTATGGCAATCACCTTAGCTCAATTTTCCTCCAGAGTTTTTCTTTGGGATGCAAGTTCTTCTATTTCAAGGTTATGGTGGTGAATTAATGGTTCTTTCCAAATTAATATTTCTCCTGGGCTTTTGTTCTTCAGTGCTCTGGAACTGATGGGTTCACTTCACTAGGTTGAAAGGTCCAGAGTGGCCACATTCAGGCTCACTCGCATATCCATGGAGGTTAAATTCTTGACTGTGGTTCAAGATATTTATGGAAAAATATTTCTCTGATATTTTATGAGCTGAAGATTTGCTGGTCTAAACAGAATAAGTGAGTGAGTAGAATAAGAAATATTTGTTGGGAGTTTCATTTCTTATCTATAAAAGACAGAATATGCCGGAACGTCTACACTGTGGCTTCAAACAAATTTCAAGAAAAAATAGAAATTATGTTTCTCTCAAGAACTATGACATTGATGCCACAGAAGTCAGAGCCAGCTTTGCAATGCAATTTATCATGTCAAAAGTAAGATGATGATGATGATGATAATAATAATAATAATAATAATAATAATAATAATAATAATAATAATAATAATAATAATAATAATTTGGAAGGAATCTTGGAGGTCATCTAGTCCAACCCCCTGCTCAGGCAAGAAACCCTATACTATTTCAGACAAATGGCTGTCCAGTCTTTTCTTAAAAACTTCCAGTGTTGGAGCATTCACAGCTTCTGGAGGAAGGTTGTTCCATTGATTAATTGTTCTAAGTGTCAAGAAATTTCTCCTTAGTTCTAGATTGCTTCTCTCTTTGTTTAGTTTCCATCCATTGCTTCTTGTCTTGCCTTCAGGTGCTTTGGAGAATAGCTTGATTCCCTCTTCTATGTGGCAGCCCCTGAGATATTGGAACACTGTTATCATGTCACCCCTCGTCCTTCTCTTCATTAATATAAATGCTTACAAAATGTAAATGCTTACAAAATCAGCAACCTGCGTAGCACACTTACTTGGGCTGAATGCAGAAAATATTATTTCAGAATTAAATGTTTTGTTCTTTCATCATTGATAAAGTTATTGTTATGGGTTTGTTGTATATAAATCAGACAGAACATGCAGTACTTGTTTGTGAGGTGCCAAACTAATCTAAATATCATAAAAATAACAGTCAATCTATTGGTATTAGCACTTATTCTAAGATCAGATTTAAGTAATTTGTCAAAATACTTACCATGTTAAGGTCCCACAGATCAACTCAATTAATTTCACCCCAGTGGCAACATTTTACTTTGAGCTCACCAAAAGAAGCAACGTTTTCATTTGTATTCCAATCTGCTGAATCTAAAGCTCTCTTCATGTACCTCAGTGACTATAAAAAAATAAAAAATAAAAACAACTGTCTACTTGGGAGCTGTAAGCCTGAAATGGGATAGATCAATATTTACATTAAGAGTAAAATGGAAAAACATGGGCACAAACTATTTCTTAAGGGGACAATTTATTATCTGAGAAACTCTGAAAATTAAGACTACTATATAGTGTTGAGAACAGAATCAGTTGCATATTGACACTTGTAAAGAATCCATCACCTTCCATCAAACTTCTATCCTGTAGACTGAGCTTAAAGTATGGATGCAACTACTCAAATACTGCTATCATTACTAGATGGGGGAGGGGGAGGAATGGAGGGAGGGAGGGAAGGAGGGAGGGGGAGAGAGAGAATATACAGTTGATGAAGGAACTTAAAATGTTAATTGTAGATATACTTAAATGGTGGTCTTCCTGACATTATATTACGATTACTACCAAAGTAACAATTGCTCCAATTATCTATATGTTTTAATGGATCTGTTCAACTTCATTTTAAAGCAATTTACAGGATCAGTTTGAAGCTTTATTTTGTTCTGTTTTTGTAAGATACCACATTATGTTACCATTCTTAGATTGAGTTTTATAGCATGTTTCCCCCCCAAAATTTATTGTTACTTATTGAACCTATCGGATAAGTAATGAAAACAGCTACATGCCATCACAATACATGCTCTGCCTCTTTTGTATATGCATTGTGATATTTCACACACAAAGGGACAGAGTTTGTGTCATGACACTGCTTACATCATTTTGACCCCACAGATATCTCTGCATTTGTTTGAGATATTTTGTGAATTGTGATTAATCTAGAACTTAGATTATCCTTCCATAAAATAGCTAATGAGGCTGACTATTTTACTATATTTCCAAAAATAGAAAAATAGAACCTGAGGTTCTTTTGCTTTTTTTTCATGGGTGGTAGTTCTAAGTCTGTTTATATAATTCATTCTCACTATGTGTTTGGGAATGTAACATATCTTGGGAGGTAGCAACAACAATTTTCCTCTTTTTGCTTGGCTTCAAAGTCCAAAGACTTTGAACATTATCCAGGAAACCACTGCTAGGGTGTGGAAAAAGAAGGAAATTATTTTTCTTTTATTCCTGAAGAGATATTTTAATAAAAAATCAAGAAATGTGCAAACTGCTAAATAGTGAATATAAAGTAGACAGTTATTTAAAATTGAAGCTTAAGTGCTTGGCTCTACTCACCTACATTTTTTTAAAAATTACTTGATCTTAGGAGGACATCACTTCACCTTGAAGTTCTCTTTGATGTTTTGCTACATTTGTATAATACCCTGAACAACGTCATGTACATTTTAAAATTCAGTCTTAAAACAGGGTTAATAATGCTATACAAGAGGCCACAGAATGTTTCTATTCTCTAAAGTAGCACAAAAATAAAATCTACATAATATTTTTCAAGGTCAAGTCCCATGTGATTATCAAATATTACTAGATTTCATCCACTTCATATGAAAACCTGAGATTTCCATGTGAAATGAAGTGGACACTTGGACCATTAAAAATGCACAAGATGATTAGGGCCTAATAATAGTGTTGATCCTTGTCTTAGAGCAGAGATGTCAAACACAAGGCCTGGGGACCGGATCCGGCCCGCGAAGTGGTTTCATGTGGACTGCAAAGCCATCCTGGAAACAGTGAGGGATGGCCCCCACTGCCTTGGCCCTGGCCCAGAGACCCTCCTTTTGCCAGAGACCCTCAGATCTGTCCCACTCCTTCCCAGGCCCCATAGGCACCCTTGATGCGAATGATGTAGAGCTGGCCATGCCCACCCAGTAGGCCATATGCACTCTAGCCACACCCACCCAGTAGGCCATGCCCACCCTGGCCATACCCACCCGGCCCCCTGAGGGCAACCGCAATGCTGATGCGGCCCTCAATGAAATTGAGTTTGACATCCCTGTCTTAGAGCATGCTAAGCTTCATGCCAGCCATGCTAAAGAACCCTGACTTCCCAGACACCAAACCCTGTATTTTAGAATTGACTTCTTGGCAGGACTCATAGTCATGGCATAGCTATATTAATTTCTATATTGCAGAGAACAACTAAGCTATATGTACATAGAGGATTTGCCAAATGCAGTATTCTATATATGGGTGTGCTCCTGGGTTTAAAATCTAAGCTTTTTCTCTTCAATATTTGAGTCAATGGCTCTTTGACTATTCTGTTCATGGTCATGAGTTATGTATTTCTAACACAGCAACACTTTCTAATAGTCAGTTATGTTATGTTCTAATAGTTATGTATTTCTAATACTGTATCTATCTTTATAAAATAGGATTATTTGTTACATAAGATGAGTGGTGAAAAATATTTTTTCTATTCTTATCATTAACTGTAATAATTGAAAGCAGATGGTGGTGGAAATGTGTGCAAAGTTTTGGGAAGAATAATAATCCAAGTTAACTGGATTGGTTGCTTAAACTAGGGCATTACTGTATACATTTGAATTTAATACATTCTTCCATATCAAGAAAGAATTAGATAACCAGTGTGAATGGCCTGTACAGAATTGGGTCCTGGTTCAGAGACTCACATAATGGCAGGTAGGACATGCTTAATTACCGTATTTCAGTAGTAGAACGGCAATATGGGAAAAGCAGTCATTAAATGCCAGTGTATATTATTCTCTTTGGGTTTCTTCAGACATGCTGCTGATTCTTATAGGGATACATTAAAGATTAGGACAGGAGTGGTATTCTGTTTCATTCAACTTATTGAAGATTGCTATTGAGTTACAAAAGTGTAGAACAATACTGCAAGTGAGAAGACTTGAGAAGATTGTTTATACTTTATAGATACTGGCTTAAAAATAAGGAATAATGGAAGAATAGGTTACAGAAGAATACCATCTTTATTCCTGTAACACTAATCTCCTCTATACAGTACATACATAACAACTCTTCAAAAGTCTGTATCAAAAACTTTTTTTCATTTTTAATTTCTATGAGATCAATTTTTAATATGTCTCTTGCCTTCATATTCATTTAATCAATAACACCTCATGTAATATTTCTGTTGGTGGTTCCCATTAACATTTGGTCTAGTGGATAAAAATCCTTCCGCTTCTAATGCTCCTACATTCCATGAAGTTGTTTAAAATAAAAATAAGTCTAAAAAAGGCTGTTACAATTATTGCATGTGAAAAATACCTAGGATAAGATGAGTACTTTAAAATACTATGAGAATCTCCAGTTGTAAAGATATCAAGAGATGCTCTTTTATCTATCCCATCATACAAGAAATGTTTGGTTGGGACTGCAAGAAAACATTTTTTAAAGACACTTTCTGGTTCTGTCCAGCTTTTTCCTGGTTGATTTTAAACTTATTGTGCTACTTTAATTCGCTCTTTAATGAAATAGTTTTAACCATAGCTATTAATTTCTTTTTATTTCTTTGTTACATTTTTATAATGTATTTAGTAGACTTTTAGTGTTTTAATTAAAATTCTACCTTTTATTTGGGTCTGTATCATTTTTTGAGCATGATTAATGTGGGATTTAAATAAATAAATGATTATATGGTTTTTTTTAGCAGTTTAAAGTTTATAGCTTCTCTCAAGAAACATTGGAATTAGTCTGGACAGAGTGCTAAGAGTTTTTTTTATTAGAAATCCCAACTGTCTCTTTCATATTTCAATGCTTCTTATGGAGAATAAAATAATATTAAGAGTCACTTGGTGATATCAACAAAAACTCAAATGGTTTCCTCTGAGTTTCAGATACAGGATTACACTGTAAACTTACTTAAGGCTGTGCCATAAGTATCTACAGTACAGGAATTAGCAAATGCATATCCTTTTCTAAATCTGTGTTGCCATTTTGTAAATAGGTTGTATGTGTATTTATTGACATGTCTATGGAGGGAATCATTTTTTAAAATAATGACATGAAATTAAAGTTCTGCATCTTTCTCTTGTTCTACAGCATTCAGCCCAACAGCAAGATTATTCCTACCATCTTTGTGAATCCATCATTTACCAGTGAGGTATTGTACTATTGTCATCAAAAAAAGAGTACCATGTAAAGTTACATATATAGAGAGGAACAGAGAAAGAAATAGAGAAAGCCAGTGAAGTTCTGATTCATTGTGAAAGGCATCCTTAATTCATACCTAAGGTTTTAAAACTTCTACCACTTTTATTTCATTTTAATCAGCAATGTTCTAGACCAAAAAGCAATACCCAGATACAGAAGATAATTTATTTTAATTGGAAGATACTCGCTGCAGCTGTGATACAAAGCAAAATCTGTCTCTCAGTATCTTGCTTTGTAAATACTAACAATTCCACCATAATTAATGCAGTGACAACATATTGAACTACCCATAAATACACTCATATTAGGAAAGGAAATAGCAAAAACAGCCACATACTTGCCAAAACTGTCTCTACCCCTAGGGATATTTATTTTGACAAATATTCAAGTAAAAATAAAAACCAATCTGGTCTGCCATAAAACTCTTTATTTTCTCCATTTTATGAAACTGAAAAGTAATGAAACAACTACAAATAAGCAGCAAGATTGGCTATGTGTGCGAGTCTGCACAATACGTGCTAAACAAAAACTGGACAAATGTTTTGGAATAAAAAGGCAACAATGGTAACTGTAGACCTCTTAGGGACTTAGATGTGGTCAATACAGCAATGGATAGACCCCGAGCGCACATGTGTATGGTATACAAACACATTTATACATGCATGTATCCATCTTTTCTCTTCCTCTGTCTCTCTCACATACACTCACACTAAGAGATGCATGTACATATATTCATGCCTATCTACTGCATCCTGATTATATCAGTTGAACATGTTAGCTTGTGAGCAAAACTAACTGGAATAAAGTTACCATGGGAAAGAGTTAGCCTTATCTCTTCTCAATAGTCAACAAGATGCACTAAATCTTTTCTCACAATTATTGTATTAACAATGAAAGAATAAAGATCTCATTTTAGCAGTTGCTGAGGAAAATGAAATCAATGCTCCTGTTTCTCACTTCCATGGTTATGACCAAACTGATGACTCACCTAAATTTTGTGGGTTGTGGCTTACCTGGAAATAGATTTCTCAACTGATGTTCAGCATAACACCACTGTGGATGTCAACGCTGCAAACATTGGATGTTCCCGCTCTGACAACTGATGAAAATTGCAGCCATTTTCTCTTTGCTTTTAACACGCTTTTTCCTGTATTTAGAAATCAGGTGCAGAAAGGGGGGGTTGGGATAAATGCTCGAGGTCAGCTAGCCATAATAATAGCGCTGCTTTGTGGGAACCCAAGGATGAACTGATAACATTTTGGTGGGCTGAGGAGCTGGGGAGAAAGCCCGCGTTTAAGGCTAATTGGAGAATGTGATTTATGACAGCTTATTGAGGGTGGAAATCGTACTTTGTTACTTAGTATCCGGGAGAAGGGAATTTAGTTTTTGGGTTCAACTATGTAGTGCCAATACTTTGTTTCCTGAATAAACTGTTCTTTAATGAAGAATTTTGCCTTGAAGTTCTTTTGATGGGTTTCATCTATCAGAACCATGACAGTGACATTCACAAGTTTTATAGAACTTTCAATGTTGTATTTGTACTGTACTGCTTTCTCTCATCTCTCTTACAAAATTCTGTCCTATTTGGCCTTCTCTCTCTACACACACACACACACACACACACACACACAGAGAGAGAGAGAGAGAGAGAGAGAGAGAGACAGACAGACAGACAGACAGACAGACAGACAGACAGACAGACAGACAAACAGACAGAGAGACAGACAGACACACAGAGAAAGAGAGAGAGACAGAGACATACAGAGAAAGAGAGAGAGACAGAGAGAGAGAGGCAGATTGGTAAAAAATATCAGGACAGATTTATGAAATCATTTATTAGATTAATTGATCTAATTTCTTTGTGTATATATATATATCTCCCTTCATGGATTATTGCCTTGTCATGGCAAAGGGGCTTGCATAATTCAATGAAGCTATGAGCTATGCCGTACAGGGCCACCCAAGACGGACAGGTCATAGCAGAGAATTCTGACAAAACGTGATCCACTGGAGAAGGAAATGGCAACCCACCAAAAGGCAAAACAATATGATTCTGGGAGATGAGCCCCTCAGGTCGGAAGGTGTTCAATACGCTACTGGGGAAGAGCAGAGGGCTAGTACTAGTAGCACCAGAAAGAATGAAGCGACTGGGCCAAAGCCGAAAGGACGCTCAGTTGTGGATGTATCTGGTGGTGAAAGGAAAGTCCGATGCTGTAAAGATTTTTTCTACATAGGAACCTGGAATGTAAGATCCATGAATCAAGGCAAGCTGGACGTGTTCAAACAAGAGATGACAAGACTGAACATTGACATCTTAGGTATTAGCAAACTAAAATGGACAGGAATGGGTGAATTTAATTCAGATGACCATCAGGTATACTACTGCGGGCAAGAATCCCTCAGAAGAAATGGAGTAGCCTTCATAGTCAATAAAAGAGTAGGAAAAGCAATACTGGGATACAATCCCCAAAATGACAGAATGATCTCAGTTTGAATCCAAAGCAAACCATTCAATATCACAGTAGTCCAGGTCCCCTGCACATGCGTTCTAGTCATTTCTGACTCTAGGGGCCGGTGCTCATCTCCGTTTCAAAGCCCAAGAGTCCAAGGACGTCTCCGTGGTCATGTGGCTGGCATGACTAGACCCCAAAGGCGCACAGAACGCTGTCACCTTCCCATCGGAGTGGTCTCTATTTTTCTACTTGCATTTTTACGTGCTTTCAAACTGCTAGGTTGACAGAAGCTGGGACGAGTAACAGGCGCTCACTCTGCTACGCGGCACTCGGGATTCGACCCGCCAGACTGCCAACCTTCTGATCGACAAGCTCAGCGTCCTAACCCACTGAGCCACCGCGTCCCTAATGTTTTAATTACTGTACTTCTAAAACTATTGTTTAATTTTTGTTAGCTGATAGTGTTAAATAAAGTAGATTTAAGTGACCTCCTTGGTTCTAATGGATCTAATATGTTAGAAATAATGTTGAAGGAACATAAAATGGGAGATTTGATTCTGGAAAAAAAAGGTGAGGTCAGAGAAATACACTTAAAAACGGTCACTTCTGTGTTTTCCTTCTTTATTTTTTTTACCTTTCAACATAGTGTGACCTTTATTACTGAGTCTATTGTTTATGAAATTATTATTTGGGAAATCAGAGTATCCACTCCATTCTGTCAAATGTTTTAAACCTCTGGAACACATATAGGATACAACTTTTAATAAAATGGCAAGGAAAGCTGTATCCAATTTGAGCAAGACATTATACAGAAAACAGGTACAATGCTATTCATTTGGGAAGCAGGTGTTTGAATGGTTATACTCAGATGGCTTATTTTCTTTTTCCACTTCCATTGCAACATGGTTCATTATACTATCATTTCCTTAATCTAAATGCAACCATGTCACATCTTCCCCCCGGCAAACAATCTGAGGATCTGTTAGCTGCGATGACATATACAGAAGGGAAAAGAAGGGGTAGAGGAACTCTTTCACATGCATTTTATATTTTGATTTAAATATTTAACAGTTTTGTCTGTCTCTTCCCCTTTCTCTCTCCAGAGTTCATTTGATATAAGCTGGGTAATCTCTATGGATCAATATTTTATTTTTTATGAATTTGAAACAAATGCTCCTTTTTTCATTTGGATAATTTTGAGATGTATGCAGAATTTCCTCTGGATTTTGACAAAACTTTGGTTATGAAAATACTTGAAAGCCATTCCTGCTGTTAAAATAGATTTTTATAGGCAACAAATTTCACCTCCATCTCAAGGAGCATTCTAGAATTTTCTTTCCTTGTTTCTTTTGTTAAGAGATTGTCTGAGGGTTCATTCATACAGCCCCACTCTGATGAAGAGGGGTGAATCTTGAATTAAGGATATTTTTCAGGAAACTAAGTAGAAAAAGGGACAAATATTCCATTATGTGAACATTCAGAATCACATGGATGAGCAGTCTGAGAGTAATTGGTGACTTACAGTGCTTCCACTGGCCTGCTGTAGAACCATCTGTACCCATCCATCAATCTTGGCCTTCTAAATCATATTTTCTTTGATGCTGGACACATCAAAATTTTCTTGGGAAACAAAGGCTTTTTAGCTTTTTTTTCTGGGGAATATTACACTAATGGAATAACTTTCACAAAATTATTAAAGGTAATCCTTGACTTATAACCACAATTGAGCTCAGAATTTTGGTCATACTGTAAGTCATTGCAGTTGTTAAGCAGATCACCATATGATCTGACTTGATTTTGCAACCATTTTTATGAGGGTCATTAAGTGAGACACATTGATTGTTAAGAGAGTCCTTAAGTGAACCATGATGTTATTTAAGAAAACCAGCATATTCAATGGGCATTTTATTTTGCCATTTTCTGCCAGAAAACAGCAAAAAATATTGGAAATCATGGTCACATGGCATATGGCAACCAATCATTAAAGGTGAGCCAATTGCCAAGTGTCCAAAATGTGATCACATGACCATGGTGGGAAGGAAAAGTTGTGGCAGTCATAACTTTGAGGACAGGCCTTATGTAACTATTTTTGAGTCTGTTCCAATGTGGAAATGTCATTAAGTTACCAGTCATCAAACAAAACTACCACTATTCTCACTGATATCCATTGCACAGCTTGCAACCACCTCACACAATGATGATCTTCCCACTAGTAACTTCCCCTGCCATTTTTGTCTCATTCTGTGCCTCCTCTCTCTCCTTTCTCTTCTTCCCAATCAAGAGTGGATCTTCTGCCTTCCTTATTCATCTCCTGGTATGGTGGTAGGATTCAAATCGATCTATAGATTTCATTTAACTTCAGTATACAAATCTTTAACATATGAAGTGCAATCTATTCCTGCTTTGAGGCTGCTCCCATGATCTACTAATAATGTTCAAAGAGCCCTATTTATTCTATACATAAGAAGTTAATATAAGAAGTTCTGGTGGGTAGAAGAGTGATGATGTTTGAAAATGGGTTTAGACTAGCCACTTCCTTCCTGGATTGGAATGTATGCATCGAGTTTTCAGTATACATTTTACTGTAGAAAATTTCTAACTCCAGTTGTTTCCCCTTTAAACATTAAGTAATATGAAAGAAAATTTTCAGCAATTGAGTTTAGATAATGATGACTATGTATGATAAAGTGGGCACAAAATATCCAGGAACCAATTCCGTTGGATATTTGGGAGGTAATCTGGGTTAGAAATGTTAAATTTACTCAGGCTCAAAATTTAAGAGAAAATTTTTATAAAATGTTTTATAGATGGCATTTGGATCCCAAAAAGTTGTAACATGTATCCTTACCTACAGTCTAAATGCTGGAGATGTGGTAGTTTAGATGCCACCTACTTTCATATGTGGTGGACTTGTAGAAATATAAAAGCTGTTTGGATTAAAATTTGGTGGAACGTTCAAAAGATTTTTAAGAGAAAGATAAAGTTTTCTCCACAATTGTTTTTATTGGGTATTGTTGTAGATTGTGATACTAAAGAAACTAATCTGATGTTGAATTTGATAACAGCAGCACGGTTACTGGTGGAACAATACTGGAAGAAGGATAGTTTGCCTACTATAGAAGAATGGGTACTTAAAGTATCGAATCTTGCAGAAATGTCTAAGATTTCTGCTTATTTGAAGGATCATTCACAAGAAAGATATATTTCAGTTTGGAGAAGATGGATAGATTATATTCAGAACAAATATGGGACTAAAAAGTTCCACTTAGCTTATGAGTAGATTTTAGAGGGATATTGTTATTAATTTTAGTATTAGTATTGATTATATTTTTGTTTAAGTTATTATTATTATGTTTTTAATAATTTGAATGTATCTATGTTAAAGGAGAGTTAAAGCACATTACGAATTTGGTTAATTTTATAATGGATAATTTTAGTTAGAATATGATTATTATATCTATAACCCTGTATTCAGCTCTGGGAAGTGGGGGGAAAGGGGGGTGGTTTGGGGTGGGTGGGTTTTGGGGATATGTATTATAAAAAAATTAAAAAACTCTTTAATAAAAAAAAGATTTGGATGGATAAATGATTTGGAAATCACATGCATTTAAGAATTAAAGATAATACTTAAATAAGTGAATTAGCTTGTTTCTGTTCCAAAATGCACAATTATTGATACTGATACTTAATACTGATAATCCTGTTACTGTCAAATTTTGAGACTGGCTAATAAAAATATGAGATTAAATATGTGCCATATAAAATATAACCGCACAGTACCTTATATTGTGTTGATATCATGATCCATTTATCATAATGCTCATGGCTATCAAATTGTAATGATAACTTTATCAAAGTGTCTGTCATTTTTATTAATATCAAGTGGATCAATTATGCTGGCAATATTGAATACTAAATAATTATATTTAATGTGTTCAAATTGCAGCTGAAATCTTAAGGGAGAGATCACACAGATATCAAATGAATTAATGACAAGCAGCATTGAAAATATAAAAACAAACCCTTTTTCTGATAAAATTTACCAGCAATAAATTCTGAATGATTAGTATTTGAGTGTTACAACATTTATCATGCTGATTTGGAAAGAGGTACCGTGTTTCCTCGAAAGTAAGACCTCCCCCCAAAATAAGCCCTAGCTTTGGGGTGAGGCACATACCTAAAAATCAAGCTAGAGTGGGGGTGGGGGGTGGAGCTGCCCCACACACCCCATACCCACTTTCCTGGCAGCCAGGCCTCTCCTTGCCAGTCCACTTCTTCTGTGGTGTCCCCAGGCCTGCATTTCACAGTCAGAGGTCTTTACAGAAGGCCACTGCAGCTGAGAACCAAGCTTTGCAGTGGCCTTGCAGAAAGGCCTTTGACTGCAAAATGCAGGCCGGAGCTCCATTCTCAGCTACAGAATGAAGCTGTTCCTTCAGCCACAGAAGAAGTGGGCCAGCTGGGCGGGGCTGTCAGTACCAGAGGTGAGTGGAACCCCACCACTGAAAATAAGACCTGGTGCCTTTTTGGGAGGCAAATAAAAAAAGACACGGTAATTAATATATGGTAGAAATAGAATTAATAGCTGAGCCAATTAAATTTAAATTTTGCACAATTCAGTGTTTCTTTAACATTTTCTGGTATGTTTGAGGCACAAAGATTGACTATTAGAATGAATTGAAATATGCCTCCTACCATACTAGCTTCTTAAAATGAAACATTGATTATACATCTAAGCTTTAAATACAGAAAGGCAAAAATCCTGCTTTGCTCATTTAAAATATTGGGAGAAAGGTCAATATATAAACTTCTCATAAAACAAATAGTAATATATAACTAAGGAAAGAAAAAAACATCTGAACTCCTTTTTGTTTTGTTTTTCCAACAAAGACTCTGGGTGCCACTAGAAAATTGTGAAAGCCATGCTTGAAGGATAATGTCGAAGTTTGAGACTGATAGAAACATTGTTAGCAAATATCTATTTATTTTCAATGCTTTTAAATTCAAACACTTATATATTATTTTTGTGATCATAGAAAATTAGTGAAGTGCCAAAATATTGGAGATTATATGTTACTTTCATCAGTAAAAGGTAGATACAGCAAACTAGTTTTCTTATGGATTTTTCATTACCAAATTAAGTAATATCTTCAGAGCTAGAAGGGAATGAGGTTTGCTCTTATTTTTATATGCTAGTGGCTTATAAATTATTAGTCTTAGTGGGAGTGGTCTTGGAGGTTAGGCTGTTGTTTACTACTAACTTCTTTGTCTGTGTTAGTAGTTCCTAGACTGGGGCATTGTTCACTTCTCAGTTGTTGGTCTAGTATTAATCTTGGTGCAAATCTCTGTTCGTTATGGTGATGATTGCTGCTTTTCTGGTCTTTTTATTTCTTTTTTGGCTGTTTGATTCTCTCTTTGGAGTGATATGTACACAGGCCAGCTCTTACCGTCCCTATCAGCGTTTCCAGCACACAGCAGGTTTTGAGTCTGAAGAGGACCAAGACAGCTCAGAGGTGCAACATGGAACCCCTGATCAGTTGGATCAGCCAAACTACAGTGACCACTGCGCTCACTCTGCTTCAGGCTTTGACTCTGGGGTGGGCCTACCGGGTGAGGTCAGCCAGAGCATTCCTCCATTCTCAGATTCTCCAGCACAGGAGAGCATGAACACACCTGGTGTGCCAGATAAGTTGGTAGACAATGAAGTGGGTGGAACCCAAAGATGTTCCTCACGGCCCCACAGGCCACCGGCATACCTTGCTGACTATGTTGTCAAATAAGACAAAGTATTGTAAATGGTTTACCAGCTTGTGGGCATACCCACTGTGTTTTGGATTTTGTTAATCAACATGTAATAGGTTGCATTGCATACTGAAGGGGATTAACTGAGAAAACAATTCTCAGAAAAGCATCTGTAACTTCGTTGCAGTCCACTTGTACTTAGGGTAGTATAATACTACTGGCAGAACAGCAAAGCTGTCTTTAGTCTCATTGTATGCAACCTATACACTGCACCTCCGAGAAGGTCACATTATGATTATTCTACCTTGAATGTGGTCAAACATTCAAATTAGCACTGGAGGTTGGGAGTGAATCATAATCCTTAAATGTCAAGGGTTATAATGTCTGTTCCTTAAAAGGGGAAGGGGTGTTATGTATTGAGCTTTTGGGAATAAGTTATCATGTGTACGCTGGAAAGCTAACGGTTCTCCAGCAACACAGATAGGACTTTCCAGTCCAGGCTGCAGTTAACTTGGTGGGAATGATGGGTTCAATCTGATTGGTTGTTAAGACTATGAGAGACTATATAAAGACTGCATGGATACCCCTAACCCTCAGTACAGTTATAGTTATGAATAAAGCAAGTATTCTTCTGTACTCATCTGCCTGGCGTCTTTCCTGCACGTCTGAACCCGAAACATAACATTTTCCATAATTCAACATTACCTCTTTAACCACATTTTCTAGCTGTTGAAGCAGGGTTTTTTTTCCTGCTTCCCCTTGGAAGCATAGGCATATGACTTTGCATAAATTCATCATTATAGTCTGAAGACTGGTTGGTACATAATTAATTTCAGAAAAACTGTAAGGGTAATTGTCTTATACACCTTAAAAATCCATCTTCTTGAAAATATATTTTTCCATAATCTTGCTTAAGCTTTTTAAACTTTAATATAAAAGAGCCTGATCAGATATAACAATAGAATGAATGGAAGAATCTAAAACATATTCCGTAACAAAAAGAATTTGTTAAAAAAAATCTATCATAGAACACATTTTATATGAAATAAAAGAATAGTTCCTAACCTGAGAGTGAAGTTTATGCCATATGAACCATCAAATTAATCTCTTGCACACAAGCCTGGAACAACAACCAATTTGGATTATAGGTGTTTTGGGGTAGGGGGTATTCCTTTCCATATCTGAGTATGCCAACAAATGTTGCCTCTTGGAATTAATCCATGCAATTTTGCCAAGCATCTATAAAACAAAGCACAATTTTTATGTGCCCATGAAAATTAACAAAAACCAAGTCAAAATCAAATATCCTTACATTAAATGTCTACACAGATTAATACAACCAAGCTAGTTGAAATAATACATCAGGAGTCTGAGATTTTTAAATCTCCAGAAGAGATTTCTCTTAGTTCTTCCCCCAACAGGATCATGTTTGGTGGGAATGAGAGCAAAGGAGACTTGGGTGTAGCTATTTCCATACATTGCAACTCACTGGTAAGAAAAGTCAAGCTAGGTTATTATTTTACCATCTGCTCACTGGCTTAAATGGCTTTATTCTGAGAAGCGTTTGGCTTCCAAGCTTCACAGCTTGCTGGGTAGGACTTATATTACTTTGTAATTTTTTTTCTTTGAGTCTGTGTTGGTGTTATATTTTCAAATGTTATTTACAATTAACATAACTTCTATTACTATCTTAAGTAGAATTTTAGTGAAAATATTACCACAAATAAATAAGTCCCCCAAATTATTAGATTATGTACTCATTCTCTTATCCACAGTTGAATGCCTACTCCTTTCTTATTTAACTGGTAATGCAATTTCCACATATGCTTTTTCTGCCTTTCTTGTGCATGTTCTGAGCTTTAAGGCAAAACTGTATTAGACATTTATTCCAAATTGATTTGAAATCATTCAGATGGCTATGGGGGTATTTGATATTTCATGAACACTGGAAGACATGATATAAAGGTTTAATTCAAATGCCAAGAGTAGCTGAATGAACAGGCCCTTCACATTCATTTAAGTACCACTTAAGCAATAATGAATTGTTTTTACAATAGAAAATACAGCTCTCTAGCAAGATATCATGCATAACATTTAATATTAAAGAATTAAAATATGGCTTTTTAAAAAGTATTCATGTCTTAATACATCAAGTTCAATATAATCATTTTGTAATTCATGTGCTTTGGTCTAGTGACAATTGTGTCAGAAAAGGTTGAATGACTTGTCATGTCTTGACAAATACAAACTATAAAAAATAAGTCAATAAGTCATGGTTTCCATAAGTGCCAGGCAAATTTATTTATTTATTTGTTTGTATTTATTAGCCGCCCAACTCTGTCAATATTTGGCAAGCCCGATCAGATCATAACAGATCCAAATGATCCTTTCAGTACTGAAGACAAATATTGGCATAGGAAACAAGAAAGACACCAAATAGCACAAAAGAAAAGCTCACCCAACAAGGAAAAACTCTCTAGCCCGAGACAGTAACCATAAGCCTCTGTGTGATCCTAGGACTCCCCTCTATATCTTTTCTCCCTAGAGCAGGCATGTCAAACACAAGGCCCGGGGGCCAGATCCGGCCCACGAAGTGGTTTCATGCAGCCCACGAAGCCATCCTGAAACAGTGAGGGAACGGCCCCCACTGCCTTGGCCCTGGCCCAGAGACCCTCCTCCTGCCAGAGACCCTCAGACCTGTCCCACTCCTGCCCAGGCCCCCATAGGCACCCTTGATGCAAATGATGTAGAGCTGGCCATGCCCACCCAGTAGGCCATGCCCACCCAGTAGGCCATGCCCACCCTGGCCACTCCCACCCGCCCCCCTGAGGGCAACCGCAATGCTGATGCGGCCCTCAATGAAATTGAGTTTGACACCTAGAGCAATGCAAAACAGAGCGAAAGTATTACAGGGAGAAAATCCTACTAGAAATCCCACTAGAAAGAAAGTGTAACCTATTTCTTCCTCCAAAGCCCCTGTTGGTTATGCATTATAGCAAGAATATAATATAAAATATGTAAAACTTAAAATTAGCAGAAAGTTTACACCTTGCCTGCTTATAAATTCAATATGCCTATTAATATACCAATTTAAAATTCACATGGGGGGAAAACAGCTGAGGTAACATGACCTAAGGCAAGTCTTCTAGACAATTTTAGAAAAATGTATTTTTATTATCAATATTCCTTGGGGGAGGGGTGATTAGGCAGCAAAACAAAAACCAGTTGCTATGGCCTTTTAGACAACAGCAAATGCGCTAAATCAAAACAGAAATCAGCCAGCTGGCAAAAAGCTCTTCTTTGCTTGCTAAACCAGGGGTTTTTTTTTCCAGCTCCTTCAGTAGCCTGAGGCTAAGTATAGGCTTTTTTTTAATATGCTGTTTTTAGTATTTAATTCATAATCAACTTCCCACCATAACTTTGCTATTTCAACTGAAATTGTACTTACAAGCTAAGTACATTTTATTAGATTTTATCTCATCCTTCCTACTTTTTTCTTTTGTAGTTATATCTTTCCAGTAACATTACTTTTCTTAACTTAACACTCTCTCTCTCTCTCTCTCTCTCTCTCTCTCTCCTTCTCTCCACCCTCCCTCTCTCCTCCCCCTCCCAAACTAATTTTGGTTCCCACCAGTTACAATGCATCAGATGACATCAGCAGGGAGCTATAAGGGAAAAAATAATTGTCCTCTAGAAAAATTCCCCCTGATGTGATTTCTTTCTCCCTTGATGAAGAAAGGAAACTTGTGGAGAATGCAGAAGGAACCCTTTTTTGTGCAGTGGCAGGCAGAGCAACGGCTCTTAATGTGTTCTTAATAATATGTTAATCCTTGAGAATATCAAATTCTGTTTTTGCTAATGTTATTTTAGATACATTAAAGATCCAGAAAGGATAATTTACTTATCTATAGCTTTCAACCTTATGAAAGCAAAAACTCTGCAATAAAACTAGTTGACTAAAAAAAAATCTACCACTTTTTTCTACACCTTTTTCTAAATGGACACTCTTAATGAAATTCAATTTGTGTTTACCATCAAGTAGTATGGACAATTTTTCAATACATTGAAAATGGTTCTATAGAATACTTTGGAAATTTTTCATATTACTGTCTTTATCATAGCTGCCCCTGGGTCATTCTTTGCTAACATAGTTTCCTTATTGCATGGAGTCTGCAAATCAGCTATATTTATTTATTTATTTATTTTATTACATTTATATACCGCCCTTTCCCGAACGACTCAGGGCGGTTTACAGGGTGATTAAAAAACCAAGATACAAAAGTTAAAAACAAATTTTAAAAAAATTATATTTGTCCCTGCATAAATAAAACCCCAGTTAAAATAAGATTAATCCTCAGCCTGGGCCAGAAAGCTCGAAGAGCCAGGTCTTCAGGCCCCGGCAGAATGAACGGAGGTCGGGGGCAGTCCTCAGCTCCACTGGCAGCTGGTTCCAAAGGACAGGCGCCCCCACTGAGAAGGCCCTATCCCTGGGTGTTACCCGCCGGCAATCTCTTACCGGTGGCACCCTGAGAAGACCCTCCCTGTGGGAGCGCACGGGACGAAGGGAACTTGATGCCAGCAGCAGGTGTTCCCTCAGATATCCCGGACCCAAGCCATTTAGAGCTTTATAGGTCATCACCAGCACCTTGAATCTCACCCGGAGGGCAACCGGAAGCCAATGCAGCTCGCGGAGTAGAGGTGTTACATGGGAGTATCGGGAAACCCCCATCACAATTTGCGCGGCCGCATATGACCATATGTGGTATGAAAATAAACCCTTTGATTTGTTACAAAAAAATCCATGTATGAGCACATGAACATTGACCAACAAGATGTTATTGAAAAGTCCATCAGCAAGATAATAACACATCCTCCTTTATAAATTCCTTTCTATCGAGGTTAGAGCATGTTCATCTGCTCATATCATCCCAGTGTACTATAGAAGTTCTTAGATGGTAAACAGAATGTTCACAGTTATAATAAGAGGTATATTGTATTACAATAAAAAGGGTTTGTGAGGTTCTTGACTGCATTATAAAACAGGAATAACAAAAATGATTTTTTTTAGAGAGGGCCTAATTAGATAACAATATGTGTAAAAATATATAATTTAACACATGGTGCTTCTTCATTTCACTGATTTCTGTACCATATAATGACTGCTAGAAGTTTCACAAAATTAAATTATGAAAGCGTTAAATCAAATCCACTGTCAATACAGTGATAAGCTAGCATATGAAACATTAATAGTACAGCTTGCTTTTCTGAGTTAAAAACTAAAGATAATAGTGGGAAGAAAACTCTGCCCTCTTTTACATACAAGGTACAAAGATCAGTACCACTTGTATATATTAAGAATGGAGGCAATGATAATTAAAACAATGAAGTGATGATTATATTCTGAAAATGAATTTAATAGGTACCTCTTTCTTATTTTCTCTGCCATGCATAGTAGACTTACATTTTCTATTGACTACAATTGTAGTTATCAAGCACCTGATGTAACAGAAACATTTTTGTATGACATATCACTTCATTTTGTTTGACATAACATTTCATTTTTGTTTGACATATCATTTCATCTGTAATATTTTTCTACCCATGAGATAATATGTTGTTGGGAGTATTTAATATGTATTTTTCATTCAGCTGCACACAAAGTTTGCAATAAGAACTCCCAGGGGTAAAAAACAAACAAACAAACTTTTAGAAACAAATCTGAAATATTTTGTGTCCTTGGCTTTCCAGTATAAAACCACATGACATTTCACCTACTGTTCTCTATCTAGCATTGGTAAAACTGGCTTGATATTTTCCATGGTTGATATTTTTGAGACTAATTAAATAGCAAAAACAATTTATCCTCTTGTTGAAGAAATTGGGATTCAACATTTTTTGGAACTTAAGTTGTTCAGGTTTTCTGACTGTGATTGTCCATATTATCTCCATTTAGACTGAAGAGAATATGAATCAATCATATTACATGCTTGGCATGTAAAACAATCCTAATTTAATTTCTGTAATCTTACAATAGAAGAAGAACTTTCCACAGTAAAACAATAGTCCAAAGGAGAAATTTTCAATAGTGTGTCTGTGGAGATTCTCAGTCATCCAGGTCATGGTTGTCTCAAATGGACATTTTCAAGAGGCAACTGGAATTTCTTGTTTTTCTTTGAAGACGTTTCGCTTCTCATCCAAGAAGCTTCTTCAGCTCTGACTGGATGGTGGGGAATGGAAGGATTTATATTCCTTGCAGACAGTTGGTCATTTGCATTCTTTTAGAGACTTGTTGCAGCCACTTTGAGGTTTGTCTGTGTCCTCAAAGTCACCTGAGTAGTGCAAATGGCTGTGGAGCCTTCTTGGAACTTTTCAAAGGACTGTGTTGTGGAACTGTGCTTTCTGCAGGATGTTTTCTGCCCTGTGTCCCTTCACTGTTGAATACAGGTGCAGGCTATTGGGGATGAATCTGTGTTGTCTGCATCTCAAACTGAAGTGCAAATGGTTCCTGTAGTCTGTAATTTTTCTGGAAATCCATTCATACTCCCGCATAAGTGTGTCGGAGACAGTCTTCAAAGAAAAACAAGAAAGGCAAGTTGCCTCTTGAAAAAGCAGCTTTGGGATTCTCAATTGTGTCTGAAATGCTGGTGTAACTACTTATGACTGACAAATCAATGTTATATAGAGTCATTTGGTATGCAAATTGTTGGGGGCAATAAGCTGACTTTGTAAAAATGCCGCTGGGGGGGGGGCAAAAGCCCTAATAAGCAGGCATATACATAAAATGAAGGCTATTGCTAAGCTTGTAAGCCGCCCTGAGTCTTCGGAGAAGGGCGGGATATAAATGGGATTTAAAAGAAAAACTCAGAGTAATCAATAAAAATTCTTTCCTTGCTTCTTATGATTATTCAAGTATCCAAATACCTCCAATCCAACAATGAATATTCAAAGGTTGCAAACCATGTCACATGAATGCTCTAACAGCACTTTTTTTCTTTTGGCTTCCAGATGTTGCCTTTATTTAACCTTGAATTCAAGAGTGGGAAAGGCTTCAGTTGCCCCTCCCTATTCTTATATTAACATATAATTTCCTTTAAAAGGACGAGGTGGCTCAGTGGGTTAGGACGCTGAGCTTGTTGATCAGATGGTCGGCAGTTTGGCGGGTTGAATCCCGAGTGCCGTGTAACAGAGTGAGCACCTGTTACTCATCCCAGCTTCTGCCAACCTAGCAGTTCGAAAGCACGTAAAAATGCAAGTAGAAAAATAGGGACCACTACGGTGGGAAGGTAACAGTATTCCGTGCGCCTTTGGTGTCTAGTCATGACCACAGAGACGTCCTTGGACAAGCGCTGGCTTTTCGCCTTTGAAACAGAGATGAGCACCGGCCCCTAGAATTGGAAACAACTAGCATGCATGTGCAGGGGAACCTTTACCTTTTTATAATTTTCTTCTTATTTTGATACTTTCCAAGGGCAGGCCTCAAGTTGCCCTTATTAGGGCAGATCTGTTAGGTTTCCTGCTTGTTACTTCAGAAGAATGTGTGGTGACTCCAGGGATTAAAACAGAATCAAGAGAGAGATTGGTAATGCGGGCAACACTTTTTTTGCTGGCTTAGCTTTCTGCCAACTCAAGGATAAATGAATAGCACATTCATTCAGCAGTGGGAAAAGGTCCCAAGTAATGACAAAGTGTTAAAGAAAAAAAAGGAGTGTCAAAAACCTTCCCCTTTTAAATAAATAAATAAATAAAACTGAAGCTTAGTCCACTATTTACAAAATGTTATAAGTTTTAAAAGCTCAGTAACTCTGGAAACTTTGTTTTTATGGCAGAGGCATGGGACTAATATTACTTCTTGAGATGAACATAAATTCTGAACAAAAATAAGGGATTCTAGTCTTTCTTTGGTTAACTAGAAACTTACTCCTTCCTCAGCTGTGGATTGGTTAATTCTTCAGCTAATACTAATACTATAAATCATACAAAACATAAACTTAGTATAAAGTAATTTGTATTATTATTAGCCCTGGCCTCAAGTTTAAAAGTCAGTTGGAAAATGTTCTCTGATGATCTGCTTGCAAGAGTGCTCTCAAAACTTCACTTTACAGCAATGGATACTGACCAGAAATCAATCATTATAATTCTGCATGAGTTTTTGTAGAGAACTAAAATGAAAGCTCAATAACATTAAAAAAAACATTTTCATTATATCAAGGAGAGAAATCAGAATGGGTTCTATCAAATACTCAGAGATTCCTGAAAATATAAGGTCTTTTATTTCCACAAGAGAAAAAGAATAGCGTAGTAGTGAACAGGTTGATCTTGGACAATATCAAGTCATGTTAGGCTCCCACTTAATCCTGGAACACAGAACTCACTGAGATTTTTTGGGCCAGTTGCTCACTGTCAGCCAAATACATCTTACAAATAGTTGCCTTGGAATGAAATTATGAAAGACTAATGTAAGCAGAAAAGGCAAAACATAAATGTACTAAATTAAAAAAAGAAAAGATATGGAAAATGAATCCCTTAACAGCATTTATGAAATATCTAGGGAATAGTGGATAACAGTGGATAGAAAGGAATTTTAAAGATGAGTATAAAAACCCAACATGCAACACTAAACTATGAGTCAGATTGACAGTTTCTCTATGCATATTTTTATTTCCATGACCTTAGCTTTGTTTCAGTAATATTCCTAGGATTTCAGAAGAAAATCCATTTAGCTGTTCATATTCCTTTTAGTATTTGACAGATGTAGTAGTGCACATCGCATACATTATTCATGTCATTTTTGCTGCAAGTTTCATATACTTTTTTGAAAAATGATTCTCATTCAAGGTTTCATTTTTTGCAAAAACAGTGCTGATGAAGCCCGCCAGAGCTGTCTGAAATTACTTTTAAATAATGATAGTCAGCACAACAGGTTACTGTAATAATTATTCAAACTTATCAATCAGTGTGAAAAATAACAATATAGGTCTAATAATCATATGATTCCTAAGTTAATGATGATGCTAAAAATACAGATTGGACAAGACCTGGCTTAAAAACAGTAACTGTGAGAGGGACCTTGGAGTTCTAGTGGATGATCACTTGACTATGAGCCAGCAGTGTGCAGCAGCAACCAAAAAAGCTAATACAATTCTGGGCTGTATAAACAGAGGCATAGAATCAAGATCACGTGAAGTATTATTACCACTTTATAAAACCCTAGTAAGACCACACCTAGAATACTGTAGCGAATTTTGGTCACCTTATTATAAAAAAGATGTTGAGGGTTTGGAAAAAGCTCAGAGAAGAGTAACTAAGATGATCAAAGACCTGGAGACTAAAACATACGAAGAACGGTTATGGGACTTGGGTTTGGCTAGTCTAAAGAAAAGAAGAAATAGGGGAGACATGATAGAAGTGTTCCAGTATCTGAAAGACTGCCACAAGGAAGAGGGGGTCACATTGTTCATCAGAGCACTAGAAGGAAGGACAAGAAACAAGGATTGGAAACTGATCAAAGAGAGAAGCAACCTGGAATTAAGGAGAAACTTCCTGACAGTGAGGACAATCAACCAGTGGAACAGCTTACCCCAGAAATTGTGGGTGCTCCATCACTGGAGATTTTAAAGAAGAGACTGGACATTCACCTGTCCGAGATGGTATAGGTCCATGGTGGCAAACATATGGCACGCATGCCACAGGTAGCACGCAGAGCCCTCTCTGTGGGCACGTGCATCATCGCCTGAGTCCTAGGCCTTCAGCTGGGTTTGATAAAACCATGTGCAAAAAAAAGGTTCAATCAATCAATCAATTTCAACTTCTTGCGGGGAAAAAAAGATCTCACAAAGTTGGAATTGATTGAACTTTTTAGTTCCACCCAGTCTGCTGTTACCAATGCAGACATGCCCACCCAATGGGCCATGCCCACCCAATTGGCCACACCCACCAAATGGGCCATGCCTACCCAGCACCCAACGATACATAAGTGGGTTTTGGGTGGCAGTTTGGGTACTCGGTCTCTAAAAGGTTCACCATCACTGGTATAGGTTCTCCTGCTTGAGCAGGGGGTTGGACTAGAAGACCTCCAAGGTCCCTTCCAGCTCTATTCTATTATATTCTATTCTATTCTATTCTGTTCTGTTCTGTTCTGTTCTGTTCTGTTCTATTCTATTCTTGACACAGTCCTAGAGTATTACAAATGTATGGAATATATGCATATGAACATACATTGTTGTTGTTGTTAGCTGCAAAGTCATGTCCGACCCATTGTGACCCTATGGACAATGTTCCTCCAGGCCTTCCTGTCCTCTACCATCTTTTGGAGTCCATTTAAGCTCACACCTACTGCTTCAGTGACTCCATCCAGCCACCTCATTCTCTGTCGTCCCCTTCTTCTCTTGCCCTCAATCTTTCCCAGCATTAGGCTCTTCTCCAGTGAGTCCTTCCTTCTCATTAGGTGGCGAAAGTATTTGAGTAGCTGGGCCTGAAACTGGACTGGTACAGGTCCAGATAGTCCGCTTCAACCAGGAATTGTGGGAGCTGATGCACCACAACACTCTCAACAACCTTCTGTACAAAGCGAAGGTTGGAGACAGGACGATAATTATTCAACGAGCCCGGGTCCAGGGCAGGCTTCTTGAGAAGGGGCCTCACCACCACCTCTTTTAAGGCAGAGGGGAAGACACCCTCTCTCAATGAAGCATTGACAACTGCCTGGAGCCAGCCCCCTGTCACCTCCCTGGCGGCCGAAACTAGCCAGGAGGGACATGGGTCCAATAAACAAGTTGTAGCGCTCAGTTTACGCATAATCCTGGATGGCTGTGTTGTGACATCCCGAGCTTTAGTATTGTAATCTCCTGAGTTTTGCGATGTAATGTCCTGAGCAGAAGGCTGTTGTGTAACATCCCGGGCTTTGGTTTGGCTCCGAGTTTGCGGTCTGGCCTTGTGTTCATGGCGTGTGTCAGTTTGCTTGTGGGGGTTGGGGGGGTGCAGCAGCTGGAGATGCCACCGTGGTTTGGCTTCTGGTTGGTGGTTGCATTTTGTCTGTGGGGTGGGTTTGGGTTTGAGTCTGGTGAGGATGATTGGTGGTGGCGTCCTGTGTTGTTGTGGGTCCAGTGTCGGTTTTCGTGGCTGGGACTCATTTGTTGACTAGGGCTAGTTTCCAGATGTCAGTTTGCCTCCCGCCTGTACCCGTGAAAATCTAAGAAAACAAATATGTATATGTATACGTATATGTATATGTATGTCCTTTGTTTCCTATAAAATTAACAGAATTTCATGTTTTGAATTTAGCTAATTTGAAAAAAGACAGCTTCAGACACTTGCGTATTTCATCACTATACTTATCTACTCAAAAAACAAAATGACAAAGAATACAACAATGTCACTAGAATTGCTGGGAGTCAAAAGCGGGCCTGGACTGACTACGGTTTTTAATTAGGCTTTTTACTGGGTTAAATTGTCTTGTATTTATTGCATCTATTGTTTAATTCTTTTTTTAAAAAAAATTACTTTATGTTTTTTTTATTTTTATGGTTGTGAGCCGCCCTGAGTCCTCAGGGAGAAGGGTGGCATATAAATTTAATCAAATCAAATCAAATAAATTTAATACATTATTTCATTATCACCATTTTAGAAGGAGAGTTCAGAGAGAAACCACCCATATTTGCTTTTCTGTCTCAGTCTAAAGGCTTTCCCACATTCTATTACAGCTCATCCTTGACAGGCAAATGGGCTGGAAATTAAGTTACTTTGCATTTTATAAAAATATTTAATAAAACTAATTTATTTTAGTTATTCTTTCTCGGCCTATTCTGCTTAATATATTATGTTTATATGTATGGAAAGCCTTATAGATTATCTAAAAAATAATTCCAGATGGAATGTGTGGTCAAATTAATCCTTAATATAAATAATTTTCCAGAAGTCTAAAGATGTTAAATGAAATATATTCAACTCAATTACATATCCAAACAGCTTATGATTTGTTTACTTTGATTATGGGTACAAATCACCAAACGTAAGTCTTACATCAACTGAATACTATTATAGTACAATTTTATCCAGAAATAAATCTCAATATGTATGAGGGCAATTCAGAAATAAACCTCTGCTTGGTTATCAATGACAGACACTCACAGATACAGAACTTTTATTATACACATTAGAAAACTACAGCATTACATTACATTTCGACATAATCACCATTCAGATTGAGACACTTGTCATAACATCTTACAAGATTTGAAATTCCTTAGTAGTAGTCACTCAGCACCAAATCTGTCCTATATTGGTGTGTGTGTGTGTGATCAAAAACATCCCAACGGAACTGCTTGAAAAGTACATGGATGCATCTTGCAGTATGCGGGTGAGCATTATCGTGAACCAACACCATACTGAAAATGGTGCCATAGAAAATCCTGCCAAATGTGAAGATGCCAAAGGAGTAATGCTAGTGAAGTTCATTGAGCATGGTTCGACCATCAGTCTACTGTGAAATGTTACAAAAACTCAGACAAGCCATCCATAACAAGCTCTGGTATGGTGTTGGTTCACGATAATGCTTGCCCGCACACTGCTAGATGCACCCAAGAACTTTTAAAGCAGTTCTGTTGGGATATTTTTCATCATCCCCCCCCTATAGCCCAGATTTTGCACTGTGCGACTACTACTAAGAAATTTAAAACCCTGTAAGGCATTATGACAAATGCCTCAATCTGAATGATGATCATGTCAAAAAGTAATGTAATTTTGTTGTTTTCTAATGTGTAAAATAAAAGTTCTGTATCTGAGAGTGTCTGTCATTGATAACCAAATGGAGGTTTATTTCCAAATTGCCCTCGTATAACTGAAATTATACCTTTCCTGGTTTCAGAGCAACTGTATAATCATGATTATTCTAGAGAAGATATAGTTCTGTTATGAAGTGCAATTATGTCCTGAAATCTGAGGATAACAATCTTTATCAGAAAATAATAAATGAGTATTTAATTTCATCTCAGTGCAACTGGAATCCAAACTTACTCAGAACAAAAATATAGAATACCACATTCCTAAAATAGAAAATGTTATTAAAATCTCAATGATCCATATTATATGTAACATTATGAGCACACACTACACATAGATCTACCTGGAACTTGTGTTCATTTTTATTTCTTCTTCTCTCTTTCAATCCTTTCCAATTTCTCACTAGTATAGATTCATTTGCCATGTAATCATTTAATTTTGCATTTACATATGAAACTTCGAATAAAGCAAAACATGAAATACCAAATAAAATATAACCAGATGTTCAGAATTAATTTTCTAAAGAAAGCCAGTCACTGAATTTAGTATGATAAGTTATAGATATGATGCATCAATTATATTTAAGGGAATTAAAATAATCACTTTGTGTACATTAACTGATCTCAAGATTATTGGGTTAACCATTTCTGACTTCTCTTTTTATCAGGGGAATAACCCACATATTATAGAAGTCTAGACTGAGTAAGTGACAGAATCTCTGTCTCTTTACTATAAGGGCAGTGTTGCAGTTGTTATATCCCACTGTCATCCTCTCATATCAAACCATGATACTTCAGCCAACAATCAAAATAGTAGTTGCCATTTGGGAATCCTCTTTGTATTGACTCTTTCTCCAGGTACAATAAAATTGATATTGCTGTAAGGATACTTCCAAGAAGACTGAAAAAGAAGCAAAACCGTGGGAGTGGAGAGTGGATTGGATAACACAGATTGTGATATCTGTGGAAAACATGACTTTTAAAATCAGAGAGAAATTTCTACAAATGTATTTAATTTGGTTTGGATACAGATGGGATTACTGGCCTCTTATGACAATTCACTGGAAGCTAGTTCACAAATCAACCTAATGTCATAATTTATAATATTTTATGACAAACTTTGTTGACTGCCATGGTAAAAATACAATATACTGTGGATAGATTCAATTCCTCAAACACACAGTGGTATTTTACTAATAAAAAGAGTAAATAAATGTATTAGAAAATCATATCAGAACTAAAATATTAACAGTACAATCTTCTATATCACATTAAGAAATGATAATAAGATCTGTGATGTTTCCTGCCATTGATTGGGCACTGAATAGCATTCATCTTGGATAGAGGATGATGCACCAGCTCAGTAAAAGGGATCTTTTCAGAATAATTTAACCATCCAAAAAGTATAAGAAATCAGGATTTTGGGTAAAATGACAACATGCTAATACTGTCATGAGAAATCAAATGATTAATTTGACTAATAACTATTAATAACTATTTTGGCAGGGATGAATTAATAGCATGCATTTTGGGTTATAGGAGCATCTCATTCACTTGAACCAATGTGATCATATCTTTAAAATGGTACGTACAAGCCATCAATAATGTAGTTGCTAATATAGGTAGGTCGGCTTATGAGCTGCTTGTATTTAAGGAGATCCTCACAACAAATTCTAGTTTATTTGGTGAATGCCTGAAAGATGCATTAAGAATTGAATATATATTTTTAATTACATAAATAAATATATAAATAAAATTATATAAATAAAAGATTAACAAGATGAGAGTTCTGGCACCTTTTTTTAAGGAAAAAAGCACTGAATATAATGTTTCATAAACCTAAGAATCATTTTTCTCCATGCTTCTCCCACTTTATCTAAACTACAGATGTTTTCTGAATAGACTGACCTGGTAATTAGGGATAATATCCCAATTCACCTGGGAAATATTCCATATTGCACCAGAAATTACATCTTATATTATTCTTTGTGAAATAAACAATTTTGACATTTAAATTCACTAAAGCAGCAATTCTCACAATTGGCTGATTGGGATGTTAGGATCAGAAGGTGATATAACAAGACTAAAGAGCAGTTAAAAAAACCAAGAAGGTAAAACTGAATCAAATAAGAAACGAAGTTCAGCTTTAACTGCTGGAGGCAGTGCTTTTTTTGTAAAAGAAAAAGGTGCCGACTCACACATGTCATACAACCCACCTTGCCTACCCTTACAAGGTTCCATCCAAAAAAGGTGCCGGAACTCCGTTCTGAGCGTTCTATGAGAAAAAAAGCCCTGGCTGGAGGTATAAAGGTAAAGGTAAAGGTTCCCCCGCACATGCGTGCTAGTCGTTTCCGACTCTAGGGGCCGGTGCTCATCTCCGTTTCAAAGCCGAAGAGCCAGCACTTGTCCGAGGATGTCTCCGTGGTCATGTGGCCAGCATGACTAGACGCCAAAGGCACACGGAACGCTGTTACCTTCCCACCATAGTGGTCCCTATTTTTCTACTTGCATTTTTACATGCTTTCGAACTGCTAGGTTGGCAGAAGCTGGGACGAGTAACAGGCGCTCACTCTGTTACGCGGCATTCGGGATTCGACCCGCCAAACTGCCGACCTTCTGATCGACAAGCTCAGCGTCCTAACCCACTGAGCCACCGCGTCTCTTTTGGCTGGAGGTATAACAATAGCTTAAAAAGATAATAATCATATTGTAAACATATGTTTGCTACGATGCTCTTGTTTACAGCATAAAATGGCTTCAATGGAAGTACTGTATCAAAATATTTTTTAACCTATTTCAGATCAACATAGATTGTACTGAATCTATAAGGGCAGCCTAGTTTCTTTTGTTTTCTTTCTTCTCTGGGTAATTTAGCATAGTGTTTATTTCATTTTTCTCTACTGGAGAAAAAATTATCGTCGGAATCTTTTTCAAAGCAAATAGTCTTTAGTATTATAGTATTTAGTATTTAGTATTATGTTACAAACTAATAACTGATTTTTTGAAAGTAATGTTAATTGTATTGTTTTGAAATTCTAATAAAAAGAAATTAAAAAAGAAAATGAAAAAGACTGTATGCAACAGGCTATGAGTAACTTGCTAAATTAACCTAACTTAGATTTAGATTCCATGTAGTTAATATATTCAGTTATCCATTCTTTATCTTACCTTTTAAATGTATGACTTTTCACAGAAACATGGTATTGTGGCAAGCTTCTTAATTTGCATTGATGACTCTTTTTATTATACAACAAAGATAGAATTATGCCAATGTAGCTTTAATAATGCATGAGAAATGTTAAACTATGTTTATTTTGCTTTTATTCTGTCTCTTAAAGGTACCGGTAATTTGTATTTTTTTGTAGTGGTTCAAAACAGGTCTAGCATATATAAAAGCATACACTTAAATGATTCCAAACTGATTTTAAGCACATTTGTTAAAATTATATTCATAATTCAATAAAATTCTTGACACCAGTCTAGTTGATTTATCAAAATATCTAAAGTTCAGGTATTTATAACTTGCATGCTGGCAAGATGTAATCTATGCATAATTATTTATTTGCTAAACTTATTTGCATGCTGCTGCAATTAAAAATAATTCTCAGATGGTCTCAAAGGAAAAAAAGAACAATATAAATTGGTGCCATATAAAAATTAAAACAAAATATAATAATAGTAAAAGCAAAATAAAAGCTGAGAACATTAAATCAAATTAGGGAAAGGCTTTTGGAAAAAGCTAAGTCTTTAGAAACTTGCAGAAAACGAGTAAAGCAATCAGCCTGATTTCCAAAGGGACGCTATTACACAGTGTTTGCACTGCAAGAAAAAAGCAGCAGCTCCTTGCCTGAGCTCCTCTGAGGAAAAATATGTGATTTGCAGCCGTTTATCCTTGCTAAATCGGCCAAAACTGGCTTAATAAGTTGGTCCTGAAGTTATCCTGGTCTCAAGCCACAAAGGGCTTTATAGGTCAAATCCACATCTTAAAATTGACCTGGAAACCTACTGGCAACAATGGAATATAGTAAAGTTTTAATTTAGAATAAGTCAATTAAGGAGGAACTACTTTTTTTAATTGAAAAGTTTTAAAATACATTTTTAAAAACATAAACTCCCTCCCTCCCCCTCCCCCCCACTTTCCCACCCTTCCCCTCCCCCCCGAAACAGAACTGGTCATTCCTACCATAAATCCCAGTTAACTCAAATTAGAGAAGGCACAAATCTTAAACATAACATGTGGAGAGAGAGAGAGAGAGAGAGAGAGAGTATCGCTTTTTTTATTCTCCCCTGGACAGGTAACTTCTTTTGATCCCAGACTTTTATAGTCTCTGTTATATACTGGGTTCTGTGCTTGATTGAAGAGACGAGGCGACTGAGTTCAGCAAGAATCATTGTTTATTTGCTTACAGGAACTGAACTGAGAAACAGGACTGCGAATGCAGCTATTTATACCCTGGCCTCTAGGTGGCAGCCAATAGGTTTAAAGCAACCTATTGCCACCCTAGAAACAGCCAATGGCGGTGCTGGAGATGGGTTGTCTGAGGAGCTGGGAGCCATTAGCCGGCTTCCCTGTTTGAACAACCTTCCAGCAATTAACCCCACATGATACTCTTTAGTAAGACAAAATCCAATACATTACAGTCTCCCTAAAGGAGACATAGGCAGGACCTTGGAATCAGAGCTTCCCATATTTTCAGACAAGACTCTGACCCTTGTTCCTGTTACATGCAGTAAGATTCCCTCATTGACACCTGCATCTGCAGAGTGACTATCTCTTGGAGTCCTCTGCCCTTGGTAAGTCAAATCTTATGGCCTTTGCTCCTGGTAAGGTGAATCTTTTGAATCCCCTTTGCCCCTTGGTAAGGCAGTCTTTCAGCCTTTGCCAATGTAACCCAGTTTCAGACCACAAAGGGATCTGGAGGACTCTGTCTTCCTTTTCGCAGATATGTGTGTCCCTCCTGGAAGAGTGGAACTTTGCTCAGAGACTTTGGCAGTTGCCCAAGTTTGACTCTTTTGTTCACTCATTCCATTCCTTTTTCACACAGCCTCTCCCTTTTCCCTAACAAAAGGTCCTGTGCTCTGGCTAAACCCCCATGCTTTCCAGAGTCAGTTGGTTGAACAGATCTTTTGGCAGTTAGGAAAGGCCAGTGGGAGCAAAATCCAACTGTGATTGGGAAAAGGGTCTTCTTACTTATAGACACAGACATAAACACATTTCCCTCACTCCCCTGGGCTTTAAAGTTAAAATTTAGAGGTAGTCACCTTCTTTCCAAAGCAGCCCTTGAGCACAAACTTAAAACTACCCTCACTCCAAATGGGCAGGGTCTGGGAAACCCATCCATAGACACAAGGGGTCTGCTGCTGGCAAGATGGGGTTCATCAGTCTCAGTCCATTCATGGTCAGATTAGCTTGGAGTCCCATCTGGGGTGCCAAATATTGAAAGAAAAGTTTTCATCAGGGTCCAGTCCAAGCTGGGAATAAACAAAATGGAGACTGCTTTAGAAAGAAGGTTGTAGTTTATTGAATTGCAGAGCCAGACAGAAAGGTGGCTCTGGGAAAGCTGATCACGTGGAGCAGAGAGTGGTGGGGTTTTATACGTTCTTGGTCTTTTGTGTTTGGAGTTGTTCCTGTGGCATGAACTTTGACCTGAGGTTCAGTGTGCCTTTCTGGTATTGTAATGGTGGTAGGTTAACCCTATTATGTCCTAAAGGTCATATCCTGCTTCCCTGTGGGTGTGGCTGATGACTATGTCCTCTGTTGGATTTTTTTGGGTGAGGGTTGTTGATTCTAGGGACCTTTGTCTTTCTAATACCATCAGCTCCAAGCATTCTGACTCCAGCCTTTCTGAAAGGATTATCACATCTGCATTTCTACAGACCTGGTTTCTTCTGAGTTTCTAACTGGGGGAAGGGAGAAGTTTCTGCCCTTTTAAAGGTCTTCTCCATTATTTCATTGGGGAAATATAATATTCTGCTTATTTAATATTCCCCAAAATATTTCTTTCTCTGGGGGAGTGTTGTCCTCCCACAATCTTTTATTTATAATAAATAAGCGTTGGAGTGCCTAGTCAGCCTCAAGTTCAAGTATTGCTGTGGTTACTATGGTTCAATTTAGCCATGTATTGATTTACAATACAAAATTCCTTTAATCTGACATAGACTGAGCTAAATACTATGGCTTTCTAGCTTATCCCCAACATTATTTTCTAAATATAATAGCATTGATGCAAATTTGATTATGGACCTTGTCTTACCCTTCCTTTGCCCTCAAAATATATGTTTATGTCTGCATCTGGTTAATCATGTACGTTTCTCTGGATATTAATATGTGAAAACAGATGGATAAGGGGATTTGATAGGTAAGAAATTTTTGTTTTTTAATGTCTCCCTTTGGAAGTGCGTTCTCCCTTTGATATTCTCAGTGCAACAAATATTTGAAAAATGGGTTTGGTGGTTTATACTATTGGATGTGTGGCATGATGTAATCTGCAGAATGTTGTATTTTAACATTCAGATGAGCAAACACGCTCCATCATTCGTATAGTACACACACACACAAATGCACACACACACACACAGATGAAATAATACTGAAATAAAGGCTTCCTGATTCTTTAATATTTTTCAAAAATTCTTCAGGCAATTGCTTATTTAATAGATTCCCCAATTACACCATCAGTTGTCAATTTTCAAAATATAAGAATATTTGGATTTTACTTTCAATTTACATCCAGTTGGATTGATTGTAAGTCTGATAACCTTACAGTGATCAAGGGAAGTTAAATCACAAAGGAGGAAAATCCAAGAAATTAAAGTAATGAGTGTCAGAGCGGTTTAGTCTGAGGTTTATTAGTTATTCACATTGGAATTATTTGGGGTGTCTGTGGGTGGGTGAAAATGACTTGAAAGGAATTATCTCTGTAAATCTTGTCTTAAAAACTGTAGTACGTTCTGTAATCATATTGAGGATTCAGGGCAACACCTCTTGAGACCTGATAAAGGAAGTTTATAGTTGTGTTTATGTTCTTCTTGGTTGCAGAAGGTAATAAAAATGAAAAACAATTCTCCAATAATGTTTCTGCAGTAGGAAATTGGTTGGCTGGTGACAGATGGAGATCACTCATTTTTCTTTTTCCTAGGAGTTTCTTTTAAAAAAGGGCAAATGCTTATTAAAAAGCCAGTCTGTATTTGGATCCCGGGAGCAACATATAATGTAAGGCCACAGATCCTCCCTCCAATTGTATAAACTGTGTATCAAACTGCTGTCCTTCCAGATTAACGTGAGACTAATTGTATGGTGAATCAATGTGAATCATGGCCACCTTATACAGGCATGAAGAAGCTAATACTTCCTGTGCCTTTGTTAAAAAAAAATCCTTACCTCTCATTTGGGATTCTAAAAATCTATTCATTTTTTTAATGTCTTGTTGATGCATGGACATATATGTACATTTTCCAAAAAGAATTAAGTTTTTGTACTACACATGGAATAATTCTGATGCGGATTTGCAGATTGCAGATGTTACTATACATTTAGTCACAAGTTGCTGCTTGGTACTTCGGACCTTATTCTTTGGACTTAGAAATTTCTGGTTTTTTTTTCCTGATTCATTGATGCATATATGAGAAATAGGAAATTTATAGGCTGGTAACAAAGACACAAAAAGCTGCGAAATCTTTGAATGTTGCCATCTCTACTCACTCTACTCACTGCCATCTCTACTCACTATTGGCCCTAGATCCACCCATTATTAGATATGACTTCTAATATCTATTCTAGCATCTCAGTTATGCCATGAGTCAGTGCCTCTTCAGAAGAAAGTATTTCCCCACTACTCTTACCCTAAATAAACAGAGAGCAGCGCAGGGATCAATTATACAAGAAACAGAAAAACTGAACTACCTATGAGAAAACTTCACCAGAGAAAGATGCAAGTGAAATTGGAGACGGTGGGAAAATAATTGAAACATAATTCATCATCAGAATCAAGAAAAAGGAACTACAGAAATTTTAACAATAGAAAGAACTTGGATATAGGTTTCTTTCTTACTCTCACTCCTCCACCACCCAATCTGCTTCTTTTCCCTCCTTAGTCACTGTTTGTACAATAGGAGTAATAAAAATGTGGATCAAGACTCTAGTCAATTATTCATGCACAAATTGATCTACCAAAGAGCTTGTATAATACAATTCAGTTATGAGATCAATTAAACAATATAGAAAAGTATGTAGATATACAGAGCTAATGTTAAGAGAATGGTGTCTGATTCACTGCTTTATGCTTCTCTGATTAGGCCTATTTTTTATTATTTTTACAAATAATATATACTATATGTTTGTGTACTGTTTTATGTACTGTTCTCCATTAAATTTACTGACTTTTCACTAAAGTTCATTTGTTGTTAGTTGCGAAGTCATGTCCGACCCATCGCGACCCTATGGACAATGTTCCTCCAGGCTTTCCTGTCCTCTACCATCTTCTGGAGTCCATTTAAGCTCACGCCTACTGCTTCAGTAACTCCATCCAACCACCTCATTCTCTGTCATCCCCTTCTTCTATTGCCCTCAATCTTCCCCAGCATTAGGCTCTTCTCCAGTGAGTCCTTCCTTCTCATTAGGTGGCCAAAGTATTTGAGTTTTAGCTTCAGGATCTGGCCTTCTAAAGAGCAGTCAGGGTTGATCTCCTCTAGGACTGACCGGTTTGATCACCTTGCAGTCCAAGGGACTCGCAGGAGTCTTCTCCAGCACCAGAGTTCAAAGGCCTCAATTCTTTGGCGCTCAGCCTTTCTTATGGTCCAACTTTCACTGCCTTACATTGCAACTGGGAAGACCATAGCCTTGACTATACGCACTTTTGTTGACAGGGTGATGTCTCTGCTTTTTAGTGTGCTGTCTAGATTTGCCATGGCTTTCCTCCCGAGGAACAAGCGTCTTTTAATTTCTTGGCTACCGTCCCCATCTGCAGTGATCTTGGAGCCCAGGAAAATAAAATCTGTCACTACCTCCACTTCTTCCCCATCTATTTGCCAGGAATTGAGAGGGCCGGATGCCATGATCTTGGTTTTAAAATTCATATACCTTTGTAAAACATTGTAATTAGTAACTTAAAATAGGCTTCTGACCAAGGAGGTAATTTAAAAATAACAAAAACATTAGAGTAACATTAGACAAAATCCATAGAAAAAAAAGCAAGCAATTTCTTTAGTGTCTGTAAAAATAACCTCAAAGCTAAGCCAGTAAATAAGTAGTTCTAACAAACATCTTTCAATACAGCCTAGAGATAAATATAATAATGACAAAAATACATTTCTGTGATACTTTGCTTGAGACTTTTCACATACAGTACATGAATAATGCACACTTTTAGCACTTTTAATTTGTCTATAAAATTAAGCAAAGTGATCATTTGTCTTTGATGACTTAAAAGTTGAACACCCAATTCCACACAGGTAGTTCTTGGTTAACAATCCCTTGTTCAGCAACCATTTGAAGTTAACCATGGTGTTGAACAAGTGGTACTTATACTTGCTCCTCAAAGTTTTGGCCATCCAAACAATTATCCCACTTAGCATGGTTTCTGTGTTCCATGGTCATGTTGCCCTTTGCAACTTTCCAGCCAACTTTCCATGAGCAAAACCAATGGGGAAACTAATTAAGTTGTAGATGGCTCTAGTAAATCTCTGCACCTGGCAGAAGCCACTTGCACCCTGCCACACTTATGCTGTGCTGGTTCTGAACTTCACCTGCCCTCATGCACTTCAGTTGCCTTGCAACTGTCACCCCAAGCCCCATTGCACTTGTGGCATGCCACATTTACCTCTTGTGCACCCTTTGAGCACTCCTCCACCCTGAAGCAATCACAAAAGCCCTCCACACTCACAAAGTACTTACCCCTTGCACATCATCTTCCATGTGCCGTCCCACTTGTGCTGCACCAGCTACCAGTGTCCCCTGCGTACCGTACCTCACCCAGCAGCAGTCCCTTACCTGCCTGTTAGACTGCTTGTCAACCATCCGCAGATTGCAACTTCCTGCTGGCTTCCCCACTGAGTCTGGTTATTAGAAGCTGACAGAAAGTTGTAAGATGGTCCTCAGTTAATGACCCAGGAATGTGGACTGCCAGAATTACAGTTGCCAGGCAATGAAATCATACGACATTATGCTTTATGATCCCATCACTTAGCAATGGAAATTAGTAATGGAAATTCCAATCCTAATTAGTGTTGTTTACCGAGTATTCCCTTTAAAGCAAGGGTGTCAAACTCGCAATGTCACATGATGTGTCACGATGTATCGTGACTTTTTTGCCATTGCCGGCAATGGGATGGGTGCGGTTTTGCTATGATGCATCTGGCCTGTGGGCCGGCAGTTTGACAGCTCTGCTTTAAAGCATGATGGAGAAGGAGATAAAGAAGGATCTTAGTAACAGGAGCAGCATCTGGCTTTTGTGTGGGCAAAGTTTCCACACCAAGTTTTCATTTGGAAAACATACAGAACATGTTTAAGTCTATAAGCTTAATTTGTAAGAACAAAAGGGGGCTCAAGATAGCTAAGTTCATAAGGTTAGGGTCTTAACATACCAGCTAAAGATAAAGGACATGAGTAGAAGTAGTAGCAGAAATGGCTGCTGAAAGCCCACGATTGGACCAAAATTTAAGAAGCTGATGTCTCATTATAGCCCTTTAAGCATGACCCACACAATAAGTAAGGCGTGCACGAATGGATAAAACAGCTTTTGGGATTACTGGTCTACCATTCAGATCTTTCCATAGTCCAGAAGTAGGCATATGGTCCTGATTTGATTAGGGTGACTATTCCTCAGAAGATATATCTGTTTTTAACACAATTAGAATCTGAAAATAAAAGAAAAAAGAGAACTCTCTAAAGAAACCTCAGGAGCTGTGAGAGCTAGAGATCTTGTAGCAGAAACTGTGTCCTAAAACTTTAATAATAGCAAAGTTCATAAAAAGGTAAGAGAGAAAGCATCCAAAGGAACAAGTAAAAGATAATCATCCTTTATTGGAGAACTGGCTGTCTATCAACTGGCCCCATTTTTTGAAATATCCATAGTCATGTACAACTCTAAATGCATGCCTTGACTGTGCCAATATTAGCAGAAGCATACTGTCAAGGATAAAAAGGCCATAACTTTCAGCAGGCTGAGTGTATGTATCTAACAGAGGCTACTAATATGGCAAAAGGAAATGAACAGTGTAGCCAATGGCATGTTTCATAAAGGTACAGGTAGTGTCTACTTACAATCATCATAGTTAAGACTGGAATTTTAATTGTAAATTGGTGGGGATTGTAAGCTGTCACACCATATGACCAGATGCAATTTTATGACTGCTTTTATGGCAGTTGTAAAGTAAATTACTATGAATCATGTGGTCATTAAGCAATCTAGCTTATTCAATAGATTTTTTTGCTGTTGTTTCCCAGAAACTGGCAAAAAAGTTACAAATTGCAATCACATGACTACAGGATGCTGCAACTGGTTATAAATGTGAGCAGGTTGCCAAGCGACTGAATTGAAATTACATGATCACAGGGCTATTGTGATAGTTTTAAGTGAGAGCACAGGTTGTAAAGCACTATTTCCAAGGCTATTGTAACTCTGAATTGTCATAAAATGAATGGTCATAAGTTGAGCACTACCTGTATGATAAAATCAGTACCACTAATATGCAATTTTAGGTCAGTACCTTGTAAAGGCCTTTCTTGCAAATAAAATTTTACTTGATATATAAAATGATGTAGCCCTACACTTGAGCTACTTATCAGTAAATGGACTAAATAAAAAGGCTTAGGATGGGAAAATATATAAGGAGAAATATGTAAAAGTTGATGAACCATTATTGTAGTCATTAGGGGGTAGTTAACTGCAACTGTTAGGATATTCCTGAATACCAATGATCAGTCTTCCTAATAAATATAGCAGCTGCTGCAATTGCTCAAAAACAAGAAGGCGTGCCCGGTAATTGGATCAGATTTGTAAGAAAAATAGGGCTACTGGTCTTTGATGATTACTATGCAAATGTGTTAGGGTCTCAGTTAAGAGTAAATGGCATATTAGGAAGACCCAAAGCAGAACCCTTGACTAGTGCCAGTTTAGCCTAAAAAAGGTACTTTCAAATTCTTTAATCCACTAAAAGTAAAGCTTGTAAAGTATCAGGGCACTGAAAGAATTGCCAGACTTGACAATACCCAACTATGTCAAGAAAGTATTGCAATTAGCTTATTGACTTCCTGCTAAATTTTTGTATTCTAAATTTTTGTTTGAAGAAAGGTATTTTAAAGCCTAAATATAAATCCTTGAATATGATTATTACAAATTATAATTGCTGTGGATTCTACATTCCCTGCTACTGGAAAAAAATAAAATTAATCTCAGTGTTTATATTGCTTAGCTTTTTATTAGTTCTTTTTTACTTAGCGCTTCACCTTAAGCATGTCTCTGTTACACTTGTCAAAATACAGAGTAATTTAAAAACTCCTGAAGGAGGTGGACATTTCAAGAATAAAAGTCAGTCAAATAGAGGCATTTTAATTTTTTTCCCTGAAGCTGAAAAGAAGCATGAAAAATGTTTTGAAATGGTAATAACATTTTCATTAAAACTGACTCCATAAAAAAATGTTTTATCCAATGGTAGAACTACTGTTTACATAATAGATAGATAAATGGTAAATAAATAGTAAACAGTAAGACTCACAATGTGATAAGGAAATATGTCAAATATTGAGAGTCGCCTAAATATTATTATTTTTTTTAAAAAATACTCTGTAAATTTAATGCAGCTATATCAAAGCTTAAATGATTGAATTGATATGAATTAAAATCTAGATTCACACATGTTCTAGTAGTTGGTCATTTAACAGGCTTGCAAATATATAGCTATTTCAGTGCTATCAGCAAAATTTGTATGAACTACCGTACAGTTTCTTTGGGAGATAATCTTAAAGTACTTTAGCTCTTTATGAATCCTATACATACATTTGAAAGCTTTTATGAAAATGCTTATTTAACTGGAAGTGCATGGAATAGAAGACAAAGTTAGAGAATAACATTAATATGTAATGACCCTGGATGGATCGATTATTATTATCTGAAAACTTAATTTATGTATTTATCTCTAAATAGTTGATCTGTAGTTTACAATAATACAGTAAACAACCCAATAAGCACTGTTGAAATGTAAAACTTAATTGAAACACATATTACTAAGTATTCCTATGAGGTTAAGAGTGGAGAAAAAAACGTTTTTTGAAATGAAGGATGATTTGGAATTGCGAGACATTTGGCGTGACACACACCCGCATGAAAAGGATTATACTTTTTTTTCTGATAGACATCAATCTTTTTCTAGGATCGACTTTATTTTGCTGACTAATGATTTCTTTTCTAGGATTAAGAAGATAAAGATTTGTGCAAGAGCTATTTCTGACCATAGCCCAGTATGGTTAGAGATTAATAAGGATAACAGAGATAGGCGCTCGTGGCGCGTAAATGAGAATTTGTTTAGAAACCAGGAAAATGTGGAAGAGTGTAAACAGCGAATGAAGGATTTTTTTGAAATTAATATGAATAAGGATACTTCTATGGATATGGTCTGGGATGCTAGCAAGGCCTATATGAGAGGAGTGTTGATATATATGAACAATAAATATAGACGTACGTTGGAAGCTAGAAGGAAACAATTGGAGAATGAAATTAAGGAAAAGGAGAATGCTTTGATTTTGAATCCATTGGATGTGAAGACTAAGGAGGCTATTAAGCTATTAAGAGGACAATTTGATAAATTAATGGCTGATCAAGTGGCAACCAATTTGAGGTTTGCCAGGCATAATACTTTTTGCAATGCTAATAAGCCAGGTAGATGGCTAGCTTATAGACTAAGGAAAAAGCAGAGGGCTTCTAATATAGACAAAATTGAACACAAGGGAAAAATGGTGTTTCAACAGGATTTTATTAAGGAAGCCTTCGTGGATTTTTATTCTAAATTATATGCTAAGGAGAAAATTAATGAAAAAGACATTGATGATTATTTGGAGAATGCTAACATCCCGGTGCTTACACAAGTACAAAAAGAGGAGATTAATCAACTGATTACAGAAGAAGAAATATTTACAGTAATCAAGGAGCTGAAGGTAGACAAAGTGCCAGGTACAGATGGTTTGACTGCGGCCTACTACAAAAATTTACAATTAGAGATGGTTAAACCATTAAAGGAATTGTTCCAGACAATCCAGAGAGGGGGAAAGGTGCCTCCATCTTGGAGAACTGCTTTTATCTCTTTGATTCCGAAGGAAGACCAAGATGTTACTCAAGTTAAAAACTATAGACCGATATCATTATTAAATACAGACTATAAGATATTTGCTAAGGTGTTGGCTAATAGATTGATGAGGGTTCTGCAACGGGTGATTCATGGGGATCAAACTGGGTTTATTAGTGGTAGGCAAATGAAAAATAATGTGAGGCATATAGTAGATGTGTTGGAATTTTTGGAAAGGAACAACCAGGTCCCTGCGGCGCTAATTTTTTTAGACGCTGAAAAAGCTTTTGATCAATTGAATTGGCAATTTTTGATGAAAGTTTTAGGCAAAATGAATTTTGGGGATAAATTTTTGCAACCAATCAGGGCATTATATCAAAAACAAACAGCCCGAATAATAGTTAACAATAGCCTGACAGAAGTATGTAATATTGAGAAGGGCACAAGGCAAGGGTGTCCGTTATCGCCCTTGTTGTTTGTGTTAACATTGGAGATATTATTGGTAAAAATACAAAATTCGGAAAGAATTAAGGGTATACAGATTAGAGATCAGGATTATAGATTGAGAGCGTTCGCAGATGATCTGGTTGTTACGGTGACCCAGCCGGAGAGTTCTGTGGTGGACCTGATGGAGTTAATAATGCAATATGGGAAGGTTTCTGGATTTAAAGTTAATGCACAGAAAACTAAAATTTTGGCTAAAAACATGACAGCATCGCAAAAGGCCCTTTTAGAAGGGTTAACTGGATTTGAGATTGTTAAAAGGGTTAAATATTTGGGGGTGTTTTTGTCGCCCTCTAATACAAAATTATATAAAAATAACTATGAAAAATTATGGGGAAAAATCCAAAAAGAAATGGAGAGTTGGGAAAAATTGCAATTGTCTTTGTTGGGGCGAATCGCAGCAGTAAAAATGAATGTCCTGCCTAAATTTTTATTTTTATTTCAAATGATACCGGTTCTTAAGAAAGATTCTAATTTGGAGGAATGGCAGAGAGGTAACAAATTTGTTTGGGCAGGGAAAAGGCCACGAGTTAAACTTAAGATTATGCAGGATACTCGTGAAAGAGGTGGTCTTAAAATGCATAATTTTAAATTATATTATGAAGCTGCTGCGTTAGCAGGTATAAGTGATTGGATTAATTTGACACAAGAGAGATTATTAAATCTTGAGGGCCACGACTTGCTGTTTGGCTGGCATGCATATTTGTTGTATGATAAGAAGGTAGATAATGTGTTTAGAGTGCATATTTTAAGACAGGCATTGCTGAGAGTTTGGAAGAAGTACAGACATAAGTTAGATTGTAAGATACCATTGTGGGCAATTCCAAAACACGCAATAGAAAATATACATGCTGGTTTCAAACATGATGTGACTACGTATAAGGAGATTCTAAGCTTGGAAAGAAATGTTTGGTGTTTGAAGCCATATAGTCTCTTGCGAGACGAGAAGATTGTTCAAAATTGGTTTCAATATACTCAGCTACGGGCCAGGTGGAAAGAAGATCAGAATAATGGTTTTACAATGACTGATGAAAATCTGATGAAGCAAATTAGAAATCAGGGACCAGCACATATTAAACGGATATATCTTGCATTGATAGAGATTGATTCAGAAACAGAACTTGTTAAGGATTATATGATAAAATGGGCCCAAAATATTCAGGAAGTTATCACAATGGACACGTGGGAAAAGATTTGGGTGAGGAACGTAAAATTTACACAAGCTCAAAATTTAAGAGAGAACTTTTATAAAATGTTTTATAGATGGCATCTAGATCCTAAAAAGCTTGCAAGTATGTATCCGAATTATCAGCCAAAATGCTGGAGATGTGGTGATGAAGATGCAACATATTTTCATGTATGGTGGACTTGTAAAAAGGTTAAGGCCTTCTGGATAAAAATTTGGTGGAATATGCAGAAGATCTTCAAGCAAAGGATAAAGTTTTGTCCGCAATTTTTCTTGTTGGGAATAATTACGGATGCTACGGTTGTGGACACTAAATTGATGTTAAATTTAATTACGGCAGCAAGACTTTTGATAGGTCAGTATTGGAAGAAAGAGGAACTGCCGACCATAGAAGAATGGACTTTAAAGGTCTCCGACCTGGCAGAGATGGCGAAGATTTCGGCTTATTTGAAAGATCACTCGCAAGAACGTTATATTATGGAATGGAGAAAATGGATTGAATTTATCCAGAACAAGTATAGGGTCAAGAAGTTTCATGTAGCATTTGAATAAGTCTTCTTTCTTTTTTTTTCTTTTTCTATTTTAGCTTTTCTATATATATTTAATATTACTAAGGTTTGTTTTATCCTATATAAGCTAGAGAGTGATGGATTTTAGAGTTTATGGTTTTTAGTATATGGTTGTTTATGATTGTTTTTTTTTATATATATACCTTGTATTTAGCTCTGGGAAGTCGGGGGGGAGGGGGGAGGGGGAGAGGGAGGGGAGAGGGAGAGGGGAGGGGGAGGGGGGATTGTTAAAGATAAACTGTATGTTAAAACTTTTTAATAAAAAAAAAAGAGTGGAGAAAAAAACGCATTTAGATTTCTGCTTCAAAAGGCTCCGAAATACAATGTCACCTGATAGAATCAGATACATGGAATGTGACCCTTTTTTGCGTATAGTATCTCCACATTCTGCAAAAAAAGACAACAATGTGGAAACAGTCCAAATTAGAACCTATGTAATACATACTCAGATTCAGCATGCTACCTACAAGAGGCAATCTTTAGCTAAATAATTAGTCACTGCATCAATAGAACAGAAGCCAGCTAAGTTAACACATTCAATAAAAATAATATAATGAGGAATCTTTATATTATAAAATAATAATAATACCCCAAATGATCCCGTTTCCTCATGACCTTGGATCTAATGAACACCATTTAGGCAGCTTCCAAATCCTGCCTCTTTTTAATTTACCTGCATTAAGATTCAGTGAAATCAATTCTCCACCAAATGCATAAAATTGACTTCTGTTTTTAATATTAAGCAGGCTCAAAAGATAGTTGATTGAAAGAACTGCTGGAATCCACTCCAGTGTAAAACCATCTATATTGTTGCATACAATAAGTTTGTCAAAATGAAACACTAAATAGTCAAAATGCAATACTGATTTCTTTTGCATATGGGGTTATCAATGACCCCTGTGTTCCAATTTCCATCTTTTGTACATTATTATGTGTGATGCTTCATTACTAATAGGTTCTGAAGCATCCTATGCTATGTAATAGATCCTTTTAGCAGAATTCCTGTAGTTGGCAAAGCAGCAGATGGGCAACTGCCAGATTTTGTTATACCATCTGGCTGACATTGTTTTTCTTCAGGGACAGGGGATTGAAAATCTTTCCTTGCCAAATCTGAAGGGTTAACAAAAACATTAGACACTGCATTAGTATCAGGACAGGATGCCTGTCCATCTCCTCAACTTACATATTTTGGGGTTGAGAGGATTTTGTCACGAGGCAGTTGATGCTGACAAAGTAAATGAGAACAGAATGTCATCTCAAGGGAACACTTGGCTTAGTGGTGATTAATTAAGTTTTGGTATTTTTTTGCAATGGAGTGCAATCTGGATGTGGCAATAAAAGAAATATTTCGATGGCTCCTGGGCTTATATGGAGAAATAATGCTTTCACACTCTTTATTGTTTGTCCTGATTGTTAGAAACTGCAATGTAACTAAATAAGACATTTTTTTACTGGGAAATTATACATATACACACACACAGACATGCAGATCTATCTATCTATCTATCTATCTATCTATCTATCTATCTATCTATCTATCTATCTATCTATCTATCTATCTATCTATCTATCCATCCATCCATCCATCCATCTTCTATCTTCTATCACCTTCTATCCAGGGGTGGGATTCAGCCAGTTTGCATCACTTTGGCAGAACTGGTAGCTAATTTTTTGTTGTCCAGGCCCAGAATGGACTTCCAGAAGCGGCATCCACACAGAGAATCAGTTGTTCACATATTTGAATTCCACCACTGCTTACAGGGCAGGGAAGATGGTGGCATGGCAACAAAATCAAAATCTTATCTTTCAGTATGGATGGAATGTTGATGCTATCAAAGAATCAGGCTTTGACTGTGCTGTTTTGTCTGTCCTGTTTTCTCTTTTAATCTTCCCCCTTAGATACTTTGGTAGCCATGATTAGGCCATGCTTCCCAGCACATCCTTCCCAACTTTTCTTCTTGTCAAACAGAAAAATATTTTGGCCTATGAAACTATTTAAGTCTGTGCTCTGTGCTAGGATTTGGGGCTAGAAATTGTACTCAGAAGCATAATATTTAACTTCACAATCCTTTCATTTAACCTAAATCAAGAATCACAGAGCTAAGAAAGTGAAATCACAACAATTTTGGAAGAAAATCCCAGTTGTTTCCTTTTCCTATTTAAGAAAAATGGACGAACACCTTTTTTTGTGTTACCATGGATTTACTTTATATTATAAAACTGTCATAAACTGTTTTAAGATCTAGCACAAAGCTTTTCAGGTTTGCTACAATGTTTAGTACTAAGTGATACTAAATTAGATAACATAATGACAAATCAAAATTATAAATCAGGTTAGCTATTGTGTTAGAAAATAATATCATATAAAGCAACTATAAGAATAATTAATATTAGTGTTGTTATACCACCAAGTAAGAAAAAGAACTGGTTCAAAAATACAATTAACCAGTGCAATCAGTACTTTTGTATGACACTGCTGTGCTGGACTTTAAAACAAGTGAATTATAAGAAAAAATAATCAAATACATCAAAGAGATTAAGTGAAATTTAAGCAGAACAGAACAAGGTTGAAAGGTTATATTAATTTATGAATTGCAAAAGTAAACGAGCACTACAACTAAACAGATTTATTTAAAATGCTCAGAGTGAACTTGTGATGGTGAATTAAATCATGGAAAATCCCATAGGAGAATGAATGAAAAGATAAATGCAAGTTACAGTTAAGATTCTGTGAAAAACTAGATTAGTAGTTTGGTCTTTTCCGGTGAGATTCTCACTAATACCTAATCTATTAGATTTTTTAGTTTCAAATTGTATATACTCTAACAAAGAGGTCTCCAACTTTTCTGGGCTCAGGGCCTGGATGGAAGGAGAGCAGCTTCCAAATTGGTGTGTGCGCATGTGCATGCAAGCAGGGCCCCATGCACTGTCGGGGCACTAGTGGCCCCGTTCGTGCATGTGGCATGTGCTGACACAATGCGCATGTGCAAATAGGCCCCGCACACCCACCCGGTGCTAGCGGCCCTGTTTGCGCCCACAGACATGTCCAAACAAGGTCACGGGCACTAGCATGAGTTGGGGGGGGAATGTACACCCATGTGCGCGTGCACTGGCCAGCCTTTGCCACAGCCTGCTGGCCAAGAGCCTGCAGCCAGTCTCAGGCCACAGCCCATAGGTTGGGCACCCTTGCTCTAACACATTGTCACAAGAGGGCCTGTTTACCAGTGAGGTGCAATATAGTGGAACTCTAAGAGACGTCAGTCAATTTCTAACATATGATTTCCAGTTTATATTCTTTTAAACTGTCCAATATAAATTTTCAATTGTAAAAGTTCTAGAAACCTCAAATTTGATTGAATTAAAATTTTTGACCAACTGATCTGAAATTTCCATGTTCATTACTGCTGATTTGAAAGAAATTTCCAGATTTAACTATAAACATTTTAGTGGAACTCTGAACTACAGAAGTACAGAAGTTCTTGGCACTAACTATAAGGATTTTATACAAGATTTTAGCAATGGCATTAAAGCCGCAACACTTGTATCCTAAAGTGTCTATGGCATTTTGGACCCATGCAAAATCACCAATCATTACTAAGATGTGGGTTTTTAGGTACACATCTAATTCAGTTGATATAACAATCCTTGCTTTCTAAATGCATTAATATTTGGCTGGTTCCTCAGCAATATTAATCACAACCTTAATATTCAAATATCACTAATACAGATGGTCTCTACTTGGTGACCACCTGTTCATCAATTATTCAAACTTTTGACAGCATGGAACAAGTTTGACCTATGACTGGTTCTTGTACTTACATCAGTCACAGCATCCTGTGGTTATATGACCTGCTTTCCCACCTTCCTAGAAGCAAAGTCAATGAGGAAGCTGACAGGAAATTACAAATGGCAACCATGTGATGTGCATTTAAGAATGGTATGAGATTTGCTTAAGAACAGCAACTGGACCCACACTAAGCATTGCAGTCATGTGGTATTACACTTTGTGACTACTTCACGTAGCAATGGAAATTTAGATCCCAGTTACCATAGTTAAGTGAGGACATGCTTATCAAAATAATAGTAGCATTTTTTGCATTGACTCTTGTTTCTTGTTATAGGAAAACAATAGTGGTACTTTCTAGCTATCAGTCATAGATAGAGCATACACACACATTAACCACAGCCACTTTGTAAGCAAACCACACCCTTTTCAATGTTTCTCTAGTAAAAACCATCTACATCTGCAGACTTAGCATTTTTAATATACAGCATTTATGACTTCATTTCAGTCATTTGTTAGACAATATTTATTGCATTCATTTCATTTCAAATGTTAACAATATAATATCCTTGTTTCCTAGATAGATTCAGGTACTTAATAAATATCCAAAGGGGACTTCCGGTGGCGACGCGGCGCCGAAGACAGCCGTCTCCGGGCTGTCTGCTCCGCAGCTGTGTTTATCCATTGTAAACAGCGCCGATCAGCTGTTTAGATGGATTTGAAGCCCCCTCCTCAGGAGAAGAGGAGGGGGTGAGGCCCCAGGTAGGGGTTGAGCTCTCCGGGGCCGCCTGAGCTGAGAGTTTTGGCGGCTGAAGGATTGAGCCCCCCCCGAAGCCTGGGTTGCTCCGAGCTGCGCAGCGTCTCTGCTCCGTGATTTTTGGAGCAGAGCCAGGCGTTAGCAACCACCCCTGCCAGAAGGAAATACCCTGGAGTATCAAGATGCAGGCAGAGCGGTACAGGAGGTCATGGTGATGTGGACTTTTATTTTTACTCTCTAGCTCAACGGATTTTATAGCTTCAAAGTGAAAGTGCGCAACAAGTGAAAGTGGGGAAAGATGGTGGCCAAAACTTCTAAAGCTCTTCAGAGTGCGGGGTCTTCCCCGGTGCAGCAGACCTCGTTGCAAGCTTTGCTTCCTCCTGCATCTCCTCCGGCATTGACGCTTAAGGATTTACAAGACGCTTTTGAAAAGCATTCACAATTAATGTCTGATATGATGGATGAAAAGTTGAAAAAGCTGGAGGAGAAATTGGAGAAGAAGATGGAAGAGAAGTTTAGAGCAATGAGGGTAGACATGTTGTCTATAATTGAAAGTGTAGCTGAATGTGTGCAAAAGCTGGAGGAAAAAGTGGAGGATCTCAGTCAAAAGAACTCTATATTAGAAGTAAAGGTATTAGAGAATGAAAATATAAGGCATAAAATGGACGGAGAATTGAGCCTTGTTCAGTACCATCAGATGCAGTATGCTATTAGAATTAGGGGCTTAAAAGAGAATCCTAAAGAAGATTTAAAGCAGCTGATCTCTGAGGCTTTGGAAGTGGTATTGGGCCAGCCAGCATCTGAAATTGAGGAAAGTATGGATAAAATTTTTCGTGTAAATTCATGGATTGCAAGACAGAGGAAGTTACCCAGAGATGTGGTGGTCTATTTTACAAAGAGAGTAATTAGAGATGAAGTCATTCAAGCTGCTTATGATACTAAATTGGTAGTTGCTGAGCAAGAAGTCCTGGTTTTAAAAGAGATTCCTCCAAAGATTTTAAGGAGAAGGAAAGATTTTGCATTTCTTACACAGGAACTTAAGATATGTGATATCAAGTTTAGATGGGAGATTCCAGTCGGATTGGTGGTGATGCACGAAGGTAAAAGACATCGTCTGGTTACTGTGGCCCAGGCACGTGATTTTTACAGCAATGTGTTAAAAGCGACTCCCCTATCACTTCTGGAAGCTGCAAAGGGATTTGGCGAGGGAAAGACTCAAGATGTTGCAGATAGACAGACAGAGGAGAATGGTGTTGGAGGGGATCAAGTTACAGTCTCATCGGCTGCTGCTGGAGAGCAGAGGATGTCGCGTGCCGCCCTAAGACGAGCGAGACGAGAGCAAGAGCAAGACCAGCAGAAAGTCATGGAATCTCCAAAGTGTACTTACAGTGAAGTTGTGGGAGGGGCGCGGTCCAAAGAAGTTATAGGGGCCATGTCAGACGTGCTCCAAAAGCTTTGGGGCGTCAAGATTGGTGACTAAATTTCTAATTTAGAATGTTAGTGGATTAAATTCATCATAGAGGAGAAAGAAAGTTTTTCAATATTTAAAACAATTTAAAACTGATGTTATTTGGTTGCAAGAAACGTATATTAGGGTTATGGACTAAAAGTATTTATTGAATTTAAGATTGGGTACGTAAGCTCTTAATTAACAACAAGTTGACTTTTCTTAACTTACTACATATAAAGGGTACTTAATTGGATTTTTTAAATTTTTTTTAATTTTTTTTCATTGGAGATTGGAATGGTGTTCTAGACGTATAGATGGAAAAAGTGGGGTGCTAGATTGTTTAAATTTCTTTTTTATTTGAACTCAATGATGATCTGGAATTGTGAGGGTTTTTTTGTTTTTTTTTTAAATTAATATGAATAAGTATTGGGACTAAGAAATTTCATTTAGCATTTGAGTAAAGCTCCTTTTCTGTTTTCTTCTTTTTTTATCTGTAATATTAATATTGTTTGTAATCATTTTACATGAGCTAGAGGGTGATAGAATTAATAGTTTATTGTAGATAGCATATGGATGCTTATGTTTGTTTTTCGCTTTATACCCTGTATTTAGCTCTGGGAAGTCGGGGGGGAGGAGGGAATGGGGGAGAGGGATAGGGAGGGTTAGATAGGGGTGGGGGAGGGGGGATTGATAAAGTCAAAATGTACTGTAAAACATTTTTAAATAAAAAAAAATAAATATCCACAAGGAAGAAATACTCTTTGTTATGTATATACAGTCAAATAACTCTAGCCACTAGCCTCTCTTTCTGCAGGTGATATAGAAAACGTTTTTTAAAAATGAGAGGATGAGCTGTGAGTCAGAGATGGAAAAACAGTAGTCTAACATTGATTTGCCCAGCAGTTTCAGAATTAATTGATGGAATCTTCAGGAATCTGCATTAATCTCTGTCTCTTATCTCTCTCTTTCTCACCAGTGCTCTGATAAATGCCTATTTTTCTGTAGAAGTTAGAAAATTAGATTTTGGGTCAGTTGAATTAAACCTCAGACTGTGATCTATTGTTGTCTGTATAGACTTCCAACAATCTGCAGTTATTGATTATTTAATAGCTATTTCATTTATTTTTTACATAACACTCATAGCATTTTGCCAAAAAAATGAAGTCCCCATTTTCACATCCCATGAACATTAACCAGCATCAAAGCAAGAATCATATTGCCAAAGCTTTCCCAGTCCACCCCTATTTTCCCTGAGTAATATGCTCAGAAAGGCTGTCATATTACTCTTGTACTGATTTTATAGGAGCAGGAATATACCAACAATGTCATAGTGAATGCATATTTTTTGTAAACAAAAATGGTTTGAAATTCATAAGCTTCCCTTCAGTATGTGACACTGGAGATGCATGGCTTTTTTGAAGAGTTGAAGCTAACATTTGGAGATCAGATGCCTCTTGCCATTTCAGTTTGGGTATATAAATATAAATGTAAGCATCAGTATAAGCCAGGTGTTATACTTTTTACACTGTGTCAATTTCAATAGAAATGAGAACAAGTTTTTTTAGTTTAAATATAAAATAACTCATCCATTATATTATAATTGACCATATGGAGATATTTGCTCAACAATTAGCACCTCAAGAGATATTACATCATCATCATCATCATCATCATCATCATTATTATTATTATTATTATTATTATTATTATTATTATTATTATTATTATTATTATTATTATTTCAACTTGTATACCCCTACTGTTGTTCATAACAATACTATATACTCCAATTTTAAAATGTTTTCAACCCTGAAAAAAGAAGTTTGGTCTGCTCTAGAATTTTTTTTAACTCAATCTATTGTTACAATCTCATGGAAAGTGCTATTGCTATTGGTGTTTTTGGTCCCTCCCCCCCATTATGAATCTTTCCATCCTACTTCTGGCTGTTCTTTTTACATCAAGTGATAGGTGAGAAGATCTAAATTATCATGTCTTCCTTGGTTTTAAGTGGTAAATTTGCAGATCACAAGTAGATAATTTTAAATGTATGTATATTAAGTATCCCAGCTATTTCTTAAAAAAATTATTTGGGGTTTTGTGTTTGTGATTAAAATTCCCATATTTCCCAGGACAGTAAAGTTTCACATTTTTTCTTATTTTTTTAAAGTACCATAGGCATGGATTGCAAACTACATCTCGATAGGCTTTAGCAATAGGATTCTTGCTTTGATGCTGGATTATGTTCATGGGATGTGAAAATGGGGACTTCAGCTTTTTGGCAAAATGCTATGAGTGTTATGTACACAGAGCAGTGGAATATAAATAAAGTGACTATCAATGCAGTCCTACTCAGGTTGACTCACATATTAGCCACAGGGTGTCCTCTGGGAACTATTGTCAGGTAAGTGTGCTGACTGTAACCTTTGTCTATATCTGGAAGTAAAATGAAAGATTTGTGGATGTCATAGGGACAGGGGAAACAATTTCTCTTCCAGTTAATGGCCTCAAAATAACATTAGGCCTTTTGTGGATAACTTCTAAAAATATATCCACAGTGAACTTAAATGGATGTGGAACAGCATGACAAGAAGTTGCCTTAAACAGAAATCTGCTGTTCAGCTAACTGAAAAGACAATGTTACTTTCTCATGCAATATTGTGTAGGTACACCTTGCCTCCTCTGCTGAACACTGGTCAACAATGGTATTTCACCAGATTGGTGGTTAGTACACTATTTCAGTAAGATGCTATAACCATATGCCTTGAGAAATGTTTGATTATAACAAATAAAATTTTCTCTCCTTCATCTTCTAAAATAAAGGGGACATTTCTCCTATATGACTAGATAGAGCCCAGACTCCCCAAAATTGGGCTTTTCTTAGGAGCAAAATAGGAATATTTTCCACTGCCCTCTTCAGGGTGTATTTTCAACCTTCCTGTCTAGCCAATAGTCCTACATAAGTCTGACCTTTCTTGTTTTTTTGTTTGTTTGTGTCAGAAGCATCACAATTAAAATAAGACACAGTGTAGGACAGGGGTGTCAAACTCAATTTCATTGAGGGCCGTATCAGCATTGCAGTTGCCCTCAGGGGGCTGGGTGGGTGTGGCCTGGGTGGGTGTGGCCTACTGGGTGGGCGTGGCTAAAGTGCGTATGGCCTACTGGGTGGGCATGGCCAGCTCTACATCATTCGCATCAAGGGCAGGAATGGGACATATCTGAGAGTCTCTGGCAGGAGGAGGGTTTCTGGGCCAGGGCCAAGGCAGTGGGGGCCGTTCCCTCACTGTTTCCAGCATGGCTTTGCGGGCCTCATGAAACCACTTTGCGGGCCGGATCTGGCCCCCGGGCCTTGTGTTTGACATGTCTGGTGTAGGACATAAAATTTAAAATATAAAATACAAGATTAAAATATGTACAAATTAAACAGATCTTGCCCAGAATGTAGCAACATTAATTGCATTGTGTCGCGATGAGATCCTCAAGTGTACACTGATCAGGGCACAAAGGGCAGGTAGACATATGTATTGTTGTCTGCATGTCATCACAATTGCAAAGAGCAGAAGCATCCGGATAGCCCCATTTGTTCAGAGTGTCTCTGGATCTTGTTGTACCTGTGCACAGTCTATTCAATGATTTCCATACTTCCCAGCTTTCGTCAGACCCAGGTGCCAGCTCCTCCATTGGTTCCATCCAGTGTCAGTTCTTTGTAGCTTTCCATAGATCTTTCTTAAATTTGGGGAACTGATCAAGATCAGCCAGGCTTTGCCAGCTATGTGCACCAAATGATTGTAAGCTTCAAAACTTATTATCTATTTCTTTAATTCATTTCTAATCACCAGTCGTGATCTATATATAAACTTAGATGTATAGTTCCATAGCAATTCCATAGAGGTGTACTCTTCTGTTTCAGCATCTAAATAAGTCTGCACAATTTTAACTTTGTATTTATTTGCAAAGTATCTGACAGCATAGCAAATTAACACATTTTAACAATTTTATTGGTCAGTAGGGATAAAGTACTCAACCGGCAACAACGGGATTATTAATTTAAAATAACTACTGTTTTGCCTTTTAAGTCTTGTCCCATCTTTCATGAAATTAATAATCAGAAATGAGTCAACAAAACATCACCACATGAAAGCCAAGAGCCTAGTTAAATGTCAAGCTTTGAACCTGATTTCCAATAAGACATACTTGCAGCATACTTGTATCCAAGGAAAATGGGATAATTTGGAACTTTTATTCTGGCTTGACTTGAATTTTCTTCTAACCATATAATTTTCTTCTATGGTTTCTTAATGGAGATTGGAGCACATTTACAATTCTGCCAGAAATGATAGCATGGAGGACACTGACATTTTTCTGGGTTGGGAGTGCAGATGGATTATATTTGTTTCACCACATTGTTTACTATACTTGAATTTATTGCAGCTGCACTAGTTTGCACCCTCTGTAAGGGTGCCATGTTGTGTCCCCACTGCATTATTTGTTAATTGGATACGATTGTGTTTTCTTACCTGGAAAAATAAAATAAACCCAATTTAAAACATTCATGTTTTGCACTGGAGTGAAATAAATGAAAATGTATTGCATAAAATTGTTCACTCTTACCTGTTATTATCTTAAAATTATTTTTGAAGCTATAATTCTGGATTTTATAAAAAGAAAAAAAAACATTTTTCCAGGTAGGACAAATTAATATTTCCCAAAGGAATATGTAACACTACCTCAATGATTGGATTCAGTAACTAAGGTCCCTTTCTTTATGCATATTTAATGTTTAAAATAAATAAAAAGCAGAACATTACATAGTTGGTTTGCCACTGGATTTCAGTGATATTGTGAGCTTAAGTGGCTGATCTACAAATCTTGTTTACTTTGTTTTCCCATCCTGCCTAGAAGTAAAGCATCAGTACAAGTGACAATTGAATGAGTGATGGAGAAGCAGAGGAATTACTATTTTATTCCTTTTCCTCATATAGGTAAGGTAAAGGTAAAGGTTCCCCCACACATGCGTGCTAGTCGTTTCCGACTCTAGGGGCCGGTGCTCATCTCCGTTTCAAAGCCGAAGAGCCAGCGCTTGTCCAAGGACGTCTTCGTGGTCATGTGGCCGGCATGACTAGACGCCAAAGGCGCACGGAACGCTGTTACCTTCCCACCGTAGTGGTCCTTATTTTTCTACTTGCATTTTTACGTGCTTTCGAACTGCTAGGTTGGCAGAAGCTGGGACGAGTAACAGGCGCTCACTCTGTTACGCGGCACTCGGGATTCGACCCGCCAAACTGCCGACCTTCTGATCGACAAGCTCAGCGTCCTAACCCACTGAGCCACTGCGTCCCTTTTTCCTCATATACATGTACTAATTCAATTTAATATTTTTTTTTCAATTTAAGCACTATGTACCGTGTTTTCCCGAAAGTAAGACCTGGTATTATTATTATTATTATTATTATTATTATTATTATTATTATTATTATTATTATTATTATTATTATTATTATTATTAATTTTCTGCCTCCAAAAGAGGCACCAGTTCTTATTTTGGGGGAGTGTGTTTTCCACTCACTGCACGGTGGCTGCACCGACAGCCCTGCCCAGTCAGCCCACTTCTTCTGTGGCTGAAGGAAATGCCTCTGCACCAGAGAATAGAGCTCTGGCCTGCATTTTGCTACCAGAGGCCTTCTGGATGGCCTCTGCAACTGAGAACAGAGCCATGGATTCAATCCATAGATCAGTTCTTGGCTGCACAAGCCTTTCTGGCGGACATTATAGAAGAAATGGGCTGGCAAGGAGAGGCAGGAGTCGATTCATGAGATGCCTGGTAAGTGGATGTGGGGTGCATGGGGCAGCTCCACCCCCACAATCTCACCCTAGCTTGATTTTTAGCTTTGTACCTTGCCTCAAAACTAGGGCTTATTTTGAGGTAGGCCTCATTCTGGCCACCCCCAAAAATTAAACTAGGGCTTATTTTTGGGTTAAGTCTTACTTTTGGGGAAACACGGTAGCTCCATACTAATTCTGGACAGTGTAACATTGTAATATAATCTGAATCATGACTGTTAAGTCTTATCTGAGCTTTAGTTGTCAATAATAATAATAATAATAATAATAATAATAATAATAATAATAATAATAATAATAATAATTAATAATAATAATAATAATAATAATAATAATAATAATAATAATAATAATAAAAGAAGAAGAATTGGAAGGTACTTTGAAGGTCTTCTAGTCCAACCCCCTGCTCAGGCAGGAAACCCTATGCCATTTTGGACAAACAGCTGTCCAGTCTCTTTTTAAAAACTTCCAGTGTTGGAGCATTCACAACTTCTGGAGGCAGGTTGTTCCACTGATTAATTGTTCTAACTGTCAGGAAATTGGTTGCTTCTCTCCTTGATTAGTTTCCATCCATTGCTTCTTTTCCTGCTCAATCATCTTGCAAAAGTGAGCCCTACAGTGAAATTAAGAAGTATAGTTTTGCAGAATCAAGTGTTTTAGATATATTTAAGGACTATATGGCTAGTGAAATATTATTAATGTTATCAATTTGTATAATATTTAATAGTTTACTGATAGGTGTAGATATAATTCAATTAGGAATAATGTCAGATTGATCTATAATAATAATAATAATAATAATAATAATAATAATAATAATAATAATAATAAGAAGAAGAAGAAGAAGAAGAAGAAGAAGAAGAAGAAGAAGAAGTAGAAGTTGGAAGGGACCTTGGAGGTCATCTAGTCCAACCCCCTGCTCAGGCAGGAACCCTATACCATTTCAGACAAATGGCTGGCCAGTCTCTTCTTAAAAACTTCCAGTGTTGGAGCATTCACAACTTCTGGAGGCAGGTTGTTCCACTGGTTAATTGTTCTAACTGTCAGGAAGTTTCTCCTTAGTTCTAGGTTGCTTCTCTCCTTGACTAGTTTCCATCCGTTACTTCTTGTCCTGCTTTCAGTTGCTTTGGAGGTGCTACTTGGATTATTTTAGTGATTACTATTTTTAGATGATTAGCTAACAATTTAGTATAGAACATAGTTCATGTTAGAGGACTGAAGGCTAAAACATATAAAGAACGATTGCTGGAATTGGGTATGTCTGGTTTAATGAAGAGAAGGGCGAGGGGGGACATGATAGCAGTGTTCCAATATCTCAGGGGCTGCCACAAAGAAGAGGGAGTCAAGCTATTCTCCAAAGCGCCTGAGTGCAGGACAAGAAGCAACGGATGGAAACAAATCAAGGAGAGAAGCAAACTAGAACTAAGGAGAAACTTCCTGACAGTTAGAACAATTAACCAGTGGAACAACTTGATTCCAGAAGTTGTGAATGCTCCAACAGTTTTTAAGAAGAGAATTGGCAACCATTTGTCTGAAATGGTATAGGGTTTCTTACCTGAGCAAGGGGTTAGACTAGAAGACCTCCAAGGTCCCTTCCAACTGTATTATTATTATTATTATTATTATTATTATTATTATTATTATTGTTGTTGTTGTTGTTGTTGTTGTTGTTGTTGTTGTTGTCATTGTTGTTACCTTCAAAGTCCCTTCCAACTCTGTCTATCCTATCCCTGTCCCTGTCCCTGTCCCTGTCCCTGTCCCTGTCCCTGTCCTATCCTATCCTATCCTATCCTATCCTATCCTATCCTATCCTATCCTATCCTATCCTATCCTATCCTATCCTATCCTATCCTATTCTGATGTGACATGGGCTTGTAAGATTCCATTTCCTGGGAATTTTTACCCAGTTTACATTATTATTTTACTTATTTCCCCCTCATGTATCTCTTTTTCCCCTTTCCTCTAAATCAAAAGGCTAAAAAAGAATTAATATACTCAGTACCTTTTCCTCTTCTCTGCAACTTGGTGCAATACTGCTTTCTTATCTTGAATCTACTTTCTACAGTTCCAAGGACAAATTATAGATTTCTTCCTTCACCCTTTGTTAGAGAACTATGCCAGCAAGCTGCTCATCTCAGTCAAATTTGAAATAACTTTTCTTTCTTGTGGTATGAAAATAATTACCTTGAAAGGACATCCTCACTTGTAACAAATCTCAGCATGCATAAGTTTTATTGTCAGTGATCTAAATTCCTTTCTTTGCTGCAATGTAGCCATGCTAAAGTCTTGGAATAAGAGCACTCTTTCACCATTTTATTTAATCTCCTCTAGTTCATATGATTTTCTTAGAATATTGTATTTCATATTTGAATGAACAAACCTAATCAAGATATCTATAGGCTTCCAAGTATACCTAGCAGAATAAACTTGTAAGTACTATCTTTATCTGTAGATTTAAATTAGACCTCAGGTTGTTAATCTTAGAAATAAGATAAGTAATCAAATCAGTCATTCAATTTTCTCCTATGCTCCTTAATCCTTAGAGTGTTTTTCCTGTGTACCTGCCAACTCAGGCTTAATTTCAGAAATATTATTTTGAGCCTTGCTTATCTCTAGATTAGACCTGTAAAACTTGCAACGTCACATGACGTTGCACAACGTATTGGGACAGTTTTGCCATTGCCGGCAATGGGGTGGGCGCGGCTTCCACATGACGCATCCGGCCTGCAGGCCTGCAGTTTGACACCCCTGCTTTAAATCAATGTTTCTCTACCTTAGCAAATTTAAAATGAGAGGACTTCAACCCCAATCAGCATGTTGGCTGGGGAATTCTGGGAACTGAAGTATTCCTATCTTAAAGTTGTTGTGGTTGAGAAACACTCTTCTAAATTATTATTTGTAGCTAGTCTTAAGCTTTGCTGGCAACCTACATTTCTAATTTGCCTTGATATTTCATTATATTATTTATATATCTGTTCAGATAAACCTGCCAAGTATTTAGTTATTTCAAAAGCATGTTTATCCCAACCTACTTCAGTTCTTTTTCATATTCTTTTATTAGTTGTACAATTAACTCCATATCAGGAACTACCCATAACTGTGGCCAATGGTTTCTTCCTATATTGCATTTTCTTTATTACTCAAACAAAACTTATTTTATCCCCAAAATTGATTATATTTCAATACCCTGATTTTAGTTGATTGGGTAGCTAACTGCAATAAATGTCTGAATGTTTTGTATATAGCCATGTTCTGGTTAGGAAAATCCATTCTATGAATTTAAGATGGTATATAATACAGTATGACATTGTAAGGCAGATGGAATGGGATTTTGAGACATTTTTTTAAAAAAAGTATAAATAAGTAAATTCTGGGATTATTAATTGAATGGAATGCCTTTAAGGCCCCTATTTATGGACAAAATGCTTCATGGAGAAAGAAAATAATTGCAGTCTAATAATCTATGAAATTATTTGGGCAGAAATTTTTGGATATTTACACAAGGTAGTCTAAAATCTGATACACTTGTTCATTTTTAGATACTTGATACTGAAGATGTATAAAATTGTGCAAAGCTAGATTATTAGGATCAAAAAGGGGAATGGGAATAGCTTTCTAGTGAATCAGCATCTATATGATTAAGGATTCAGAGGGCAAAATAATATACAATGGCTCTCATTGTATATTAACTCAATAATTCATAATACTGATTTAATTGTTTTTGACAAACAGATTATTTTACTAAAACAGTGGTGAGATTCAGCTGGTTCGGACCACTTTGGCAGAACCGGTAGCTAATTTTTTGTTGTCCAGGCCCAGAATGGACTTCGGGAAGCAGCATCCACACAGAGAACTGGTTGTTCACATATTTGAATCCCACCACTGGATGATGGATATTTTTTTCTTAAAAGTACAAGAATGTAGCATTTTAAGTTCTTCTTCACTGGAAACCATTGCTTTCATCAGGTATTTTCATTTTGCTATCCGGCAATGTTAGGGAGTCTGTTTTCTAATTTCATCTCTCCTTTATTAGCCTTTTAAATTATTGGTTTGGTTCTTTAATTTAAAAATATTATTCCCACTTCAACATTGTTAATGTAAGTTCAGTGAAATGATGCTTACAACTAATGCATTATTTTCTGTCTTGTTATAAGTAAATATCAATATTTGTAATTCAGTTACTAAAGCAATTATTGGTTCTTTAGTTTGGGTATTAAATCAGCTGCTAATCCTTTTAAACTGAGTTCTTAAACTTGTTAGAAGAAATTTGTTATATTGGTAATAATTTATGTCTTTCCCCTTATAATATCTGATTCCTGACTCCATGTAATTATATATTTTGCACTGTTTTGGGGGAAGAACAAGTTGTAGTTTAGGACTAGGAATGAAAATATTTCTTTGGAGGATACCACAGCATTAGGATCCGTTTGTTTCTGTTTTCCTTTACTGTTTAGATTTCCTTTTTTTTTAAAAAAAAGTTTCATTCGTCAGCTGACTAGATAGAATGCAGATAATTGCTCTGTGGAAGAACATATGTGTGGAAGAATGAGGCTCAATGCTTAGTCAATGACAAATCTCTCAAATTCAACTGGTTTAATTTTCAGGGTTTTTTAAATTTCATACAAACATTTCCAAGGCAGTTCAAATAGATTTTTGTGTATATTTCTACAGCTAGAATTTCTGCAATTTTATTCTATGTGCATATTTTCCAAGGATTTCAATCTTTTCCCCATTCAACCAATATAATGCGTTTCTTAGTAACAGGTGTTTTATCTTTTATTTTTATTAACTCATAAAACTGCACTTCTGTGCAAGCACGTATTCTGGCTTTCTTAAATGTTTGGGGACATGAAAATAAAAATCATATAATAAAAATCATATAAAATTCAGATGCAATAAAATTCTCATTCCTCTACATTCCATATTCAGCCAGAAAATTCAAAGTCACGGTACGTTTAAAATCAATTCAATGACAGATCCAAGGAACATGCCTGAATATCATCCAGTTAGCCAGCCATCCAGTTCACATGACATTATTGATTCCTTTTTTGCCCGCTATTGGAAAAATTTATTTTTGCTTTGTATTTCTAGTTCGACAATCTTGTACAAAGAACAACTTTATACACTGGTATTGCATGCAATTACATGTTTGTAATTGAACCTAAATGTTTGCTTGAGCTAACTATTCCTTGCTAATTTATATTTAAGAGAGTTCTTTCATTAAAGTTTCATATTATTAGATCAATCATTTTGAAGCTAATGCTGAGTTTCGCTGGAGTTCAGTGCTTTGCGTTTATATTTACTGTTTTTGTACCATCCTAATAATATCTCTAAATCACATTCAAACAGTTTGGAATGACACAAACAGTTTGCATATGGTAACATGGTAAAATAAATGGGGGACATGATAAAATAAACAGGAAAATCCCAGATTAGGATGCTTTTATGATGACCAAGCATCTTTGTAAGACATAAGAGATGCAAAGCATAAGCAAAGGTCATTGATAGACTGCAGTGATGGTATTCAAAACTAGTTCCTTTGGTTCACTGAGTAGGTTCCTGAGATTTCAAGATTTCAAAATTCTTGCAAGACAAACAGTCTTACTTCAAATTGCAGTAAGCTTCATGTATTTGTAACAATACTATTTGCTAGCACGGAAGTTTCAGATCCCAAGAACTTCTAATTTGCATTAATACAAGTTATTTGTAATAAAATCTAGAGTCTGTGAAGTTAGAGTTTTCAGCTAGCAGAGTTTGGCACTGCATAAAAACATTGTTTAATGCAGATGCCTGGGGTTATAATATGTATTCTTCAATAACCTTGATAACCTATTACTTTTCTATTCTAATGTTCACAGTTACAAGAGATTGTAACTGCTTTACTGTTTAATGATTTCAGTGAAAAAATGTAAATGTATCAGAGTGAAGTACTAATGACTTGTTAAGAATAAATTACTGATGAATGCAAGATTATAATTGCTATTATTACCAATACCTGTTAAGATCTGACATAAAAATAACTCTTATGTAACACTTCTTCACACCTCCCTCCACACACAAAAAATCCCTTTAAAGATTTCTAATATTTTCTGGTTTGTTTTACTTCTGAAATAATTTGCTAAGAATAGGCTAGTTTCCTACTTTGCTCTTAAAATTAGGATAGCATAAAATAAAATAAGGAAACAGATTAAAATAGTCAAGAAGAAATAGAAAGTTAGGAAGAAAACTAAGGTTAAATAAAAGTATCTGTCTCTATCCATGCAGCTTTTGGTGTAAAAAGTAATATATACCAAACCTTAAAAAACATACCTCATTAGTGCTTTCTTTTGAAGTCTTTATTGACTTCAGTAAGTCTTCTTCAATTGTTGTTGTTTTAACCATTCAGTCATGTTCTACTCTTGATGACTTTATAGCCAAGTTCTCTCCATGCTACCTTGTTAAGCACAGCTTCTTCCATTTGTTGGATGTTCATCTTTGTATCAGTTTTGATGTTATCAAGCTAGCTTATTCTTTGCTTGCCCCTTCTCCTTGTTTCACTAACCATTCCTAATATCGTTGACTTCTCCAATGAATTGGCATGACATGGCAAAGTAAATGAAGGCTACTGCTAAGCTTGTAAGCCGCCCTGAGTCTTCGGAGAAGGGTGGGATATAAATGTAATAAAATAAATAAAAATAAATCAGACATAGTCCTATGATTTGGGCTTCTAGTGATGTGTCTGTGTTTATATGATTCAGCACCTCTCTATTATTTATTCTGGCTATCCATTATAATGGAATATATCATGCATATGAATGCAGCTCAAAAGTGTTAATTCTTTGATCAGCTGTTCTTAATATCCAACTCTTATACCCATACATCATTATAGGGAAGACTATTGCTCTAACTAGCCTGCGTTTTGTATTTATTTCTCTGTATAAATTCTCAAACTAATTCAATTTCTTTCTTGTTGATTTTAAACATTTCATGTCCATCTGCAACTGTAGTCATTATCTTTGTTTTCCTGATATTATGACTCAATCCTATTTTACTCTTCCATCTTTGATTTTCCTTGATCATTTTCCATATTTTCAGCCCATAGTGTTATATCATCTGCATACTTCAAACTATTTACGGTTCTCCCCCCAAATTTCACTGCAACATCAAGCAGTTACAGATTTAATTTCCATATGATAATTTCTGTATACAGATTGAACAAAAATGGTGATAAAATACATCCCTCTCTAACTCCATTACTGATCCTGAACTAATCTGTCTCACCATAAAATGTTCTCACTGTTGCCTCCTGGTCAATGTACAGTGATCTGATGAGTCTGATGTACAGTGATCTGATGAGTCTGGTAGGACCACCAAAATCATGCAAAGCTGCCCATAGCTTATTAGGTTCTACACAGTCAAAAGCTTTTTGTAATTGATAAAACACATATATAGATCCTTTTGATATTCACATGCCTTTTTCATAATCCATCTAATATTGGCAATGTGATCTCAAGTGCTATGCCCCTGTATAAAGTCAGCTTGTACATCAGATAACTCTTGATTGATGACATTCTGTAGCTCTGTTTAATGATTTTTAACAGAAAAGAAATCAATGCAATTTTGTGATAGTTGGAGCAGTTTCTGGCATTGCCTTTCTTAATGGGATATAAACAGATCTTTTTCAGTCCTGAGGCTCAGTACAAATTTAATAAAAACTTAAAAAGTAGAGTTTTTAAGCCTGCTTGCATATCAGTAATTGGCATCAACCTTGCAATATCAATTATTGGTACCAATATTAGTAATATTTTATTTCTCTGTTCAATATCTGATTTAATAAGACTCAGTTGCCTAAATTGAAAGAATATTATGGAACTATCTTCCTTTTCTCTATACACTATTATGTTTGATCCCTCTATTTCCAATCTTTTATTTATTCTGAATTCACTTTTGCTTTTGTCTTACACGAGAAATTGAATCAGTTGGCTATATTTTTCTACAAAGTCCTTTTTGCCTACCTTGAGAATGTAATTATGCTGCTTCTATTTAATCACCACAGAAACCTAAATGGCAAAGATTTGGTTCTTTTCTTCTTTGAAGGTGTCAGTAATAATTTCCAGAAATTGCCATTATAAACTGTTATGAGACTGTTTAGTCTCATACTGTGAATTACTGAGTTTTGTTGTTGTTTATTTTATGTAACAGTCAACAATAAGTATTCCAATGTCACTAGCCATTACCCATGATGGTACTATAGTTTTTAAAAACTTCTCTTTATTGTGCTTGGATTAGTCTAAAACTATAATAAACTAGTCATCATCATCCTCTGACAAAGTGAAATTCAAGCCAAGTCAATAATACTGGTTTGTACAGTATGGAATATAGGATACATCTAGCTATTTGGTTAAGGTAGAATAGGGAGGCTTTAAAGTTTAGAAATTCATTTGTGGAGTTTAACATGCTTTGGTTAAGTGATAATATTCAATGTAAATAATAATGAGCAAGATTTGTTGGTTTATATAAATTATAATGGAAATAGAACTCAACAATATTACTTTTGTAACAGATAATATAACAAGTTATAAAAAGGGACCCCAAATTATACTGATTTTTCCCCCAAAATTAAAACTGCATTACTGAAAAACTCAGAATCATATACACAACTGCTAATGGAAGCATTAGTTTAAAAAAAAACATAAGTGAACTTGTTTATTTTAATTGCCTTTCAGAATAAATCATATATCCAAATGAGACTGTACATAACAAAAAAAAATCCTTCTTCAAATTTAGACTGAATGGAATTTAAGGCACTTCCGATCTTGAAATAAATTGGATGTTGGAAATTGTTCTCACCAGATTTTAAGTAGGATTTTTCCCAGCCAGAATGTTTTGTAACATTAGAAAGGTAGAAATGTGACTTGGTCCAAAGAAGCACTAGGAAGGCTCCGAAATCAGTAACTTGAGTATTTCTTTACCGGCTACCAATATTTCTTTTCTCTCTTTCTGATATCATATATTCAGTTCTATAAACCTTTAATGGTAGTTAGCGGTGAGCAAAAAGAAATTTTTTTACTGCAGCTTCCTACTCTGAGGTCGAAAATGTATTCTCCAGTTCAAATAAAGCAATGGTTTCTGTGATATTGCCCCAATGATCTTAAGATTCCAGACTTATTCATATTGTAATAAAACAAAAATAGGATTGTGTGCTTATTACAAAATTTGATTTAACTTTCCATTAATAATTTTGAAAATATTGCCTGTTTAGCCTCAGGAGATTCACAACCTAATTCAACTGATCATTTTGAGAATGAAAATTACTCTCTCTCACTCTCTCTTCCTCCATCCCTGTTCTATCTATCTATCTATCTATCTATCTATCTATCTATCTATCTATCTATCCATCCATCTATCTATCCCCCGTCATGGATTACTGCCTTGTCGTGGCAAAGGGGCTTGCATTCAATGAAGCAATGAATCTATGAGCTATGCCGTGCAGGGCCACCAAGATAGACAGGTCATAGTAGAGAGTTCTGACAGTATCTTTACTGTGAAAACCCCATGGGCAGTACCAAAAGGCAAAACGATATGATGCTGGAAGATGAGCCCCTCAGGTCGGAAGGTGTCCAATATGCTACTGGGGAAGAGCAGAGGGCTAGTACTAGTAGTGCTAGAAAGAATGAAGTGACTGGGCCAAAGCCGAAAAGATGCTCAGTTGTGGATGTGTCTGGTGGTGAAAGGAAAGTCCAATGCTGTAAAGATTTTTTCTCCATTGGAACCTGGAATGCAAGATCCATGAATCAAGGCAAGCTGGATGTGGTCAAACAAGAGATGACAAGACTGAACATCGACATCTTAGGTATCAGCGAACTAAAATGGACAGGAATGGGTGAATTTAATTCAGATGACCATCAGGTATACTACTGCGGGCAAGAATCCCTCAGAAGAAATGGAGTAGCCTTCATAGTCAATAAAAGAGTAGGAAAAGCAATACTGGGATACAATCCTCAAAATGACAGAATGATCTCAGTTCGAATCCAAGACAAACCATTCAATATCACAGTAGTCCAAGTCTATGCCCAAACCACCAGTGCTGAAGAGGATGAAATTGACCGGTTCTATGAAGCCTTAAAGCACCTTATAGAACTAACACCAAAAAATGATGTCCTTATCATCATGGGGGATTGGAATGCTAAAGTAGAAAACCAAAAGATAACCAGAATAACAGGCAAGTTTGGCCTTGGAGTACAAAATGAAGCAGGGCACAGGCTGATAGAATTTTGTCAAGAGAATACGATGGTCATAGCAAACACTCTTTTCCAACAACCCAAGAGATGGCTCTACACATGGACATCACCAGACGGTCAACACAGAAATCAGATTGACTATGTGCTCTGCAGCCAAAGATGGAGAAGCTCTATACCAGTGATGGTGAACCTTTTAGAGACTGAGCGCCCAAATCGCAACCCAAAACCCACTTATTTATCACAAAGTGCCAGGGCTGCATCAGCATTGTGGTGCCATCAGGGGGGATGGGAGGCATGGCCCACTGGGTGGGTGTGGCTGCAGTGGTATGGCAGACTGGGTGGGCATGGCCAGAGGGGACATGGCCACCTTGATGTTGCTCATGGGGGGTGCCTATGATGGCTGGGCAGGATTGGGAGAGATCCAGGGGGTCTCTGGTGGGTGGGGAACTGGACAGGAGGCTCGTCCTACAGGGTGAGGCCAGGGGTAAAGTGGGGATGACATTGCTGTGAGGCAAGGCAAGGCAAGGCAGGGATAGCTGCTGCCTGACACTATCAGCCCCCACACACAGAGGCCAGTGAGTGCATGGGGGCATGCTCTACCACCACTACTAGAGCTTGCTAGCCGGTTGCTTTGCCTCCTTTGTGCTGAGCAGAGCTGCCACTCCAGGCTCTGGCAGTGGCCTAATAGACCTGCACAAGCTGCTGGCAGTGGTGGCAGGTGTGCCCACAAAGAGGGCTCTGAGTGCTGCCTCTGGCACGCGTGCCATAGGTTCACCATCATTGCTCTATACAGTCAGTAAAAACAAGACCAGGAGCTGACTGTGGCTCAGACCATGAGCTTCTCATTGAAAAATTTAGGCTTAAACTGAAGAAAGTAGGGAAAAGCACTAGGTACTCAGGTATGAACTAAATCATATCCCTGATGAATATACAGTAGAGGTGACAAATAGATTTAAGGAATTAGATCTGATAGACAGAGTTCCTGAAGAACTATGGATGGAGGTTAGCAACATTGTGCAAGAGGTAGCAACTAAAACCATCCCAAAGAAAAAGAAATGCAAGAAAGCAAAATGGCTGTCTGAGGAAGCTTTGCAAATAGTTGAGGAAAGGAGGGAAATGAAAGGCAAGGGAGAAAAAGAAAGATACACCCAATTGAATGCAGAATTCCAGAGAATAGCTAGAAGAGATAAGAATGCCTTCTTAAATGAACAGTGCAAAGAAATAGAAGAAAACAATAGAATAGAGAGGACAAGAGAGCTCTTCAAGAAAACTGGAGAGATGAAGAGAACGTTTCATGCAAAAATGGGCATGATAAAGGACCAAAATGGCAGGGACCTAACAGAGGCAGAAGAGATTAAGAAGAGGTGGCAAAATTACACAGAAAACTATACAAGAATGAGCTTAACATCCCTGATAATCACGATGAGGTGGTCACTGACCTTGAGCCAGACATCCTAGAATGTGAAGTCAAGTGGGCCTTAGAAAAACTGAGCAACAACAAAGCTAGTGGAGGTGACAGTATTCCAGCTGAGCTGTTCAAAATCTTAAAAGACAATGCAGTAAAAGTGCTTCACTCAATTTGCCAGTAAATTTGGAAAACTCAACAGCAGCCACAGGATTGGAAAAGATCAGTTTACATTCCAATTCCAAAGAAAGGCAGTGCCAAAGCATGTTCAAACTATTGCATCATTGCATTCATTTCACATGCTAGTAAAGTTATGCTTAAAATCCTACAAGCAGTATGTGGATCGAGAACTACCAGAAGTACAGGCAGGATTTTGAAGAGGCAGAGGAACTAGAGATCAAATTGCCAACATACTCTGGATCATGGAGAAAGCTAGCGAGTTCCAGAAAAACATCTATTTCTGTTTCATTGACTATGCCAAAGCCTTTGATTGTGTGGATCACAACAAACTGTGGCAAGTTTTTAAAGAGATGGGAGTACCAGACCATCTTATTTGTCTGTTGAGAAACCTATATGCGGGTCAAGAAGCAACAGTGAGAACTGGACACAGAACCACTGTTTGGTTCAAAATTGGGAAAGGACTCCGGCAAGGATGTATACTGTCACCCTACCTATGTAACTTATATGCAGAGCACATCATGAGAAAGTCAGGGCTAGATGAATCAAAAGTTTTCCTGGGCTCCAAGATCACCGCAGATGGGGACTGCAGCCAAGAAATTAAAAGACGCTTGCTCCTTGGGAGGAAAGCCATGGCAAATCTAGACAGCACACTAAAAAGCAGAGACATCACCCTGCCAACAAAAGTGCATATAGTCAAGGCTATGGTCTTCCCAGTTGCAATATATGGCAGTGAAAGTTGGACCATAAGAAAGGCTGAGTGCCAAAGAATTGAGGCCTTTGAACTATGGTGCCGGAGAAGACTCCTGCGATTCCCTTGGACTGCAAGGTGATCAAACTGGTCAGTCCTAGAGGAGATCAACCCTGACTACTCTTTAGAAGGCCAGATCCTGAAGTTGAAACTCAAATACTTTGGCCACCTAATGAGAAGGAAGGACTCACTGGAGAAGAGACTAATGTTGGGAAAGGTTGAGAGCAAGAGAAGAAAGGGATGACAGAGAATGATGTGGCTGGATAGAGTCACTGAAGCAGTAGGTATGAGCTAAAATGGACTCCAGAAGATGGTAGAGGACAGGAAGGCCTGGAGGAATGTTGTCCATGGGGTCGTGATGGGTCAGACACGACTTCCCAACTAACAACAACTATCTATCTATCTATCCAGTGGTGGGATCCAAATATGTGAACAACCCATTCTCTGTGTGGATGTTGCTTCCAGAACTCCATTCTTGGCCTGGGAGAAAAACAATTAGCTACCGGTTCTGCCAAAGTGGTGCGAACTGGCTGAATCCCACCACTGCATATCTTTCTCTCTCTCTCTCTCTGTCTATCTAATCTATCATCTGGCATGGAATGGAATAGAATGAAATATTCCTTATTGGCCAAGTGTAATTGGACACAAGGGACGCGGTGGCTCAGTGGGTTAGGACGCTGAGCTTGTTGATCAGAAGGTCGGTAGTTTGGCTGGTCGAATCCCGAGTGCTGCATAGCAGAGTGAGCATCTGTTACTTGTCCCAGCGTCTGCCAACCTAGCAGTTCGAAAGCACGTAAAAATGCAAGTAGAAAAATAGGGACCACTCCGGTGGGAAGGTAACAGCATTCCATGCGCCTTTGGCATCTAGTCATGCCGGCCACATTGACCACAGAGACGTCCTCGGACAAGCGCTGGCTCTTTGGCTTTGAAACAGAGATGAGTCGGAGATGACTAGCACGCATGTGCAGGGGAACCTTTACCTTTTACCTAATTGGACACAACAAGTGTGATTGGATGGATGTACTATCATCCATCCATCCATTTTTTTACGTTTTAAAGAGTGATATTGACAGGTATGATAGCATCTTATAGTCATGTTAGTTGAAAGAGTTTTGTGCTAGGAAACATGTTTGAAGCCAATCCTGATCATTTGCATGCAAAGTTGCCTACTATGGCCGATAATAGATGTATGAAAAATGATCAAATTAACTTCCAAGTCATAGACTTTGCTTAATCCCATTTAGCTGCTTTGATTTATAGGAAAGCTAACATTTCAAGTTATATGTAACATTGATTCAAGCTATTTTCATTAAATAGGCTCAAATGAAAATCTTTACGTGCAGCAATTTGAATCTTGTTTGTTTATTTGCTTCTTAGTTTTTCTTTTCCCTTCATTCCAATATGTTCCAATGGTTTCCAAGAAACCACTGTGTTTCTTGAGAACAGGATGAATCAATATGAAAAGTATCAGTTAGGCAACTGATTTCTCTCACATAGGCTGCTGAGAGTAAGCCAAGAGACCATGTTGTATTTGTTATTATTTGTGATGCTCCATTGCATATGGATTGTGAGATTCATGTGTTGAAAACTATTTGCTGTTTGTGAATTGTATGCTTTTGGCAGAGCAAGAGCTGGGCAGATGCCTGATTCTGTTATTTCACTGGATGGCTTGCAGGGACAAGGGTAATACTGCTTGCTGTTTCCAAAAGGTTAACAAGACAATTAAGAGACTGCATTACCATCAGGCCAGGAGGCATCTCCAACCATTTACATACTTTGGATTTTGAGAGGATTATATCATTAGACAGTTGTTACAGCCAAAGAGAAGAAGCACAGGAGTAAAGGAACTGTAAAGTATCTTAAGGGAGTGCAATGCACTATTGAATGATGAATTCAGCTTTGGTGATTTTTTGAATAAACTGTCCCTACTGTCAACAAAACTTTGATGTGCCCTTGACTTCAGAAACAATGTTATTTTTTTGATCCGTAATAGATGCAGGTGAAGAAGAGTAACGCTTCATTTAGCTTCTGCATATACTCCACATCAATCATCCATGTCTTACAGAAATCTTACTTTTATGCTGGTTTTCAGTTGTATGGCTGAATGGGTAATATATATGAGATGAATATCTAGTACAAGAAATCCAGTTTGGAGTGAATTAATGAATTTCACCTTTGTAGGATGTTATGCTGACTTGGGATATGAGGTACTGAGGATTCCAATTAAAACTCACATTAATTTTAGAGTATGCATCCATTCTCCCACTTCTCCAAACCAGCCAATTGAATCTGCCAATAAAGTGTCTTTACATTGTTGTTGCTATTATTTTCGAAAGATATTTATTATGTGTTGCTGTGCATCAGTTGTGCTCTTTCCTGGATCAGGAGTCCCTGCACTCAGTCTCTAAAACCCCAAGCATCTCACACTTGGACTGTTGCAACATGCTCTACATGGTGCTATTCTTGAAGACTATTCAGAAGCTACAGCTGGCTCAGAATGCAACTGAGCAGACAGTTCTTGAGGCCCCCTAGGGTGGCCCATGGTACATGACTGTTCCACAAGCTGCACCATTGTCAGTTTGTTTCCATGCCAATACACGGTGTTGGCTCTTACTTTTAAAACGCTTCATGTCATGGGTCCAAGCTATCTGAGAAACCATCTATTCACAATAGGATTGCCTCTCCACATGCATTTGCAGACCTCACCAGTCAAGGAATTCTCATTGGCAGGGTCCAGGAGAAAAGCATTTTTTTGCCATGGCTCTCACCTTCTGCAACCTCTTGAGGTGACATCCACATCCACTCTTTTGGCCTTCCAAAAGGGCTTGAAATCCTGACTCTGTCAACTGGCCTAGAGCCCCAATGAAGGCATGTAATCCTGGAGGTTTTTAATTCACTAAGACCCCACTTCCTCCCCATGTGCACCTTGCTACCTTCATGCCCATCTTTGTCAATTTAAATTGAATGTAATTTAATGTTTTAATATTTATATTGGTGTTTTAATGATTGTAAACTGCCTAGAGTCGCTTTTAGGTGAAATGGGCAGCATAAAATTTAATATAGAAAATCACACACAAATAAATAAACAAATTGCTGAATCTTTCCATTCAGTGGATATCTGTCTATTTATGTCTGTCTGTCTGTCTCTCTGCCTATCATCTATCTATCATCTCACTAGAAAGTGAATGTTGAAAAGGACAAAGATAATCTCACTTCTGAGGGGATAAATTCCACAAGGTGGGCATCATAGCAGAGAAGGCCAATTACCACATTTAATTGCCTAGCAGATGAGATCTACAGCATATTTTCTTTGCCAGACCTATGTGACAGACAAATATAATCAGGGAGAAACAGTCCCTCAAATAACCCATTCCCATCCCTGAAACATCAAAAACAGCACCTTACATTGGACCTAGAAGCACACTTGTGTAACTTGTGAAGCAGAGGTACAACATGCGCTGTTCTATGGGTAAATGTAAATACCCGTAGCACTGTATTTTGCACCAGCTGAAGTTTGTGGATACTGCTCAAGGTCAGCCCCATGTACAGCATATGACAGAAATCCAAACAAGAAGTTACAAGGGCATGAGTGACAGCGAGCAGTCCCCTGCTTCATGAATGGGCATAACAGGTGCATAACACAATGCTGTGCAAAGCTATGGCTGTTTCCTTATCTTTGAGTCTTCAGTCTGGGAGGGCCCCAGATTGCAAATGGTGCCACCCCATCCAGCACCAAAATGACATAGTTCTAAAACTGGAAGGCCCCCAAACCCAAACCCACTCAGTCTTGCCAGGATTCAGCTGAAGCCTGTTGTTCCCATCCAGAACCTCACAGCCACCAGGCATTGGGTTAAGACATTCACAGCATTGCTTAATTCACCAGGGGCAGAGATGTATAAATGGTTATTACCAGAGTAATGATAATACATCAATCCATGACAATGTATGAGCTCACCCATGGGTCTCATGTACATATTAAATAGTAGGAGGAAGAGTACTGAAGCCTGCAGCATTACACATAGCAGAGGACAAGGATAGGATCTCTCCTCCCCAAGCACACCAACTAGAATCAGCTCGAAAGGTAAACCAGCACCACGCCATGTCACCCCTCCATTTCTCTGAGCCAGTTAAGAAGGATACCATGGTTGATAGTATTGAAAGCTACAGAGAGGTCAAATACCGTAGGACAAGGAGGATACACAACCTTCATTCTGCCTTCACCAGAGATTGCCCCAAAACACAACCAAGGCTATTTCTGTCCCATATCTAGATCTCATTCCTGACTGGAAGGGATCCAGATAATTCACTTCACCTAAGGTCCTCTGACTGTGAATGCACAACCACATTCTTCTTACAAAAAGGAAAGTTAGATACAATGGAAATTGTCCAGTATAGTTGATCCCCAGTTTTTGTTATGGGGGCAAGCCATCACTGTCCCAAAAGGTAAAGGAACAACCCCCTCACTCAAGGAGGCATTAAGACAGGGGTCTCCAACCTGTGGGCAGTGGCCACTGGTGGCCCGGTTGGCTACCATGTCACGAGAACGGCTGGTGAGTGCATCCACACGTGCTTGAACTTCCTCCTACTCATGCTAGTGCTGCTGTGAGGGGACTAGATGCTAGGTGAGCTCTAGTGGCCCCATTTACCCATGCATGTGGGCGCTAGCAGCCCCTTTTGCCCATGTGCACTGGTGCTAGTAGCCTGTTTGCCCATGTGTGCAAGCGCTAGCAGCCCCATTGGGCCATGCACATGGGCACTAGCAGCCCCGTTTTTGAACATGGCTGGGGAACTAGTGCCACTGCCAGCATTGTGTGGCCTCTAGCAGCCCATTTGCATATGTGCACGGGCACTAGTGACACCATGGTGCACGCAGCCATTTGTGCATGCGTGCAGGCCTGCATACAAATTTACCTGCTCTTCCCTTTCCCTCCAGGCTGCCAAACTGGAAAGGTTGGGGCCCTCTGCATTAAGAGACCTACAGTCCACTCACATGACTGCACCTTGTATGTTTAATCAGCCAGAAGAGGCATGGGTCTAAAAAGCAGATTACAGACCTAAGGACCCTGTCCACTTCTTCAGACCAAACAGGTTCAAACCATTCTCAACAGGGCAAGAATTCTCCCTAAGCATCTTTATCAGACCTGTAACAAAGCCAGCGTCCAAATTGAGACTGAATCTGATTTTGTCTGACAGATGCTGAGAAAATTCCTCCAGGTGCCCCTGCAAAAGGTTCTCGTTTCACTAAGTGGATCCATACAACTTTTTAAAAATAAGACTGGTTGCCTGGTTATCTTTGTCCAGTTAATGATATTTTATTCTATATGACTTTTGCCTATAAATAGAGCAGTTCTAAATGACTTTTGGGGTAATAAAACACATGATCTAACAGTGCACTCCAAATCCTAGGAGCTCATTAGAGGAAATACGAGAGAGTTAATATATGGTTTGTATATGTGTGTACATGTATGAGAGTGTGCATATATCTATGTGTGCATACACTCAGATATATACACACAAAAGATTTTTAACCTTTTCTCAATAAATAAAAAAGCATGTATTTCATCGATGAAATTCTGCTTTAGAACCACTGGTAGAATCTACCGTATTTGTTCAGTATAATTTGAATGGGTGCTTTAGAATTTGAATTAGAAATGTCATTATAAATAAATAATAAAGAGAACATCATCATAAACAAAACAATTAAGAATACTCTCTTTCTCTCTATCACACACAAAAATATTTAACATTGAATTTTGTCTCTTTATCTGCCAATCTTGTTGAAAATATACTGCTCAAAAAAATAAAATAAAGGGAACACTTAAACAACACAATGTACTGTATTTAATAGTAGGATGTCTTATCTTGTGTTCCATTTATTTTTTTGAGCAGTATATTTTAACGAATATCAGAAAACCAATATCTTGTATTCTTAAGTTTCTTATAAGTTGTGGGGGTTGCACCCCTGTTCTTCACTGACAGCATCTGTGTCATAGTACAGCATTCAGGTTTGTTCCCACATAGTTAAACACCAAAAAGCTATCAAAAAGTAAACACTTTGCTGGTCTTGCAAATTGTACTGGATTTTTCTTGATTCTGTGATTATTAGCCTTATAGTTATTTGTGAATTTAAAAGCTTCATAGTTTATATGAGCCATGGTGGCACAGTGATTAGAATGCAGTTTTGCAGGCTAACTCTACCCACAGCCAGGAGTTTAATCCTGACCGGCTCAAGGTTGACTCAGCCTTCCATCCTTCCCAGAGCAGTAAAATGAAGACCCAAATATGCTGACATTTGTAAACCATGCAGAGACTGCTGTAAAGCACTATGGGGCAGTATATAAGTTTAAGTACTATTGCTATTGCTATTTTTTGCCTGGAATTTTATAGAATATTATTGACATTATTGCTCAATGGTTTTCTTTGTCTAAACTATCAAGGGTACAGTTGATTGTGGCAGGTGTAATATAAAATAATAAAGAGTTTGACTCAACATTCTGTCAGTAATCATATACAGACTATTCATTACCTATATTTTCTTACAAAGTGAGAGACTTTTTGAAAGATGGCTTCTTTAAAAGCACCCTCATCTCCAAATAACTGAACACTGTTTTAAATTGGCCCAGAAGTTTCTCTTTCATTTGAACAACAAATCCTTTCTCTCAATCAAGCAGGCCAGATGCCAGATGCAAAATGGGTGACGAGAGAATTCATGAACAATAATGACATCAATAAATAGCCAGATGAAATGAGCAACTCCCTCATTTTCAGCATCGTCTGCTTGAAAAGCAGATTTTGAGGGCAGAATTCCAAAGATTTCAAGTTCCTGCCTTGACATAGTGAAGGAAGTGAAAGCTGTGAGGTGTTACTAAAGAGACCTGTTTTTCAAGAGCTTATTTTGTTTTAGTCTTCATTTCTGTACTTAGTTATGCTAATAAAGTCTATAATTATCAACCATCTTTTACACCGGAAAGACTGATTAGCATAATCAGTCATGGATAGGTAATTTTAATTACCAAATACTATATGTTATATTTACTTACTTGATTTGTGCACTTCAACTTGGTTATATGGCAGAAATCATTCCGTATATACATGCAATAATATTCTATTTATGCGTATACCGTATGTAATTTAAAGGTGCTTTACCAGTCATCCCTATGCAGGAAAAATAATATGATAAAATAAAAACTACTTTGCATCTCAGTTTAAACAAAAAATAATAATTTCAGTTTTCTGGATTTATGCATTTTTTCTACTAATGTTATAATTTGTTTTGAATAATAATTACTTTTTAAAATCTATTGGGTTTTATAAAGATCTGAACAAACACATATACCATAGCTCAGCTTTCTAACACTTGGCACCTCCATCTGTCTCAAATTTCTATCCAGCATGGACAGAGGCCAAACCACTCCCTCAAAGAGGCTCATCCTATACATATAGCAACAGTGCTTCAGTTGTAGCATATTTCAAAAGAATGCAAAACATAGATTAAAAAAATCAATAGATCCACTGCAAGTGAGTGTCAAGCTGAAAGTATGTGTTTCCTATACCTGTTCTGGTAGATACACTTAGTCATACAAAAGATTGACCATATTTTCTTAATTCAGATCATAGAACTGGAAACGTTGGATATGATTTGTGCCCTCTATAAAAAAAAGCTAACATTAAACTGACATTTTCTGCTGAGTAAATAAAATATGTGGCCCTAGATAATTTAGGGGTTTTGAATTAATACATATCCTTTTGGAAATAATTTTGAATTGGAACAAAAAACTCTAATACTTAGTTTTGTTTGGGTAAAGTTGCCAAAACACAAAGGATAAGTATGCTGTCATAGTTCTACTCCTGCAGCAAAGCTAAGCTAAGCTTCACCTGGCCCGAGTTAAGGTCCAGAATGATGTATACATTCATTTTGAATGATTTGTGGGTTACAATAAAACTTGAGATTTGCCCTATAATTGAAGTAGAACTGTCCACTTTCCATTTACTACATATGGGACTAAATACTGTTGAATGCGACACTGTGGCTCAGTGGGTTAGGACGCTGAGCTTGTCGATCAGAAGGTCAGCAGTTTGGCGGGTTGAATCCCAAGTGCCATGTAACAGAGTGAGCACCTGTTACTCGTCCCAGCTTCTGCCAACCTAGCAGTTTGAAAGCACGTAAAAATGTAAGTAGAAAAATAGGGACCACTAAAGTGGGAAGGTAACAGCATTCCATGCGCCTTTGGCATCTAGTCATGTCGGCCACATGACCATGGAGACGTCCTCGGACAAGCGCTGGCTCTTCAGCTTTGAAACGGAGATGAGCACCGGCCCCTAGAGTTGGAAACAACTAGCAGGCATGTGCAGGGGAACCTTTACCTTACCGTTGAATGCAATTGCTCTAATGGCAGATTTAGTATCATGGAACAAACTAAAATATTTGCTTTTTATTTTTTTTCTAGTATAAGTTAATATTAGCAGATCATTGTGTGTTTACATCTGCATACTACTAAAAGTGTTGTTTTATATTTTTGTCATATTGTTTTGTTACCATGCATCCAAATTAATTAGCACAGCTCATCTTGTTAACAGATTTTTGTTGCTATAAACAACATAACTGACTGTTAATTTGGAAAATATATTTAGATCTAGTGATTCAGTAACCATTACTATCTTCCAAGCTAACTAAAAATGTGTCTAATGAGGTTTATGATGGAATATCTCTAATATAGTGACTCAACTTCCTAACTTGGATTATTCTTTCCTTTTTCTAATTGCTTTTCTGTCTGATAATATTTTTCCAAGATTCTTGGGTAGACTTTTTGGGCATTATTTCTCATTCTTTGTATGTGAAAGTTATGACTCGGTATCAATTCATATAATCTAGTTTTAATGAAAATCTGTGGGTAGTTCAGGTCAGGGAATAAATGTGTATTTCTGCACTTTACATATATGGTGATGATATATTAATGAGTATTAAAAAAAACTAAAGACCATAGGTAACATTGACCCAATCGATCAAAATAATAGTTTATAATTTTAATAGTTTTTAATTAGGTTCAGAACCTTAAAGCAACTTTGGATCTTCTCTTTGGAAAAAGTAGGTATATACTCAAGATCATATTGTAGAAGCTGGATGGCTTTCTTCTGAGTTTGCCTTGGATCCTGCATATGAGGAGTCTGTAACTAGTTTAATGTCTTTGTTGTTATAACTAAAGTCTTCTACCTCCTTGTGCCAATGACATAGTCACTTTGATTTCTGTGTGCTCCAACTAGTGAGGTCCATGTATACAGATGAAATTCAATTTCTTAAAAAACATGTTAGCCATAAAGCAACAACTGAATTATTTATTTATTTATTTATTATTTATTTTATTACATTTATATACCGCCCTTTCCCGGAGGACTCAGGGCGGTTTACAGGGAATTAAAAACCGAAAATACAAAAGTTAAAACCAGTTTAAAAAAGATTAAATTTATCCCTGTACAAATAAAACCCCAATTAAAATAAATTAATCCTCAGCCTGGGCCAGAGAGCTCAAAGAGCCAGGACTTCAGGCCCCGGAGGAATGAACAGAGATCGGGGGAAGTCCTCAACTCCACTGGCAGCTGGTTCCAGAGGGCAGGCGCCCCCACTGAGAAGGCCCTATCCCTGGGTGTTACCTGCCGGCAATCTCTTACCGGTGGGACCCTGAGAAGACCCTCCCTGTGGGAGCACACTGGACGAAGGGAACTTGATGCTGACAGCAGGTGTTCCCTCAAATACCCTGGACCCAAGCCATGTAGGGCTTTATAGGTAATGACCAGCACCTTGAATTTCACCCGGAGGGCAACCGGAAGCCAATGCAGCTCGCAGAGTAGAGGTGTTACATGGGAGTATCGGGAGACCCCCATTACAACTCGTGCGGCCGCATTCTGCACCAGTTGAAGCCTCCGAGTGGTCCTCAAGGGCAGCCCCATGTAGAGAGCGTTGCAGTAGTCCAAACGGGAGGTCACGAGCGCATGAGTAACTGTGCGTAGGGCATCTCGGTCCAGATAGGGACGCAACTGGCGCACCAGGCGAACCTGGGCAAAAGCCCCCCTGGTCATGGCTCCTATGTGGTCTTCAAAATTGAGTTGTGAATCCAGGAGGACGCCCAAGGTGCGAGTCCTATCAACGGGGGGTAACACCTCACCCCCCATCGTTAGAGATGGAATAGTCTGGTTGACCCGATATGCCGATATGCACAGCCACTCAGTCTTGGCGGGATTGAGACGAAGCCTGTTTCTCCCCATCCAGACCTGGACTGCCTCCAGGCACCGGGACATCACGGCGAGGGCATCACTGGGTTGGTTCAGGGTGGAAAGAAAAAGTTGGGTATCATCAGCGTACTGATGATACCCCACCCCGAAACCACGAATGATCTCACCCAGCGGTGAGATGTTGAACAGGAGGGGCGAGAGAACCGACCCCTGAGGAACTCCACAAATGAGAGGCCTCGGGGCGGATCTCTGCCCTCCCGTCAACACCGACTGCGAGCAGCCCAGGAGATAGGAGGAGAACCACCGTAAAACGGTGCCTCCCACTCCCAACCCCCTGAGACGCTGCAGCAGGATACCATGGTCGATGGTATCGAAAGCCGCTGAGAGATCTAATAGGACCAGGACAGAGGAGCAACCCCTGTCCCTAGCCCTCCAGAGATCATTCACCAGCGCGACCAATGCCGTCTCCGTGCTGTGTCCGGGTCTGAAACCCAATTGGTACGGGTCCAGATAATCAGTTTCCTCCAGGAACAGAGGAAGCTGATGCGCCACCACACTCTCAACAACCTTCGCCAAAAAGCGAAGGTTGGAGACTGGACGATAGTTATTTAAAACAGCCGGGTCCAAGGCAGGCTTCTTGAGGAGGGGTCTCACCACCGCCTCCTTCAAGGCGGCAGGGAAGACACCCTCCTTCAAAGAAGCAGTTATTACTGCATGGAATTAGAAGAAAGTGATAACTCATTCTTCCCTTCATTGCTATTTCCTAGACCATTTAGCCCAACTACATTTTCCTTTTTTCATTTTGGGCATTCCAGTCCTGAGTCATAAGCAACACATCCTTCTTGTATATATTCTGCAGATTTCATAAATGAACTTGACTACAAAATTCATCAGCTTCCTCTTTTCCCGCATCAGCAATTGCATCATAAAACTGAATAATAATATATCAATAACAATGGTTGTCACATTATCTAATTACTATTATTTGTTGATTGACTGCATTATACCCAAATACTTGCATCTCATTCTGGGCCCTGCAATTTAAATGACACATGAAGAATGTAAAATAAAGAACTAGCAGGATGTCAAGAGCTCTGGAAACCAAGTTTAATGAGGAAAAGTTAAAGGAGATAGGAATGTTTAATGTACAAAAGTGTTGTGTATGTAAATAGTTAGCAATAAGCCATGAAAGATATTGCAAACACTGTGCAGCTTTGCAAGGTTTAAAGCGGGAAAATAAGGTGCAATCATTGGACGCCACAACCAAGGAGCGGGAAAACAGACTGTTTGTATTGGTTACAGTTCAAACGCTTTCTCTATAAAAGGGTTGCAACATTTGACATTTGACAGTTGACTTTTGTGTATTCAATAAACTCGTTCAGTGTTAACCACTCTGAGTCCTCGTCAATTCGAACCAAACAACTGGCGACGAAGGTGGGATTGACAGAAGACCAGAGATTAGGAAGAATTGTCGTGAAGGCGGCAAAGTCTGAGCGAGTCACAGTCAACCGAGCGGCCGCGGCAGAATAGGGAAAAAATTCTCCGAATGGCGCAAATCGGGTCATTGAAGGAATTTGACCCTAACTTCCCCGAAGATTGGGAAGAATATATTGGTCAGGTCGAAGGATTCCTGTTAGTGAACGGAATCACCGACGACCGGAAAAAAGCGGCGGCACTTTTGACAATTTGCGGCACACCGGTCTACAGAGTCGCTGTCGGGCTGTGCCAGCCACAACCAGTCTCCAGCGTGCCCTATGCCGACCTCCTTGCAAAACTAAAGGTGCACTTTACTCCCCGAAGGTCCGAACTTTTTTGGCGGCGCATCTTCGAGAAGAGAAATCAGAGACCGGGGGAGTCCATACAGAAATTCGTCGCTGCCGTCAGGGAAGCCGCAGTTCGTTGCAAATACGATAATTTAGAAATTAGGATTCGGGACAGAGTTGTGCTGGGCTTACGCGATGAACAATTACAAAACAGAATAATCGCCAAACCTACTGGCGATTTACAGGAAGTGCTCGACGAACTCCTAACGTATGAGCCAACCGGGTATCGCGACCCCCCCCGCAGTAGCATGGCGACAGCACCTGAAATTAACCAAGAGGGCTATGTGGACTGCGGGGAGGTGGATCAGCAGTGGGAGGAAGAGATCGCCGAAGTCTCCAGGCGATTTGGGAAGATGGCACCCAGACAACTTAGAAGCGAAGGGCCCGAACCCGGCCGCCGGCAACAACCCGCAACACCGCAGAGACCACCGACCGGGGCACAACGACCGTGGCGGGACACCGCAACCAGACCGCGCGACAACGACACCCAGAACCGATGTGGCAGCTGTGGCGGCAACCATCCCCGCGCTTCCTGCCGATTCCGCACCGCCAAGTGCAGGGCTTGTGGCAGGACCGGCCACATCCAGGCCATCTGCAGAAACCGCGTCCGGGACTCCCGTCTGAATGAAGTCGATGTGTGGCCAGAGGGTAAGGTAACCCCCAATGCTAGTGGCAAGGAGACCCCTAGATCCCGGGCGAAATTTTCAAACCCAGGGGAGGTGGCCCGAGTCAATCGGAAAAGGCAGGGAAGGGGGCACAATTTTCCGGACGGAAAATTAAAAATCACAGTCCTTCTGCAAGGGGTTCCTTGCAGAATGGAAATCGACTCTGGGGCTTCAGTGTCGATAATTTCCACTGAAACCCTGGAAAAAATTGAACAACTAAGTGGAAAAAGAATTCCACTTAGCCCAACAAATATTCAATTAATGGACTTCCAAAAAAGTCCAATAATCGTAAAGGGAAAGACCAGCCTTAGAGTTAATTTTAAGGGATTTAAGGGCGTCTTAGATGTGGTAGTTACGGAGGGGAATAGGACTAGCTTAATAGGGCTTAATTGGTTTCCTGCCCTGGGAATTTGGATAGGGGGAATAAATTCTGTGATTAGAAATAAGACCCTCGAATCCGTCTGCAAAGAATTTGCAGACGTATTCGATGGATCTCTAGACAAGTACAAAGGGCCCCCCATTAATTTTAACCTAGACCCCTCAGTAAATCCAATCAGGCTAAAGGCCCGGAGGGTACCTTTTGCCTTAAAAGAAAAAATCGAGGCCGAGCTCGACCGGCTTGTAGGCCTCGGAGTTTTAGAACCCGTTGAGGGCGGTTTATGGGAGACGCCGATCGTCACACCCCTCAAACCCAATGGGGATGTGAGGATCTGCGCCGACTATAAAGCGACCCTCAACATTGGAATGAAAAAGCATGCTTACCCGGTCCCGACGGTGAAGCAGGTCCTCGCCACGATCCAGGACGCCGCCATCTTCGCCAAGCTCGACTTGGCGCATGCGTACTTACAGTTGACTGTTTCCAAAGAGGCTGCAGAGGCGCAGACAATTGTTACCCACAAGGGGGCGTTCCGAGTCCACAGACTGCAATTTGGGATTGCAGCTGCTCCAGGCATCTTCCAAGAAGTGATGGAGAGGACCTTAAAGGGCATACCTGGAGTATGCCCTTACTTTGATGATGTCCTAATAGCTGGAAAAGATGAAGGAATGTTAGTAGAGCGACTGGAACAGGTACTGGGTAGATTTAGAAAGGCTGGATTAAAATTAAAAAAGGAAAAATGTAGCATAGGGATTAAGTCCACTGATTTTTTGGGGTTCAGGATTGACAAAAGCGGAGTCCACCCTACCCCTGAAAAAATCAAAGCAATAAAAGGGGCGCCTGAACCAAGGAACAAGGCTGAGCTACAGGCCTTCCTAGGCTTGGTAAATTTTTATCACACTTTTGTGCCACATAAGGCTGCCATTGCAGAACCACTGCACAGGCTTTTAGATAAGAAGACCCCTTGGCATTGGCAAGACAAGCACAAAGTGAGTTTCCAGACCTTAAAAGATATCCTTTCCAGTAGCTCAACTGTAACCCACTTTATAGAAAATAGACCAATCTACCTGGCGTGCGATGCTTCGCCTTATGGCGTTGGGGCAGTAATCAGCCATTTAGACACCCAGGGAATGCAAAGACCCATTGCTTACTACTCCCGCACACTAACCAAGGCAGAGCGGAACTATGCTCAAATTGACCGGGAAGCTTTAGCCATAGTGGCAGGAGTTAAAAAGTTCCACGACTACCTGTATGGCCGGAATTTTACAATACTGATAGACCACAAACCCCTGCTGGGACTGTTTACCACAGATAAACAGACTCCCCAAATTATGTCTCCCAGGATGCTGAGATGGTCCATTTTCCTCTCAGCATATTCATTTTCCCTCCAATACCGACCAGGTAAAGACATGGGTCATGCAGACGCTCTTAGCAGATTGCCCCTTAGCACAACAGAGGAGGACCCTGCCCCAGTGGGACAAGTAATGTCCCTACAAGATATTCCTGATCTGCCCCTAACTGCTAAAGACATAGCTGAGGCAACCAATAAGGACCCCATCTTAAGGAGAGTAATGGCCTGGGTCATGAGCGGTTGGCCCAACGCCAACCCAGACGTAAAATACAGTCCATTTTTCCAAAGGAAGGATGAACTATCAGTTCATATGGGTTGCTTACTTTGGGGAACTCGTGTAGTAATCCCAGGAATCCACAAATCAGCTATTCTATTTGAATTGCATGAGGGACACCCTGGAATAGTAAGGATGAAGGCCCTAGCTAGGAGTCACTTGTGGTGGCCAGGATTGGACCAAGACATTGAGGAATGCGTTGCCAATTGCCATCTGTGCCAACGTTCCAGGCCTGAACAACAACACATCCGCACACATAAATGGGAGCTAGCTAGGAATCCTTGGTCCAGGATTCATATTGACTTCGCTGGACCTTTCCAGGGGTTAACGTTCCTTGTAGTGGTCGACAGCTACTCTAGATGGCTAGAAGTAGTACCGGTCAGTTCAGTAACGGCAGGCAGAACAATACAGGCATTAAGGGGCCTCTTTGCCACTCATGGGTTGCCGGATTTAATAGTGTCTGATAACGGGCCACAATTCACATCTATTGAATTTCAGGATTTCCTCAAGGCCAACTCGATTAAGCATAAGACTTCTGCACCCTTCCACCCCTCCACCAACGGATTGGCTGAAAGGAACGTGAGGACCACGAAGGACGCGCTTAAAAGAATCATTCGAGGTGACTGGCATCAGAGACTAGCTGAGTTCTTGTTGGCTCAACACACAACCCCTTGTTCAGCTACAGGGAAAAGTCCAGCTGAAATGAGGTGGGGAAGAAAAATCTTGACCAAGTTGGACAGACTGCACCCCGACCGACTCCAACCAAACATTGAATTAGACATTCCTAACAGAACATTTGAAGTGGGGGACTTGATTTGGGCCAGGAACTACGCCCAAGGGGATAAATGGATTCCTGGGGTGGTAACTGAAATCTTAGGTCCCCTATCATACATCATTGAGGGGGAAGGGAATAGGGTCTGTAAAAGACACATAGACCAGCTGAGGAAAAGATCTAGTGGGTGTGTGCCAGCTGAGGGGGACCAAAGCTCAGTTAGGGCAAACAGTACAGATAACATTAGGCCTGAAAGTGGTGTAGTGGTTGGGCAAGATGACATATTTCCTGATGCCCATCAACAACAATTCAGTCCAATTGATTGGGAAATACCCCTGCGAAGTAGGCCAGTGACAACTGAATCCCAAACACAACCTAATACACAAGGCAGTACATCTGAAGCCAGTAACCCTGAGCCCAGGTCTAGTAATAACCAGCATAGTAACCAGCAGCCAAGCAGTCAACCAGGAAGAAGGGTCCCTAGCAGCCAAAGTAACAGATACCCTTCTAGAATACATAGGCCACCAAAATACCTAATGGACTTTGTAAAGAAATGACACCAACTGGGGGGTAAGGGGTGTTGTGTATGTAAATAGTTAGCAATAAGCCATGAAAGATATTGCAAACACTGTGCAGCTTTGCAAGGTTTAAAGCGGGAAAATAAGGTGCAATCATTGGACGCCACAACCAAGGAGCGGGAAAACAGACTGTTTGTATTGGTTACAGTTCAAACGCTTTCTCTATAAAAGGGTTGCAACATTTGACATTTGACAGTTGACTTTTGTGTATTCAATAAACTCGTTCAGTGTTAACCACTCTGAGTCCTCGTCAATTCGAACCAAACAAAAGAGACTACTCACACACACAAAAAAAGATTTTACACCAATCTACAATTATCAAAATGGCTGTCACATTATGAGAGGGCAGATTATTCCCTCTCATTTAAACCAAGAGCAGGGAAGAACCAGCTAGTGAAATTAAAACAAAGGAGATTCAAGCCGAATAATAAATTATTTCCCTGGTAGTAGTCTTAACACAATTTCTCTTTGAAATTCTGTCTAGTCCTTGGTGTTATAATCAACAGTTCAAGCTTCTCTCATTGTTTTTGATCAACTGTTTACAAGTAACATTGACTGAGCTAATTTTGCAAAGCTCAGCTGAAGAAAACAAGTATATTATCCCTTTATGAAGGGATAATATACACACAGCATTCAACAGGACTCCTTTCCTCATTTCCCCCCTAGGTACTAGTTAGAATCTTTAAGTGAGTTATGGGCATCCTGTGATTATCCTGTAATCACATGATCATAATTTATGACTTTCCCTGCTGGCTTCTCACAATCTGTTATTGGGGAAGCCAGCAGGGAAGGTTGCAAGTTGCTCCTGTTAGTTGCTCCTACCACTATTTCTCTGAAGGATCCAGGCTATAAACTACAAGATCCCAGGGATCCTATATTCAGTAGCACCTCCTGCCTACCCACACACTACAGTATGTGCCCACATGTAACAATCTATACCAGCCTTTGATCCATAGCATACACCTGCCCACAGTATCTCCCTACCCACCTCCAGCCTCCACAATTTACCCGCATCCCTTGATAGACCACCCATGGCCTCCACCAGCCAACCCATTCCCTTTAGGACCTGCCTATGGCACCCCAACTCCCACATGACTTGTGCACATCCATGCTCCTTGCAGGAGACTCCCACTTTTTCCTACTTAATAAACTATACATTCCTGGAGTTCTGATGGCAACCAGGACTGCTGGGATTTCTGTCATTAAGCAATGTGGTCACATGACATAACACTTTATCACTACAGTGCTTAGTGATGAAAATTCTGGTACCAATTGCCATTTAACTCAAGGACTACCTGTAAAATGTCCTGTAGGGAACAAAGCTTTATTGAAATAGAACATTCTGGGCCCTTATTTTCAGACTGACTAGGCTCTGAGCAAACAAACAAGCAAAGAAAAAAGAAACCAGATGTCATTTGCCCATTCACTTTAGTTTATCATTATCTGGGTTTTCTATTACACTTTTTAATCAATCAATCAATCAGAATAGAGCTGGAAGGGACCTTGGAGGTCTTCTATTCCAGCCCCCTGCTCAAGCAGGAGACCCTATACCATTTCACACAGGTGACTGTCCGGTCTCTTCTTAAAAACCTCCAGTGATGAAGCACCCACAACGTCTGACGGCAAGCTGTTCCACTGGTTAATTGTCCCCACTGTTAGGAAGTTTCTCCTTAATTCTCTCCTTGATTAGTTTCCATCTACTGTTTCTTGTCTTGCCTTCTGATGCTTTAGAAAATAAATTGACCCCCTCCTCCTTGTGGCAGCCTCTCAAATATTGGAATACTGCTATCATGTCCCTGCTAGTTTTTCTTTTGTCTAGACTGGCCATACCCAAATCCTGCAACCGTTCTTCATACGTTTTAATCTCCAGGCCTTTAATCATCATAGTTGCTCTTCTTTGCACTTTTTCCAAAAGTTTTTTTCCAAAGTTTTCCAGTTATGAAAAATTCCTTGAAGTCTTCCATGGGTGCAAATCTACTGTCTCCTTGCAGGAAAAGGCTATAATCCTTCCTCCCTGTTTTCATAAATGCCAGATGTGCCATCAATATGTGAGGTGCTTTTGACAGAAAAATCAACATTGGATACCTCTGTGATGCTTCCTCCTGGCCAATTTATCATGCATATGAAAATTTTGATCTATGAAATCTCAGGTGGCTCTGCCATAGCTTTATGTAACAGCATAGTAGTCAAATACTAATCTGGCCTCAGCGTAATTTTATTGCCTGTTAGAAATTCTGAAATTTCATAATAGTGTACTTGCGTTCCATGGTATTTCATAGAACTGAGCCCCATTACTTTCAAACATCAGTCTGTAGCATGTGCCCACATGTAACTGTGGGGGAAAGCTTTAAATAAATGATCAGACAAATAATAATCTCCTATACAATCTTCTATACATAAGAAGGGCAGGGCTAGTGTTATTAAGCCCAGTCTTCTTGAGAACAAGCAGACCAACATTGAAAGTTATAATAACTGAAGAGGGCTAAAGAACATAGCCTGTTTATATATAACATTGTAATATGAAATTCCAACTGCATTTGTAAGAAATATCTGTAGGAAAATGGGAAGTAGTTAGAAATGAGTTTCAAAGAAGTTGAAGATTAACGTCTTCTTTTCTCCTTTAACCCAGTTTGATTTATTCCAATTTTCCTGCCTTATGAAAAGAAACACAGTGTCGAGGAATATATGTGGAATTTCTTTGATGACCAGGAGTAGATTCCAGGGTGTTCTTCTCTAATAATTTTTGTGCCACAAGATATATCTCCATAAAATGTTATCTCTCTGTGAATTTCAGGTTTAATAAGCAATTTCCATCTGTCTTAATTTGGGACATTAAAGATTAATACTGCTAATATAATATGTGCCTAAGCAAGCCATTTTTCAGCATGCATAAAAAATTGTATCACCCCATTTATCCTCAATATAGCAAGGTTATTGTAACCAAATAAAATTCCATCATAACCAAATAAAACTTAGAACAGAATTGAGATGTTGGGAAGGGTTCTGCTTAATGTAAGAGGAATAACTTCTATAAGGCTATAAGATTTTGTAAAATGAAGATTTTACGTTAAAGCAAACTTATATAGAAAACCCTATCATACCATTGCTGTCTTATCAAGACAATATATATCTCATCTTGAGACAGAAAGAAACAAAATGGTGGAGAAAAGGGGCAACTAACACTACCAAACTTTTCCTACTGGTGGAAGGTTAGAAAAGTTCGTGTTCGGGACTGGGTGAATTGGGGCCATTCACTCCCAGGGTTGCTTTTGTATGGAAAATAGGACAAGGAAGGTATGTAGGTACAGTATATTTGGCTGTACACTAAGTTATTTATAAAAAATAATAAAGATAAGATAAAAAATCTAAAAAGAAAGAAGGGAAGATGAAAAATAAGCATGACATTTGGCAAAGTGTAAAGAAGTGGATTTTTGAAAAAGGAGGTTTTTCCCCATAATACTGAAACCTCAATATTTTTTGTATTCCCCTCAATATCACTTGCTGAAAAACAAGAGCAAAGATTTGGTGTTACAGCCAGGTTCAACTGGTGGATTTTCTATTAGTATTTGTTTGGCCATTGTAAAAACAGAAGCCTGGAATATCTGTCTGATTCAGCACAAGCTTCTCTTATTTTTTATTTTTTTATTTTAATTCCATTTATATCCTGTATTCACTCTTGAGTCTTCTCTTGGATTTTCATTGACATGTGGGAAATCAGAGGAGTTGCAGATTGCTGGAAAAGTACTGTACAATAAACTTTACCCGAGTGAGAGTTAAGTGAATTGACTATATTTCTAATTGTCCTAATAATCTTCGGCAACATATGATTTAAAATGTGTTAAATTTAAAACTGAACAAAGAACAGCTTGTGAGTTGTCCCCAAGCATTTTCTTATGCATTAATTATTGTGCCTTGTGGACTATTAAAGCCCCATTTAAGAAGTACCAGTCTTTGTAAAGACATTAAGAAGTATTATATTCTCAGAACTGATATGAAACAACAAATGACTGAATATGAATGAAATTGTATTTTGTTTAAAATTGTGACTATAATATAAAACAGACTTTATTCTTTGGACATTCAAAAGTTATTTATAATCATCTTAGAAGTTGGAAAATAAAAAAATAATAATAGAACTTTAAAAATTATGTCAGTATGATTGCCTAAGACTGAGATACTGTGTAAACTTTTAAAGAAATGAATAAAATATTGTATACATATAAAATGGAATCTAAATAGAAAATATGGACATAAATATGGAGAGAATAATCAATGGGACTTTTAAAAATGCATTTATTTAAGGTTCAATAAAGCAGAATAAGAGAGCATCAGAATATAAAGATTTCTCGTCCAGATTTGAAACACTTCTTGTAGAACAGTATGGAAGGGGCTTGTCATTGCCTTCCTCCAAAACATCTTCTTGACTTCCTAGTCTAGCCCAGACTCGCGGCATTTCTATTAGCCTTCCATCCTAGTTCTGATTTGTTTGCCTAGATCAGGGCTAGGAAACCTTGGCTCTTTTATGACTTGTGGACTTCAAATCCCAGAATTCCTGAGCCAGCATAGTCCACGAGTCATAAAAGAGCCAAGGTTGCCTACCCCTGGCCTAGCTCAATGAAATATTATATTATATTTTCTGTAGTTATCTTCAGGGAGAATGTACAAATAAATGTTTAGTATTTTGAAAACTATCAGTCCTGAAGCAAGGAAGAAAAGCTACTAATTTCGACTAGAGGACTAAAGTACTACTCTGAGGATATTTTTCTGTACAGTTGGATAGATTCAGTAAATAAACAACTAACCAAAGCTCTGAGAGGTCAGGGAGAAAGCAAGTTTCTGGACATACGATTTCCAAAACTGAACCAGAGAAGATTTGATTAAAACAGCAAAAACACCAATGAAAAACAAGAGGGCTTCAGTGATCTTTAGAGATACCAAATCAAAGACAAGTAAAAGTCCCTTCTTATAGAAAACAAATAGAGATTCCCTTTTGAGCTAGACCAGGGGTAGGCAACCTTGGCTCTTATATGACTAGTGGACTTCATGCTGGCTCAGGAATTCTGGGAGTTGAAGTCCACAAGTAATAAAAGAGCTAAAGTTGCCTACCCCTTAGCTAGACCAATTCAAGAATCAGATGCCACATACAGTAAACTATTGGAACTCTATTTTGTTGCTATAGGGGAAAATAACAAAATTGTGAAAGCCTAACGAAGATCTTCTTTCTGTGTTCCTTCTTATATTAAAGAGAATCAAGGTGGGATATTTTTTTTTCATTCATGCTCTCCTATCTATGCTGACTAAATTGTTGTGTACATATTGATCACTGAATTCCTTCTTCATGGCCCCATCTATGCTATTCTACAGGGAGAAGAGTTTGCAGTAGCTATCTGGACTAAACTGCCAAGCCTCCAACTCCTCTAACCTGGCCATCTTTCCATTTAGCATTCACATAGGAACTGAGAGTATAAACTATGTTGGGGAAGCGATAGGCAGTTGCTAATGTAATACCAAAATGGACTTGTATTTATTTATTTTTCACATCTGAGCAAACTAAGAAGTTATTGAAAATGTGATTTAAATTTCATACTCTTCAAGTATTTAATTAAAATCTAGTATAAAATAACAAAAACGATCCCATGCCGTAACCACCATCATTTATATGTGCTCCATATGAACTGCTAAACATCCATCACTATAATATTCTTTTTAATCAAAACTGATGGATTAATATCTTTGTATTTATAAACAAACCTAATCACAGGCATGAAATAACACATATTGAACAGATAATGTACTCTGCCTCTGGGATATAAATTTATTCTTCTATATATTATTTTAATAGCTCAAACACCATCTGTAATAATTATCTCTAATAATTATTTTTTTGTCCCTCTGGCTCTTCCTGATAGAGATAAAAAGTAGGAAACAAATCAAGATAGTAACAAAGTCCTCACAGAGTTAAGTTGTAATGATGGCTGTCATTCTGAGGAACATTTGTAGTTTTTGAAAGGAGTGAAAAAAGGTGGGAGATGCAATCATTTTATGTTGCAAAATTATTCCTCTATTGGTCATGCCAGTCAGGCTCTTAGAGTTCATTTAGAAAAGGGTAAGATTAAATCTAATTAAATCTTAAACCTAAGATTAAATCTTCAAAGATGTAGATGCAAATCAGAAAGACTTATTGAGCAAGGAGTTTAACTTAACGACTTCTTAGGTACCTTCCAACTCTATGATTCTATAAGAAAATGGCGAAAGGAACTGATAGAATGAAGGAGCAAGATTAACAAATAGGATGCCACCCCCCCCCAAAAAAAAATTATGAAATGTTTTATGCTTGAAACACCTATTTAGAGTTTGAAATCAACCTCACTGGAAGCAATCCATTGCTGCTTAGCTATTACAAGAGGGTTCCTAACTAGAACTAGATTGTTTCAAGCTTGACACACTTCTGGAATGGTTTGTAGCTATTTCAAATTTGAAACCTTCAAGTGGGGAACGTTTTTCACACCCCTGTTTATAATTTGTACAGTTGCTTGCAACGTCTGAAAAGCATTTTGATCCTATGTAACATCCTGGCTCTGGAACCTGGGAAATAAGAGAATCCATGCCAAAGAAACAGCACATAAAAACAAAACCTATCTAGTTTTCCCCCAGATCCTTGCATCTGTTTATTTATATTTATATTTAAGAATCAATGCTTTTCAGTCACGGCATCGCTTAGCACTCCTTCAAACTCCAGGCGACCTCCAAGCTATTTCAAAATGTCATCTCCTCTACACCAGCTGTTTATGGCCTTGCTAGATTTAAAGATTTTGTGTTCTCACTCTGTAATAAAATGGAATGGCCTCTCTTCTCTCTCTTTGCTTGGTTGTTTTCCCATCCTTTATATTGGCATAATTTGAAATTATCCTTTTCTTGCTGCCCTATCAATCATATGGCTCTGTCTTACGCTCTGGCTCTGGTTTCTGTTTTTTGTTTTGTTTTGGGTGTGTTGTTTTTTTTTTTTTTGCACTCCAGTGTTACTGCTTGATCTGGACTTATGAAAATTATCTGATGAGTTGGCTTCCTTGTTCCTGCATTTATTCTATTATCTCCTATTAATTTTCCTGCACATCTTATATTCAAAGTGCTGATTTGGTATTATGAAAATTTCAAGTTTTTCCTGACATTGCTAGCACATCTTATTAAAGGCTGCCATTAAATTTGACTTCTATAAGGTTATGCATTTCATAATATTGCTATCAAAGCCTCTCTGTCTTATTTTGGGGGGGTGTAATTTTACTATTTTACTGTTTTATTTTCACAAGAAACTAGACAATCCATGACCCACTGGGTAATTCTTCTTTCCACATATCATATAACTTGTGTTGTTTCCTGTCTCTTTGTGACACTCAGAACAGCCTCAAGTTGCTGCTGCCATTCCTTAGGTGACCCATGGAATTGCCTGCCACTTTGTTGGGTTTAGGGGGACAAAGAAGCTGTGAATCATCAGGCAATTCTCCTCCCTCCTATGAGGAAGAGGGCTCACTCATTACCAGTGACACTAGTTCAATCCTACCTTGCCAACAGGCATCTGAGTTGCTCTCATTCTTCCTATACTAGCTACCTCCATTGAGAGATTTCAAATTTTGCCCTCACTTGCCCATCAAATCTTGATTGGGCATAGGGGCCAGGGAGGCAGGAAGAGAGTGGGGATATTCCTCTCCCATTTCCCATTATACCATGAAGCCTAGAGATTTCTAGGAAGTGTAGTTGGAAGGCATGGTGCTGAAGCAGCCACTGCTTTGCCAGATTTCAATCCCATAGAGTCATGGGTCTTGGGATTTGGGACATATTCTGTAAATTATCCCATTTGAGGCATGCTGATTCAAAAACACTTGTTCTTTGGTGTTTTTCCCAGTTAGAAGTAATAAAGTATCATCAGATATGATAATTTTAGCAGTATGTAGATGACATCAAATATGATCAGCAGTATAACTAGAGATTATTGTTAGCACATTTGTGGACTGTTTTAATGGTTTAGGATTCTGTGAATAGAGATTTGAAATCTATTGGGTCTCTGTGCAGTTTTACCTGAATTTACCAACAAAATAGCTACAGTATTAAAGCTGAGCTTCAGTTCTTGTACTGCCCCCAAATCCAACTGATTGTCACTCATAATTAAATGATAATTTTTATGGAATTTCTAGAAATACTTTCGTACTTTCGAGTCATTTGTTGTCACAGACAACTTTTGTGAACCTTTTCTAGCTTTATAACTAAATCTTGTCTTAGATTCTACTGCATTTTTATCACTAGCTACCTTACTGTACATTTGCATTATGATTTTCTTTTATACTTGTCACCTCAGAGGCCTTTCACTTGTATTTGTGATATGATAACGTATGATGTCCATGAATTAGCTATCTAGATTAAATTAACAATACAAGGCTATCTTCTTCTGTCTGTTGTATAAAAAACAACAACAACCAAAAATACATGAAATACATCTCAGCTAACCTGCACACCAGTTTAGTATAGTGCTTGAGGGGTAGCACTAGAACCTAGGAGACCATGAATTCTAGTCCTTCCTGGATGGCTGGATGACCTTGCAAATCAGTAATCTCTGTCAACCCAATTCATCTTACAGAGTTGTGGTTGTGGGAAAATATGAAAAGTGAATATTATACCTATTGTATAAAAAGAAAATATATAAATCTAATAAATACATTTATGCTCACTTTTTGAATGGTCCTAAATTGGAAGTGTTGTTAGAAATGGTCTAGGAAACTTTAAAGTGGATCCAGTTTTTCGTCAAAGTCTCATGAGATTTATAACCATTTCCAGAGTTTTGAGTTAATTTAATTAGTTTTCTAAATTTACCTATGCATTTGGTATGTCTTTCTGTCTAAAATATTTAATTTTTGAAATATTTTGTCAGGAGCAAGAAATCGGGAGCTAGGATAGAGTTTAAAAGTTAAAAATTTACATAGTAAATTCTGGATGCTTTAAGAAAATGTACACAGATCCAGAACATTATATATATATTTTTTCTGTCAAGCATACTAATGCTGTTGGTAAGAGACTATGTGTAATAATCAATGTAAGATATTATTTACATTTCACCAAAGTCATTGGGACGCGGTGGCTCAGTGGGTTAGGACGCTGAGCCTGTCGATCAGAAGGTCGGCAGTTTGGCGGGTCGAATCCCAAGTGCCGCGTAACAGAGTGAGCGCCTGTTACTCGTCCCAGCTTCTGCCAACCTAGCAGTTCGAAAGCACGTAAAAATGCAAGTAGAAAAATAGGGACCACTCCGGTGGGAAGGTAACAGCGTTCCGTGTGCCTTTGGCGTCTAGTCATGCCGGCCACATGACCACGGAGATGTCCTCGGACAAGCGCTGGCTCTTCGGCTTTGAAACGGAGATGAGCACCGGCCCCTAGAGTCGGAAATGACTAGCACGCATGTGCGGGGGAACCTTTACCTTTACCTAAAGTCATTTTCTAACAGTTTATGGAAAAATAGTTGAACCTTGCCAAATTTATAAAAAAGATAATGAAGATGCATTAATAGAAACAAAGGGAATATTCCTTTGGCATATTTTCTTATTTCTTTGAAAGAAAAACACTTCAGAATAAAAAAAAATATAAGAAAGCTTAATGAGGTGGAACTTGTGAGAAAGAAATAAAAACAAATTATTGGAGAGGAGAACATATGGTATCTGCAAAAACACCACAATCAAAGAAAGATTGAATTAAAACATTCTAATTCTCCCATTTCTGAAATGCAGTCAATATTCTGGCTGCTAATAAAGACAAAGCATTCCGAATATGATCATTTCAGTGATAGGAAGAAGTAAATGAATAGACCAGCATTTAGGTATTCTGCTCCTGACCTTACAAACTAGGATAAAGTAACAAAATTGAAAGGTTTCTTTCTGTCCTACCCATTCCCTTTTCCTATTGCACTACTGACTTCAAAAAAGATATGACATCTAAGTCAGCATTGACTTTCTTGGAGAGAAATTTGAACGACTAAAAGCATGGTAATACTGCAAGAGAAGACAGCCTAGGGCAGCTTTATAGACTACAAAATAATAAATCACTGCCTTGGCATCTGTTGAAGAGTTCTTAAAGAACTCAATTGTGAGAATACTGATCTCTTATCAATATATATAACTTCATCCAAATCAGGCTCAGCATCACAGCTGCATGAAGCAGGGCACTTTATATTGGATTAAGGTGAAATCTAAAAAATAAAAAAGACATGTGCTTTCCTGAAGGAGGTTCCTGGGATGTCGAAAGAAAGGAAAAGAGATGGATGCATTGCAGTAGCCTGCTTGCCTAACAGAAAACCAAGGCTGCATATATTGGAATTGATTAAATCATTTCCAGGCAGAGCATCCAGTTGCATCTGAATTCCTTGCAAAATGTGGAGTTGCCTCTATTGATTGAGGAGAAGTAAAATATCAAACTCAGTCCAAACATCTGGCAGACTGTGTGATCAACCATAATAATGGTTAAATCACTAATCCTACAAATCTGTTTGATGGTTTATTTCTCTGAACCATAAATGCTACCCACTGGCCTTTTTAAAGTCACTTCCCACTAAACACAAGGATTTGTTGGTTATTCCTCATTTATCTTCCCTCATTTGGCCTAATTCTATATTAGAATGAATAGCACCTAATTGTTATTCCAATGCTGAACCAATTGCTTGACACACATACATAGAAACCGGATCAGGTATATTTCACAATGTTAGTAGTGAGAAGCCTATTGTTTTAAATAAAATTCTGCATTAATATCAGAGAGAATTCTCAATCTTTAACTCCTACTGTTCTGTTGTTTATTTTGTTGTTTGTTTATTATTTAATTCAATTCAGCATAAATTCAGGTATTGAACACAGGAGATTCAATAATTGCAAGCTGTAATATTGCTCTTCCCCCTAAACTTGATGGATGAATCTAATGCAAATAAGTATGCATATTCTGACTAGGGAACTCTAGTTTTTAATTCTCCTACTCCCATAAAAGATAAAGGTAAATGTTCCTCTGTCCAGTCATATCCGATTCTAGCCAAGGGAGCCAACCTTGTCTGAAGATACTTCCGTGGTCATGTGGCCAGCATGACTACATGCATGAAATGCTGTTACCATCCCAGTGAAGTACCTATTTAGCTACTTGCATTGGCATGCTTTCAGATTGAGAGGTGGGCAGGAGATGGAGCAAGTACAGTAATAGAAACTCACCTGTCATGCAGTGCTCAGGTCTCAAACCTGGTGTCATGGTTCCAACAGATGAAAGTCTTCAAAACTTTGAGGCATTGTTTACCTTAAAGAATCTTTTATTTGGTAAACAAAATATCAGAACTATGTAGTCACAACCAAAAACTAAATTCCCCTCCCTTCGATACGAAGTAACAAAGCATAATTCCCTCCTCCAATAAACAGTCATAAATCACATCCCCCAATTAGCTTGAAGTGCGGGCTTTCTCCCCAGCTCTCCAGCCTGCCAAAACTCTATCAACTCTGGGCCCAATGACCTTGGGTTCCCACAGCTGAGTTATTATTGTTATGAGTAGTTGGACTCTCATCCACATTCCCCCTCTCAGCATCAACTAACTCTAAAAGCAACAGAGAAAATTGGTTGCATTTCTATCTGTTGTCAAAGCAAGAACATCCGATGTTAGCAGCATTGACGCCTGGGCTGTCAACTTTCCAGCTGACAAACTCAGCATCTTTAACTGCTGAGTCATCATGTCCCCTTCCTCTTCTCATATATATTTCCAAAAATGGATCTTTTCCTTTTATTTTTTTCTTCATTTTCTACATAATTCTAAGAACTTGTTATATTCAATTAAGAAGCACTAATTTATTCATATCAAATTATAATCAAAACAAACATTAGCAGAGAAACTTCAAAGCTTCTGAGCTGCCTCTACACAAGATACTGCTATTTGAAACCAGGTCTACAAATTCATAGATAAGAGATGGTAAAAATTGCCAGATCTGATTACCCGGCAGTCTTCAAAAATATAAATGTTCATGACTGATATATCTATTATGGGATTTCCTTTTTTCTAGTAATGATAGAAAGGAGGTCCTTCTATTGTCAGATTGAAATTATATTACAAATATAATTATATAATTATAAATTATAAATTGAACATTAAAATATTTTTTTTATTCCCTGACTGAATTGATGTTAATGTGCCCCTATCTTTATTTCATATGCAGGCTCACATAATCTAAGAACAATGAAAAGACTGAAAGATTTTCATAATACCTTTCCTCATACACACATATTTTATAGCCTGTATATTTTTCACTTTGATTTGGAGTCTGCTGACCTCTAAATGCAACCTTCCGAAAACTGCTTAATCACACAGCTGGTATACACTTCTCTGAACTGGATAATATTTTTTCCCCTTATATGCATTTGATGGTGCTGACCTGACAGTTAAAAAATGCCAGATTCTTTTGACAGCTATGGGTTGGAGCTAAATAAAAGTATACAATCATTTAAAAGAACAGTCATTGAGGTACTTGGTGGAGGGTCTTGAACATATAAAAAGCCTATTGTATGCTTGCAGTACTTCGTGTTCAAAAAGTAATGAAGATCAACTCATAGAAAACTCTTACAGCTTTTGCTGCCCATGAAAAGGTTATGAAGAATGGCATCAAAAAGGAGTTTTATGCCACCTTAAAGATTAATAGATAAATTGTGTCCTAAGCTTTTGTGAACCAGAGGATACAGTATTGAAGATAATTCTCCTTCATGCTAGGTAACTGGAACCTTATATTGACTGTTTCAGTAGACCACTGCTCAGAAAGGATCACCTAACAATAGGTGTGCAGATGGCTCTTACACTTAAGAGGTAAGCTAATTTTGGGAAAGAACTTAGAAATAATGGAGAAGATTTTTAAATGATAGTTAAAAACTATAGTTTCCCTTAAATCAAACTTGACTCGTAGTACCTTCATAGATGTGTCCATAAAGAAGGGAATTATTTTTGCAATAATTATGCATTTTTTCATTATCTTCTCCTGAAATGCTTTTCCAATTTTCCCTGTCTAGATAGCTAGCTTGAGATTTTCTGTTGAAGTCCAAACCAAATATTAACATGATCCACTATCCTTTACCTAGTTTAAATAAGCAAATCTCAGTTAGCCCTTATTATAGGCTTCACATCTGTTACCTTCGCAACCGCTATTCCCCAGAGAATAATAAAATGCTTCAGAATGTTATGATGCATTTTTGAGGATTGTGATACATTCACACACTACATTAAAGGTTCAGTAAACTAAAATGGTTTACTAAAACAGCCATTTCATAACCCAAATCAATTTTTAGATACACAAAGTAGAATAGGAGGGTTTTTTTGCCCATTTCCATTTCTTCCTTTGTCAGTTCTATAACTTCTTAGCTGCTGCACTTGAATTTGGTTAGAGGCTTAGAGAGGGGGCAGAAACAAGCTAGCAGCATGCCTAAAAACATAGTAAACCATGCATCCTTATTCACAGTTCATAGTAAGCCAATAACAAACAACAGTTTTAGAATCTGTTTTTACTGCACTAAAAAAACCCAAAACATAGTCAATGGTCCCTCTTTGTATATTGTGTTAGGCCAAAGGCAAGTAAACAATATTATGGCTGTAACAGAATGTGTAAAATCAGTCAGTGAATAATTAGTTTGAAAATCCTAAAACACTGGATGCTCAGCATGGACATACTATATTTCATTACATCAAGACAGTTCTTAGATAGTTATGTTGAGGAGACTTTTACTAGATCAGACTGAATAAATATTGCAAACCTCTGTATGTTGCTGTTGGAGAAAAGCTAGAATTATGCCATTATTGTATTTCTTCTTTTTTAGCCCTAAGTAACCCATTTTCCCACATAATTGCCTATGCAAGTCCTTAGTTTCAAGAAAAAAATACAGGGAAATTATTTTGTCGGATTCCTGGAAAGATGTTTTGTAAAACTTTTTCTGAATATGACATGTAGACAGATAAATCTGATTGATGTGGAATGCAGAGACAAGGCTAAATTATTAAAGAAGAGGTGTCATATATTCATGGAATTATTAAATGAGAGCAATTGATACAGAATGACCACATATAACAACTCCACATATTATACATTGAGAGGCTGAGAAACCAGGGTAGGGCAAGAAACAAGTGAGTGCCTGGAATCTGAATATTTATGAACGTTAGTAATATTTACCATTGGAATACTAATATTTATCAATTCAGTTTGTTATTTTAAATGAATGATATTTGGTTAACTATTAATAGTTACTAAAATGATTGCTCATCTTCAATAAATACATTTGATGGCATAAACCTTCTGGGCCTAACTACATACTTGCTATTTCTTGAAGGCCATGACATAACCTATTTAACAAATTAATTCAGAATTCCACATACACATTTCTCTCACAACTGTAACATCAATTTCTCCTGTAACAAATGGAGTTATGCATTTGGTGACACACATGAAGTCTTGAGTTACCAACCAAAAATGCACTATTTTCAGCAAAACCTAAACTAAAGGTTGGAAATGCCACAATTCAAAATAAAGTGAATTCTAACAGGCAGTGAAGAAAAGAAATTAAGCCAGTTCCTCAAGTGCATATTGGCTTGGAGGGTTCATGAAGACTCACTTGGCTGCACTGACAACATTATGTCACTAGATAATAAAGCATTCGCCATAATCATGGTCGCCTTCTCTTTGCCGCAGGTTAAAGGCATAAACATTTGCTGCCTCAAATTCCTGTCTCTCAGATAAGTGTCATTTGTATAATGTGTATCATTTTAATAAACTGTTGCCCCCCTCTGAGTTATATGTTTAATTCTTTTCCCTTTTTGGAAGAGATTAAATAAAGCTTTAGGGTTTGAATTGATCTGGAGTCACTTGTTCTCATGTCCCAAATGGCATACAAGAGTAAGAAAGGATTACAAATATCTGACATCAACTATGCAAATTCAGAAAAGGTCAGGGCTAAATTCACAAAGAGGAATTAATTGAGTAAGTTCTTGGCTCTCCAAACCTACTTATAGGGCATTGAATTCAATTATCTGCAGTGGTTTCTTTGATGAAGAAAAAAAGCTTATAGTGTGAAAAATCTCTGTAGTAAGATATTACTACACCTGGACTGAAAAAATGGACCCAAAGTACAAAGTTCAAGAAGATTATACATGGATTTTATTTTTCATTTGATAATTCAGTTTTTAAAGCGGCACACAAGATTATTCTAAATTAAGCCCCCCCCCAAGTTTTATTGTTATTGTTATTACTTTTTCTAGAAGAACTGGGGAAAAGTTCTTCACATTTTTTTGATAGTCTAGCTGTATTGTTTCTATCTGGATTCATGTATGCACTTTATCATTATATAATTCCATTCCCATTTTTAATTATATTTTCATGTTCTAATTAATTATTATCATCAGGCAATGGGAATCTGAGATTAACCTAGCTGTCTGTCAGGCATCTGGAAAAATGTCTTGTAAATATTAATTGAATTCCTACCAGACATTAAAGAAAACCATAGCATTATTTCCTTTTATTTTCTTTCAATTTTCAATGTTTAGATGGCCAGTTCTACCAACACACAATTATTCCTAGGATGGAAATTCAAGATTTCTGATTTCCTTTAACTCTAAATGGCTGTATCAAATCTTGTATGAAGAGTGCAGGATTCAACCCATTTGTTTCAGAGTATTAGGAACTCAGGAAGATTGCCTTCGTGTAAGTGAATTGCCTGGAGAATCAATGAAACAGTGAAGGAGGAAGACATATTCCTTCTTCCTTTTCCATGGATGTCTATAGTCTGACCCACATTTTCTGCTTGTTTTCTGGTTTAACCAGGGATATATTTAACATTATCTTTAAAAAACCATGCAAGGTTTGCTGCAGAGGCTCTGAGATGTCATTGTTATTCCCTGTACAGTTGGACCTACAAGCTGGTGATAAGCAGAGGTGGAAATGTGTATTAATTAAAACACTGAGGGAGGGAGTAGAAGCCTTAATAAAATGCATATTTCATTTCAGACTCATTAGAATCATATAACTATAAACTTGGAAAGGCCTACTTAGACTATTGCATCTATCTAATAGTCAGTGCAGAAATTCAAATTATAGTAGCCCTAACAGATGGTTGTTCAGCCCCTTATGAAAATATGAAGAATAGGGGAATCAATACTTTCCCAGGAAATGGATGCCACTGCTGGGTGCTTTTTCTCTTAGAGTCTTTGTCTTACACTTCAACCAGAATCTGCCTTCCATCCTAAGCATCACTGTGAACCTCAACACATATTATATGCCCCGAAATAAATCTTAACTCCTCTAAAGAATGTTAGAAAGTTTTCTTCTAACATTAAGGATGAGATTAATTCAATTTGACAGTGTTGTTGTGTTTCTCCTACATGGTTCTAGGCTTTGTTGGTTTTGCACTGCACCTGCTTAGTTCTTCCAGTAAAATTATCTATGCATGATGCATCAAGAGATTTTGTTTATTAGCTAGCTTGTCACTGAATCTGACTCCGAGAGAGCTGAGATGAGTGGCTAGGAAAAGCTTACCCAGTCTAAGGAGAACTAAAACCTGAATTCCCCACTTTTAGTTCAGTAACATATATTTCATGAAATTGTTGCTCATTTTTTAAACGGCCATTACATGGATAGTCATGCAATACATGATCATACTAAAAAATTCTTTTGACTGCCTCACATATGAACCTATAGATTACACACGTAGGTGGAAGACTTGTCCTGGAATAATATAAAATTAGAACCAAGTCTGGAAATCTGAAGAAACAGCTGAATGGCAGATTGCGACTACATCATGGCGATTACCAAAATTCATTTCCAAAGAAAAAAAATGTTATTTTGATTTTTTAAAATAAGCATTCTTTTTGCTTTGTTTGGTGTGAGACATTGAGGACCAAGTGCAAATCTTTACATGGCCATGAAAAGTTTTCTAGTGGCTTTAGGCAATTTACTGATTAGCTATTCTACAGGACCACTTCAAGACTAAAACGCCTTCCAAATTCTTTTGGAATGAGCAGGGGCAACATGGGGGTGATGTAAACAAAGTTACAACAGGTACAACTATGTGATCAGAGCATTACTTTTTTTGATATACAAAGCACATGTGGGATGCACATAAATAAGGACAAGCTTTGATCAAGGGCAGTGATCACTGCTATCTTGACTGTTTTGACTGCCTCCCAGAGGTACAAATAGAGCTATCAATGTAAGTGATTTCATATAAACCTATCACCTGTGCTTCATCGAAAGTGACAATCTATTCATTCCCAAGAATATATAAAACTTTAAAACTCTCATGACAGGATACATTCCTGACAGAGGGCCATATCAATCCCCAAAATTTTGTATGAAAACCCAGGATCTTTTCAAAGGTAGCTGCCAAGTGATTTTTGAATGTGATAGAGGAGGAAAAATAGATAAAGTGTTATTGTATTAGCCATATTTCACTGAACCTGAGTTACCGTAACTGTAGGTTTTATCCTGGCCCCATTTGCTTCTTTTTCCCAGGCCCTTAATTGGAGAGCAATCCCTTGCCATTGCAAAGGTCAAGAGCAGCCCTTTGCTCCAGTGGATCCAAGGGACTCATATATAAATAAGCCACATAGTCATCCTTGATGGCATAATGTTTATATCACATTACTGAATTACATGTAGCCAAAGGGCAGAAGGATAAGAAAGATGGAAACTCTTACGGTGGTAGTATAGCCAGCATTGGTTTCAGTCTTAATAATGCAATGCCACATTAACTCTAACTTTAAATCACAGCTGAGGCTATTTTTCTGTTGCTTAAAAAATCTGTATTTCAAGATTACATAGATAATTGTTTGATTTAAAGAGCAGCTTAACAAATACGAATAGATTTTGTTATGTATTGATAATTCATATGGGCTGTTATAAATGGTTAACTGTTGTATTCATTTAAACTCTTAACTGCCTGTCTACCACTTTGCAAGTTTGTGTTTTGAGCGGGAAGATCATTTTAAATTCATTGGCTGTCGCCTATCAGCAGTTCGTATAAATAGATGTCAAAGCGACTGTTAGAGCTGCTTCTGTGTTAACTCAATAAATGTTCTGTTACTTTCCGCTTTTGCCTCGTCAATGTCTCAACAATCCCAGAACACAACAGATTTCACGCCAAGAAACATGTAACAAAAGTTCCATTTGGGTCAAATGATGATCCACAGAAATATTATTGAATGAAATGGAGTTTACCCAGATTAACATTTAGCACTTCATATTTTTAAATGTAAAGCCTTTCAGAAACAGCTACTTAAAAACAGTACGGATATACAAAAATTTCCATACATTCCTGACATTTTCTTGGCAAGATTTTTGAAGTGGCTTCCCACTGCTTCCAAGAGAGATTGACTGGCCCAAGTCACCCAGCTGGCTTTGTGCCTAAGGTGGGACTAGACCTCCCAATTTCCAACCTGGTTCTTAACTACTACACCAGACTGGCTTTCTTATTCCTATAACTGTCTTCCTATTGTAAATAAATGAAAGTTTTTTTAAAAAAAATATATCTAAAAGAGGATGAATATTTTTTGTTTGTGCTACTAATAGCACAAAATATCAGGAGGATGAAGTCTCACAGGCTGTCATTATATCATCACATCACCGCTTATAGCCTCTAAGCAACACAACTCACAGTTTTGTGCCCCATGCCAGAAAAAGATTGTATCATATGAAGGAAAAATAAATAACTGAAAAATGATAGACAGTCCTGGATTTGTGGTGAACATCAAAATTTCTGCATAAATCGCTCCAAAAAATGAACAATGCTACGAGTATGTAATAATATGTGGTTTACATCCAGGAAAATGAGGTAGTTTTACATAGCCTGAGCAAAGTCACAATGCATTAGATGTTGTTAATCTGTATATGTGTATTGTGTTGCAGGATAGAACTGGCTGCTTCTTAGGTAAGCTAAGTCAATTAATAACTAATTCAAAATTTCTTAATGTACTTTAAGACTGCACAGCAGTTTGAATTGGGCTGTCACTATGGTCTCTTTTGGAATGTGTTTCTACATGGGATTGACCGGAGAAACCCTATATTCTAAAATATGACACTACATTGCTAATAATAAATGCTTGGCATGAATGCTTTGTGCTTGAACTAATTTATACTTCTTTCATAATTGATATTATCTCCCTATCCTATGTTATATTATGTTTTCAACAATGTAGTCTCAGTAGTCTCAAAGGTGTGGTGGCTTGCCTTGTGATGATTTGTTAATTTAATAATGCATAGCTGACCTTGAGAAAATTTACTAGTTCACCACATACTGGTCCCTCTTTTGAACCACATTTAAGTGCAAATATGTCAGTTATTACTCCTCTGTCTAGGAAAATAGATTTTTGAGTTAGAATACTTTTGCCAAAGCTGATGCTCTTTAGATAAGTGAAAGTTCACAGAATGCAAGCAGGGAGACAGTATAAATGTGGTTTAATTTGAAGTGCAATGAATTTTGAGGATTTCAAAGAGAGTTTAGCCATTTTGTAGCCAGTTCCTGAGGTCTGAGAGTTGCCTGATCCATATTATGTTGGTGTGGGATTCTTAACTTCAGAAAAATTACAAGTAATTTGTTATATTTTCATAGAAATCAGTGCAGGAGTTTCCCAGTGACTGATGCCCACCCTGTGACATATAAAAGTGAATACTTGCTCTGAATGGCTACAATTATAGAAAACCATTTACAGGAACTTGGGAGTTAGCCTTTTCTGTAATTGTATATAAAAGGGGACAAAAGAGACAAGTGCTTTTTTATTTAGGAAACAAAATTCAGATCCATAGATATGAAAAAGAATTTGGTATAGCCATTGAGTGCACATTCATCAAATGGAAATCAAATATAATGTTCTGCTCAACATAAAATGCAATTTTAAACATGTAGTCATTCTACTTCACTTTATTGTGCACAGTTCTGGTCAGTATACTTTAAAAAAGTTGTACACAAATTGAAACAAGTTCGGAAAAAAATGGGAATAAGGATGACGAAGGGACTAGAGGATTACTCCCATGAAAAGAGATTGACAGACTGATTTTCTTTCAGAAGAGAGGGTAATACTATTGGAATATATTGTTGAAAGATAACTCTTCATCAGGGTTCAGTCCAAGCTGGGAGTAAACAAAATGGAGACTGCTTTAGAAAGAAGGTTGTAGTTTATTGAAGAGAAACATGGCTCTGGGAAAGCTGACCACATGTTGCTGGGAGTGGTGGGTTTTTATACCTTCTTGGGCTTTTGAGGTTGTTTCCTGTTTTTGTTTGAAGCTTTGTATTTTCTGTGTCATGTACTTTGACCTAAGTCTGAGTGTGCCCTTTTGGTATTGGTGAGTTAATCCTATTATATCCACAAAGGTCATGGCTTTTAGAGTTTGGGTGGTTATGTAGATTTTATAGGTCTTTGTCTTCCAAATCTCTTTCTCTGGATTCTTCCCACAATATAAAATGACATCACTAGAAGACTTGTTCTCTATGTTTTCAGAGTGGGGGACTTCAAGTAAGAAATTTAAGTTACAGGAAGAGAAAAAAATCAGTTTGCTTCATGACTGGGTTTCAAATTGTTAATGATGACTGTGCAGTTTTTCCTTTAATGTTCTAAGTCTGCTACTATGTCAAAAGCTGGCATTACTGGATATAATTCATTCTCAATACAAAATAGCTCTAGTATGTTTTACCTAGGAAAATGAATTAGCAAGACTTGTTCACTGCAAGTCCTGCCCCAAAGGACCCAATTTCTGCCTTTCTTTTGTGAAATAATTACATTTAAATCAAGGTGAACAGCTGGAAATTCTTAACTTCAAACATATCCCTTTGTATCTTGTTTTTTTAAATTGTGGTGTAGTTCTATTCTGTTTTCTTCTCAGCCCAAACAGATTCATTATTGGCCTCAAACTAATGATTTGTCAAAATGTAACAGACTACGACATATTTCAGGGAAGGAAGGAAGGAAGGAAGGAAGGAAGGAAGGAAGGAAGGAAGGAAGGAAGGAAGGAAGGAAGGAAGGAAGGAAGGAAAAGATTACATATCATTGTTCAAGTATTACTTAGATGCTTTCTGTAATAAATGAAAGTCTGTTTTATTAGACAGTACTTGGCTTTAATCATATCAATTTTTTCTCATCTTAGTTCATGAGGTGCCATGAAGGTCAACTCATAGTTTCAAAAGATGAATCCATTTTTTAATGTTCCCTAAGCTTCATGTTTAAAAGAAGTATCAGTTTGCCACTGAAGTGTTTACTGCTTATATGACATGGAATCTAGCATGCCTCTCAGCCAAGTTGGAATCACTCCCAAACAAGTACTGTGATTTAATCATACTCCTGAAAGTGTTCATTTTGGGGTTTTCTCTGAAGAAATTGCTAAAGAAACGAATGCAGCCAAATTAAAAAAGAAAAGTGGGAGTGAGTGGGGAGAGAGAATAAAGCTGGGGGTGGGTGGAAAATGGATTGATTTCAAAACTCTGAAAATTGATTTAAGTCCTGCTAGGGATTCAAAAGCCTCCTGGGCATATTAAAAAAGGAATGATGAAAAGGCACGACAAGCATTACAAATTAGGATAGAATGATGTATAATGATGTATAATGCATAAGCAACAAACTATTTGGACTTTACTGTGGTGTAAATGCTTTTGTTTTGTTTTACTTTTGTTGGTTTGTTTTAATTTTAGAAAGACATTGCCTTAAGTGAAATTATTCTGTTTAAATTCTAGACTGAATTAGCACTGCCTGCAATAAAATGCTATGAAATGTGCAAAACCTGCAATGGAATATTACATTGTAGAGTGCCCCTGATCGCTGTTTCAGAAGTCATCACCCATATCCTTTCCCACCCTGTTCAAGTCCATTTTCCTTTCAATCCAGTTGGTTTTCCTCCATAATAGTCAGTTGACATTCTGCACTTACTGAACACAGCCTCAATAGGCTTGTCCTCTTAAAGTGTCACTTTGTCCTAAACATTTTGTTCTACATTTCTGCATAGCTCAACTTTTTTTAAAAAAGATTTATATCCATCTTATTCTCAGAGAGGGTGCACAGAAATATTCAACTATGTAAAATTCCAAACAAATCCACCCTCAGTACCTGGCTATTGGATCCACTGTAGCCCTGTACTCTGGCTGCTGTGGAAGGCTAGGTTGGCTTATAACAAGGCTGCTAATTTTTGATCATATCATGTAATAGAGCATGGATGATATGGATGTTTTGCAAGTTGCATTAGTTGTCAGTATGCAATTCAGGGTGACGGTCATCCTCCATAAAGCCTTACGTGGCATGGGAACTAGTTATATAGTCATCCCTCTTCCATGGTTTATGCCATATGGTGAGAGCCAACCAACTGGCCATGCTATGGGTCCACTTGATCAAACAGGGTCATCTTTGGATCCTTTAAAAAGCATTCAAAATTATTTTTAGAATTGGTTATGACAAGCAGGGCAGGAATGAATTCAATAAACAGTGTCCTTTCTAAACAATAAAACACATTGGTAGAACTCAGTTGATTAATTGTGCCATATCAAAACAGAATTGGCAATTCTGTAGTGTCACATATTTTAAAAATCTTTCTTAGAAGGTCTTCTACTGTCATCATTAGGAACAGTGTAGAATGCATTGAAAAGTAATGAACAAACTATTCAAGGAGTGCAGAAAGTTCAAATACACTCAATATTTAATCATGACTGATCTGTGTCCCTGTCTACCTGATTCCATTGTTTCTCATTTCTGCTATGTTTTCTATTGAGTTACACATCTCTGTGTTGGGTCATTGAAAGGCTCATTATAAAGAGCTTTTGGGAGGCTTGTGCCTGGAATCTTTAATGTTATTGAAGGCATTATCCCAAATATTTCTTCTTATTTCCATGTGAAAATGGCTGAAATTCATTCTTACAATATCACCAATATAATATAATTCACAATATATTTATGCACCATCATTTATTCTGACCCTGAAATGTCTCTTATTTTTTGGTAAAACTTCTTTATCTTCAGATTATATTTAGCCAAAGTTATGCATTACATCTGATGCAAGAATACTAATCACAATATCCATATTTTACTAATCTAGAAGTTTTTGAAAATACAAAGACAGCAGCACTGTGACGCTTGTACAGTGATCAATTATTATTGTGTTGAATATTATTTAACCATCTCAAATTTTCCCTTTGGATGGAAGGTTGTTGAGAAGGTGGTAGGCTGCCATTTCAAAGGACTGGAGGAAGTTAATTATTTGGCCTGGACTATGTACTGAGATGACATTGACTTACCTATTTCTCAGAGGAAGATGAATATTGTGCATCCATCCTGGACTTTCTAACCTCTAAGTGGCTTTCAGTCCATTAGTCATAGTATTCCTCTAGACTGGAAATGGTGTTGTAGTGGTTCTCCTCCATCCTCCTGAGCTGGTTCCAATAGATGTGATTGAAGGAAGAGAACCAACCCAAGACCCTTGGTTTGTGGAATGTCTTAAAGGTCAATTCTCTCCCTGCTCTATTTAAGATTCATGTGAAATCTCTGTCATCCATGGCAAGGTTTAAGTATTATGAATATGCTGATTATATTCAGTTATATATTTTAACCCTAGGTTGGCCAAGTGATACTGCCTTAGTATTTAGAACTTCTTGGGGTCTGGGTGGGGAAGAACAGGCTTAGGCTCCACCCTAAGCAAGACTGAATGTTTCTGTTCAAAACAGAATTTGTCACAATCTGGAGTCCTTCTAGACTTATGGTTTCTGTTAAAAGAATAGGTGGCAATTATGTTTAGAAGGACCTTTGCACAAATCCTTTGCAACTATACCTGAATATGGAAGCCCTTGTCATGGTCTCTCATGCTGTCTCAACTCACATTTTGGCCCCTACAGTACACACTACCTATGTGTCTACTTTTGAAAATTATTTGGAAGCTACAGCTAGTCCAGAATGAACTGGTGCAAGCAGTTATAGGCTATATGACACTGCTACTATTCTAACTCATTTGGTTTTTGGATGGCTTCTGGATGCAATTCAAGGTACTAGTGTTCATTTTGTAGTCCTCCAAGGCACAGGACCTGGATATTTGCAAGAACACCCATCTCCAATTGCTGGTCCCCATCTGTTAAGATCTCACAGGTTGGCAGGCTTTGGTTTCATCATATAAGCAGTGTCATCTTTTAGAACTTAAAACTTGTTTTTTCAGTTGCCACACCTAATATTTGGGACAGCATTCTCCACGGATAGCTTTGACTCTTCTTTTAAAAAGACCTTCAGTTCTTGATTCATCCACAGGCAATGTTTCAGAAGGATAGGCAAGTCTATTTAATTGCCTGAATGTATGAGCTGTCTTTGGGTGACATCATATCATGCTTTAGTTTATTTTCTGTTGTATTTAGTTTTTTGTCATCTGCTCTGATTTACATGGTAAGTTAAGGAGCCATGTAAATCAAAATAATAAATGCATTTGTGCTATTTAGGGCAAGTTAAAATGTGATGAGTCTCTAAGTCTGCAAAGATAACTCTTTTTGCAGGCCTGTCCATCCCTGCATGCATACTTTTTTGAGGTTGCAGGCTCTTATACCAGATATGGAAAGTTAAATAATGCAATACATTCCAAAATCCAAAATCCAATCCACTTCAAGATCTTCCTTGTAAAATAGTAATTTGATACAAGTCTATGGAAGCAACTAAGGTGATTTCCCCACTAGTGACTTATAGCATCTTCTACAAGAGGACTGTCCAACGTGCACCCAATCAAGCAATCTTGTTTGGCCCTCAAGCATCTTTTCAAAAATGGTCAATCCACTGCCACCAAACATAATTGAGGACATTGAGATTTTTGCAGCCACCCAATGTTTCCAAGCCTCAGGGGCACTGCAAATTGTATTGTTGCCATGATACTGCTCAGTAGCTGGTTGGTATGCCAGCTATTCCTTTTAGCTCCACAATTATTTTTGAGGTTTTAATCCTCTGTACAGTTGTGCAGGCCTGCTCTAAAGTCATCCCACCATTGTTCGGCCAAAGTAACATAGTGGTCACAGGCTTTGTATCCTTTCAGCAATGGCTGGCTGTTGCTATGCAGAAGTTGCTGTGAAGATGTCCCACTAATAGGAAATGGCTTAATATCCATCATGACTAAGGAAATGACCAGAATCAGTCACCAACTGAAGGCTTCTTAATTTCAACACAGATCACTATTAGGCATAATAATAATAATAATAATAATAATAATAATAATAATAATAATAATAATAATAATGATAATAATAATGCTGATCATTGTTGAACTGTAATTCTTCCTAATTTATGGATATTTTAAATCTTCCTAACCTATCTATGATAGTTAAGGTCCTATGAATTTCACTGAAAGGAAACGAAAGTGGGCATCATGCAAAAATAAATATTGGTTATTTACTGAAATTAGAGAAGATGAAGCAGAAGTTTCTGTTTAGTCTGTGAAACTGATTAAAACGGATTGTAAAAATAACTTGGTAAATTGCTTGGTAAGTTTATTATGAAATAGACCTGAGAAAGGGCATTTTGGGAAATTAATGGAATTTACAACCCATTTGGTACCCATGCTTTTTCATACATAAGGCTATCTGCAGTCCTAAAACCCTGAATTGTAGGAACTTAACAAAAATGAAAATGATGGAAAGATAAAATAATGCATTAGTGCAAATAACCATTAAAATGATTTACAGAACCACACAGTGAAACAGATTAAAGTTCTATAATGTCCAGAATTCAAGCAAAGAAGATATTGAGCAAGCAGATGGTAAGTCTAAAATTTAGAACATGAAATGGACAACAGGATGGATGATCATGATGCCTTAAAATATTGCAATAAAGATTTGTATGCTAAGGATCGATGAGAATTCTGACTTGTTGATACAGTGACTGCGATTTTACTTGTAACAGTAATTGTTTTAGCAAGTATCACTTTTTTATTTGGACAAAATATATGAAATAATGGGTATACAATTGGGGACTTTCAGTGAAACTGTAGAATTGTTCCAATTGTTCCATTCTTGATAGTTCCATTCAGGATTGCATTTATTATCTTAACTGTATCATCTTAGTCACAAATGTTATTTGACAGTAGTGCACAGATGTGGATTTATGCTTTTGCACCATGCAAAAATAAAATTAAAAAAATGGATCCAGGTTATGATGATTTCTTGATGCAAATAGATTTAATCTGTGATTGTGCAGTTCCATGAAGACCCTGAACTAAAATTTCTATTTTTGCCTCATACTTTGGCACAAAATTGTAAGGATTGTGGTTGTGGTAGCTTATTACACACAGCCAGCTAAACTCTGTAGTATAATGATGGTTTTATATATATTCCGTTTAAACCTCATTTGGGTCTATGAGATTCTGTGTCTTATATCTTCATTCTTGTGTCTTTCATCATTTGAATATGTTTAATTGATGGATTCATGTGGACACTATATAAAACAGTGGGGAAATCAAAGGGATCCATGCCTTAAATCAGCACCTCCCAACCTTTGGGGCACAAGGGACTGGTTCCATGGAGGGTGTTTTTCTTGTGGGGGGGCATAGTTACATGTGCGGGTCTTGGATACCAAGCGTGTGTGGATGGGGCTTATCTTGCTTGTGCGTCCTAGCTCCTGGCTGGCCGCACACTAGTGCCAGGCCACAAACCAGGGTTTGGGGACCCCTGCCTTAAATCATTTTGTGTGTCATGGAAAATAAAAATTAGTCAGATAATGATATTAAGCATGCGCTAAATACTGACAAACACTTGCTCCATTTTCAGATCTATGCTGTGTAAAATTAATTTCAAGAATCTGACATTTATCAGAAGCACCAGATTAGCTACCTTCCCTCTCCAGACGAGAGTTGCTTTCACAGAAGGTTGAACAGAGTTCGCCGGGCGCGACTTCGGAAGGATGTCAAGTGCTTCTAAATCCACCAGACTACATCTACTAAAAAGAGCAGCACAGGGGAAAGTGAGCGACACCATCCTGGCACCCTTAAGTCTCGCAGGACTCAAGCTCAGCCAGGAATGCGTTGCTGTCAAAAGTTGGGGACTGGCCAAACGTCCTTGGGAAAGGGCCGAGCCGGGCGCGTTTGGGAAGAAAAACGTGTTTTCGCCCCCCCCCCCCCCAAAAAAGATACTGCTCGGGACGGCTAGAAGCTTCTCACCTTTTTCCCCCCTGGAGGAAACCCTAAGAATGACGTCCACCGCTCGAGGCCGGCCCCCGTGCCACCACTCGTCCCGCCCCTTCCCCAGAGGGGGAGGAAAGATGGGAGGAGTGATGTGGTGGGTCGAGCCGGGCGGCGCGATCCGAGAAGTGGCGACCAGAGAGAGCGGCCGCCTCCTTCTCTGCCGCCACCGCCGCCGCACCTGATCGGCTGGGGCTGGTGGACCAGAAGCCGTCTCTTTCCCCCCCCCCCCGGACCCCCGGCTCCAGCAGGGCGCCCGGCTCCCCGAATCGCTTGCCCATGGCTTCATCCGGCAGTGGCGTGGAGGAGGTGCGCGTCTCGGTGTTGACCCCGCTCAAGCTGGTGGGGCTGGTATGCATCTTCCTGGCATTGTGTCTGGATCTGGGAGCCGTGCTGAGCCCGGCCTGGGTGACGGCCGATCACCAGTCTTATCTGTCCCTCTGGGAGTCCTGCAACAAACTCGGCAACCCGGAGACCTGGCGCTGCAAAACTACCTTGAACAGCGGTGAGAGAGGCCCCCGTTAAGTCCAGACTGCTTTGTGGGGTTGCCCTTTCTTCCCCTCCCTGCCGAGCCCAGCGCCCCGACCCCTAGCCTTCTTTCGGACCCCACCCAATGCAGCAGCGCTGCCCCTCCGACGCCTGGCCACGGTCACCTTTCCTGCTGCCGCTGCTCTTAGCCCCCGCCGCCCCACTCCGGCATCTTCTTCGTTTTCTCCTCCTCCTCCTCCTCCCTTCTTCGCTTTGGCCTCTAATCCTTACCTCTTCGCTTGTCTTCCCCCAGGATGACACCCCCACCCACCCACCCCGAGCTCTTCTTGCAATCCCTTTCTTCCCAAGGAGCGGTTCCTCCCACCTTTTAGCGCACCGCCCAAGCCTTCCGCTCCTCAGTTGGGCTTCCATAGCTCCGCTGGCGGTTGTGCCCCTTGCAAGCTTCCCCTTTGCCCCGCCATTCGGATCCAGCGCTCGTTTGCCAGCCTTGCAAGTGACCGGCGCAGCATCGCCTGTCTGGGTAGCCACTTTAGAATTAGGTCTGACTTTGACACCAAACACCCCTTTCTTGACATTCTGGCTGGAGTCTTGGGATTCGAAGAATTCTTCTCTCATCCCAGATTCTGTATAGCATCCGCCTTTTATTCCACGATGCAACTACTGTTTTTTTTTTTGTTTAAGTATTATTAACCAATCTTATCTTACTTACTAACCAGCTTCCCCAAACTCAGTTTTGCATTCTAATCCTCTATCTAGCGCTTCCTTCTGGATTTAGGCTTTCTGTCTGCTTTCTATTTTTTCAGCAGTTCTCCCATCTTTGTAGCCTCAAGTGAAAGGGGAAAAAAAAAAGAATAACCACCTTTTCTTTAAATGATGCTTTGGGGAATCATCTGCTTTAATATATTTAATGTACCACATATCTAATAATATAGCATACTCTCTTTGACTCAGAAATTAAACAAAATATTGCAGAGATTTGGAGGCAGAGAATGAATTTTGCAAATCCTTGGTATCAGGTGATCACTTGAGATATTTCATTTATTTGCATATTTAATTATGGAATGAATTTGAATCCTGTCTGATGAAGCGTGCAGGTGGTTCAAACAATATTTGGCTGTTGATTCAATTCAGGTCAGTATGTTTACCTAGCACTTGTTTAATGATCCCTAAACCAACTGATGGAAAGTTTTGGCATTCAGCTTCCTAAAACTGTAGCCAACATAAAGTCACATTTGATTTTTTTTTCTATCCATGTATGACCTCTTCTGTGTCTCATTCCTCAGTATTCTCTCTCTCTCCCTCCCTCTCTCTCTCTCTCTCTCTCTCTCTCTCTCTCTCTCTCTCTGTGTGTGTGTGTGTGTGTGTGTGTGTGTGTGTGTTGGCTGATTGGTATTTCTCCTACAATATTTTCTCCAGGGTCATTTCAAAGGGGAAGGTTGATTTCTTATCCCCTTCAACCAAGTATGTGGTTTGCTCAGCTTGCAAAACTGGGTTGTTTTTTAATTTTTCACTATATACAGTCCAACAATTTTCATACTTTTTGGAAATATTTAGAAGTTAAATTGTAACCCACGTTTAGTAACTCGTAAGTCATGAATTATCCTTAGGCCTCATTTTATTTCAAACCACATCGTTATGCAATAAAATATGGGTTTTCTATTGGTCCAAATATGTATCTTACATTTTTTTCTGGCAAAAATGGAAATTCTTTGCATTGTTCTTAAGAACTTTGCTTGGGAGCTTTATTGGAAGTCATTTTCTTTTGTTTATATCTATCACTACTGCCTGAAACATTTGGTCTGAGGTGTCTTTCTATTGGATCCTTAAGAATATACATATATTTGAAAAAGGTGTTACTATGTACAGCTACTGGAGAGTCAACTTTGTATGAGAGTTTTTTTCCTCTTTTCTTCTCTTCTCTCTCTCTCTCTCTCTCTCTCTCTCTCTCTCTCTCTCTTGCCCTAGCCCACCCCGACACTAAAATTTATGTAGGAATGTTAGCCCAGACATCTCCTTAGCAACAGGGTTTCTTCGCCCCATTTCTTTCTCTCCTAAATAATATCCCCTTGATTGCACAAAATCTTTCAGAAGAATTGGTTGCAAATGTGGGGGGTGGGGGTGGCTGAGTTTCAAATCTAGCATTCCTTTTTCCATCCCCCATATTCTTTTCTTACCTTTAAATAAATTAGTAAAAACTAAATAGTGATTAATGGAGTGTTAAACATTTCCTAACTGCTTCTGATAATCATCCACCTTTTTAGCTGAGGAACTTGAAGGTGGTTGCTATGGGTGGTAGATACAATTATGGGCTCATTCCTGCATTTTCAAATGATTGATGATTGAAGAGAGTGAGTCTTTGTTGCTCTGCCTTCCTTCAAAAATTTTCCAGACTCTGAAATTCTCTTAAGTTATATTGTAGAATGAGTTTACTTATTTTTGTTTTTAATGTAACCTAGGGTTTTCAAGTTATTAGGAATGAATGTTGACGCTAATTGAACAAAACTGTTCTTTTCATTGTATTTTGGCTGAAAGTCAGGCTTTGATTGCTTTCTGCAATCTGCGAATCTGCTGTGTTGACATATCCACATTCATATCCACATATGCTCACCCTTCGGCGACAGTAAATCCTGTCTATGTACTGGTAAAGATTCTTATTGTGGTTGGTGAGTAATGGATCAGGTCCATTATGCTTCATTAGGTTAGTCTACATTGATGCCTTATTCTTCATTATTACATCTTCTATTTTCTCATTCCTCTCCCCGTAAGACCGATTTTGCATATCGACCTCTTTCCAGGAAGACATTGTAAGTTGTATAACAATTGGGTATGCTGGAAAGGAGCAGAGGTTTTTTTGTGAAAAGGCTTTTTAACTAAGGCACTAGAGCAAACAATATTGTGAGTGAAGAAACAGAAGGAACCAACCACAAGCACAGGGCACTGCCTTAAAATATTTGCTTTGTTGTCTTTTGAAAAACAGCAGCACAAGGGACATTATTAAGGGTAGGGATACACTGGAGCCTGTTAAAGCATATCAAAACTTTAATTGAAAAAAAACCCCTCTTAATTAAACTTTAAGTCCTGATTATTCACAGAGAGGGCAAAACCATTGTTTTTGAAGCAGCGAATGCCCTCTGAGTCTTTAGAACATTTGAACCAGAAATTGTCATTGTTTGCAGTTCTCTGAGTAGTAAACTCTGGTCTTGCAATTGTTTTCATAATGCAGATTAAACCTCAACATATCTCTATTAATACAGAGGAAGAAAAAGCTGGTTGTGTATATGCTTTAGACGATTTAGGAGAAGCCCAATTATATGTTTTCCTGAGAGTAAGAATGACCTTTAGCTGGCACTAGTGGGCAGGAATATTTGCTAGATTATTAAAAATACAGTCCCATTTCAATATACCATTTAAAACAAGTAAAATACATCAAAAGTTTTAATGAAAATCATGTACCTTTTAATTCAGAACAGCTCCTTGATACCTATGAAGTATAACTGCAAATGAAAATCACTAATTAGGATTTGATGCAACTGAGAACATTAAGATTAGACACAGGATCTAATCCAATATTGCAATTGAATACCTGTACAAGTATGTTTTCTTTTTTTCAGCATTTAAAATGTACATAATGTAGTCTGGGTAGCATAATTGTATAGCACTGTTAAATCCTACAGTGCAGAATCCTACACTCCTAAGTGATGCTCAGTGTCTTATATTATACTTCAGCCATCCAAACTTTGATGTATCAACTACAATGACTAAATGTGGTCTTTCCAAGAAATGATTATTTTAGTATAAACACATATAAAAAGTCTATGGTATGCTAAACTGACAGCATAAAATATGTAACAATAAACACTAGTAAATAGCATGATCATTTTTTATAATACATTGTTATTTGGAGGGGGTTTCCTGGTGTCTTATTATACAGTATATATGCAGCATTTAGATTTCTAGAAACAATTTCTTATTTTTAGAACTTGTACTGTGCAAGCTCATATTACTAAATACTTTAAATGTTGTATTTAAAAAATCTTAATTATTTTTAATTAATTATTGCAGCCAATGATTTCTATAAAATAGTGGAATGTGAAAGATTTCAGATCCAACTTTCATGAGTTATTACTATACATGGATTATACCTGTTGGTGTATATTTATGTCTGTGTGTGTATTTATGAAAGAGATTTAGTCATATATATATACATTAAATATATCATCTATTACAAAGTAGATATTTATGAATCACTCTGTTTTTTACCATTCGTAAGCAGGCATGCTTGTTTGCTGTTTGCAAATAGCTCAGTAAGACTGGTAGTCAGTATACATTGTTCTTTTCTGCTTACTGTGAAAGCCTTAAAGAATGTAAATTTAATTTTGTTAAGGCTGAAAAATAGTAGCTAGGAAAAACAAAGTTAATATAAAAACTGCCATGTTTATTTTTCATTTGTATAGATTTCTTTTTAAAGAAAACTTTCATTTAAAGCTTTCTAGAAAAAGCATATATGAGTCTGTGTATGTGCACACATGCACACACTCAAATACACAAACACACATTCACATACACATGCCTAAATCCATCAGTTTGATTGTATGAAATACACTGTATGATGGTTTCTTCATTGAAGGCTATGGACTGTAATCTATAATGCTGGTGCATTGAGAGTTGGTAGATTTTTCTCAGCTTCCCAGTCTAGGGAAAGGAAAGTCACTGGCTCCAGTTTGTCTAGCTAGCTTCTGTATTTAAAATAGAATTAGACTTGGGATCTCCCTCTTTTTAGTGCAATGTTGTGCAATGTCATGAGCAAATCATCCCCATCATCACCAGGATCATCATCCTTGTCATCATCATCATCATCATCATCATCATCATCATCATCATCATCTTCAATATGCAAAGTTCATGAGATTGCAGCAAGATCTCTCAAGATTTTGCCCATGTTTGCCAGAGTCTTCCTGTATAAGATTATTATACATGGCTCATCAGATTTACAAAACTGTGATAATTATTATTATTATTTGGGGGAGCATCTGGTAGATGCTATAACATTCATGAGCACTATGTATGTTGCTGACTTCTGAAAAATGGTATAACTGTATTTCTTGATCCATTCAATAAACACAGTATATACACATAGGTGCTTGATATCTTTCCCTTAGGTTTTTTGCACTGAAGATCTTTAACATTAAGTAAGCTTCTCCAGAATAATTTTGAGAGTACATAAGCAGTGCTTTGCTGGACTGGACCTCTGGTCTATCTAGTCCAGCTATCTGTTCTCACAGTGACTACCAACTAGTCCACTTGTCTCTCAGCAGATGGTCTACATAGTTAGTTACAAGGTTAATAGCCATTGAATCCCATGACATCCATGTACTGGCCCAACCTTTTTCTTGAAGCCAATCAAGCTAGAAGCTAGCACCACATCTTGTGATAGCAAATTCTATAGTCAATTTCATTGGGTGACCATTGGCTCTATTATTCTGAAAAGGAGAAAACAGTTTTTTCTAGTCCACTTTATCCACACCATGCATAATTTTGTACACCTCAATCATATAGCTTCTCATTTAACTCCTTTCTATATTAAAAAGGCCCACAGTTGATATCTTCATTGAACTGTTGATATTTCATCCAAGGTCTCTTCACAAATTTCTCTAATGATTAAGAAGGAAGAACTAATAACCAACAGTTGTACCTTCTCCAAATTAAGTAATTGTTTTTCCAGATTCAGTCCCTTAGAATGAATAGCATAGGTCCATCACTGCTCAGTCCCTCCGGGTTCAAAGCTATTCTTCATTTTCCCATTATAAAGAAAATTGTTCTCTCACACCAGTGATAAGAAAATGTACACCTATGATTATTTTTATTTGTTATATGTTATATGAAAACAGTTTGGTTACTGTTAACCAACTTAAATAGTCCAGTTTACAGATTTAAGGGCCTTGATCAAGTACTCCAACGGGCCTCCAACCATATTATCTTTAATCATTAATTTCCCTAGGGTACAATATGTGACTCTGCAGGTAAAATGATTCATTCAGTTATAGTTATCTAATAATTTTCTGACAGTGGATTATCTCATCTTACACCACAACTGCATGTTCTTTTAGCATACAGTAAATGGATCCTGACAGATATAAAATATTGTGACTCTTGATCTCATTGTCCAATCTTGCTTAGTTTAGAAAGAGATTGGTTGGATTTTTTTTAAAAAAAACAATATGTTCTTGGTTCATATATTCAGCAGAACTCACCCAAAACCATTCTGTGGTGGTATACTATGGGTCTGTTTGGGAGCTGATTCTTCATGAGAATATTTAGGAAATATACCGTACTTTACCCATTCCATTAGTGAGTCTTCATTCTTGGTTAATTTTTCATTTCTCGGTTTCAGAAGTAAGCTTTCCAATGACTCCAGTCCTGATATGAATTACCTTCTTAGAGAAAAGAGAAATAGTTTTCTATGCAACAGTTCTTGAGCGATGCCTTGTTGTATTGTGTGCCCTATTGCAGTAACAGGATAAGGCAGAATGATGGATATGGCACATTTAAAAAGGGTGGAGCTTGCAGTGAGATGCTGCAATGCTACTTTTGTCATTTTAACAAAGGCAACAAGAACCTATGAAAGGCTATCATACTGACTTAATAATTAGACTTCTTATGTACAGTCATGATAGACTGGATGAAGAGATGAACTTCTTCTTTTTAGATGGCAATGTGGCAAATATTTAAAAAAAGAATTGCCAATGTTTCACACTTTCTACCACTACAACATGATTGTCTAGCAATCTTGATAATGTTTTTCTTTGACCCAATTTTCTTCTCCCCCCCTTTATTCATTCTCACTGTTTTAATACTCTTTATTATTTCCTAATTATCAGCTACTCTTCTTTAATTGTGTCAGAATACATATCTCTTGCACATGCTATACACAACTCCCTGGATCATTCGTGTTTGGGCTGTTTTTGATTCAGAAATTATTAAAATACTTGAAAGCATATTTTTAAGAAATAGAGGAATTTTCAGTGGTCTATACCACAATAATTTATTTTGTTGGAACTGCTGCTGTGTAGCAGTTAAAATTTTAATGCTTCCTACACCTTTAAATACTTTTTAATTGGACTTCCAAAATTTAAAAGATGCTTTTACTGCTAGTGATAATATAAGTAGACTAAATATTTTATGATCTTTATATTTAGAATCAAGTAGATAGCAACCTTGACTCACTTTGTGTTTATATTTTGCAAAAAGATGATACAATAGGATTTCTATTCATATTACGTCATAAAAGAGACTTGCACCATCATATTATTTTATGTAACATTGCTTTCTTCAATAATACAAGGAATGGGAATTATTGGATCATAACAGGTGACATTCTGCAGTAATCCAAGCAATTTTTCATAAATGAATCTAATATCTAATCAATGCATATAATACAAATTCAAACCAGTCTAATGAACATTTTTCAGTTGTATTGATTATGGTATGGTAACATTGTATTGTACTGGAAACAGTGAGATTAATCTTTGATTGGATTGGTGATATCTTGAGGAAGTGGACTTACAGGAAAAACTTTGGTCAGATATCTATGTTCAATATGTGGACAGTGGAAGACAGAGGCTCTAGAGTAGAGTAGAGTAGAGTAGAGTAGAGTAGAGTAAAGTAAAATAGAGTAGAGTAGAGCAGAGCAGAGCAGAGCAGAGCAGAGCAGAGCAGAGCAGAACAGAACAGAACAGAACAGAACAGAATAGAATGGAATAGAATAGAATTCTTTATTGGTCAAGTGAGATTGGACACAAAAGGCATTTGTCTCCGATGCATAAGCTCTCTGTACATAGAAACAACAAAAGTGATAGATCATAGATCATAAGATTCTAATAACAAGTGATAATGATTAGATACTAATAGGAGAAGTTAGTAGGAAAGATGAGAACGTAAGGAAGATGAGAAGATGAGAAGGATAATAGCAGTACAGCCTACTACACGGGTAAGTATCTTTAGGCCTAAGACACTGCTGTGGGAATTAGGTGTTCAGCAGAATGATGGTGTCAAGAGTGGGGAAAAAAACAACTTTATGTCTAGTTGTTTTGGTGAGAAATTGAAACAGTTATGTTCAAGATGTGAGGGCTCTGTAGATATTTTCTCAGCCCTCTTTCTGCTTCATGTAGTGTACAGATCCTTGGTGGAAGGCAGGCTGGTTGCAATTGTTTTTTCTGAGTCAAGACAGGGGAGGAAATCTTGAATGTACTGTAAATATGATATTGGTACTTCAGAATTCAAAGTTAGTTTAGTTACTCATATGTGACAACAGAAGCCTTGGGAAAGAGAAATGTGGTGAGTGAGAACAAAACAGACTTGGTCCAGATGTTTCATAACCACAACGTTTTGTATACATTTACCTGTGCAGTAGTCCTCTACGTATGACCACAATGAACCCAAAATTTCCAATGCCAAACAAGATAGTTGTTAACTGAATTTTGCACCATATTACAATCTTTCTTCCCACAGTTGCTAAGTGAATCACTGCAGTTATTAACTACTTCTCTATTGATTTTGATTGTCAGAAAGTCACAAAAGGTGATCACATGATAATGGGACATGGCAACTGTCATAAATGCATGCCAAATGTCTAAATTTTGATCACATGACCATGAGATGCTACAACAGTCATAAGTCAATATTTTTAGTGCTATTGTAACTTTGAATGGTCACTAAATGAATGGTTGCAAGTTGAGGACTTTGCCAACTTGACCCTAGTTTTTTCTAACTTACAGAAACAAAGGATATCCTTTTGTGGATCTCCTACCTCATAACGTATTTGATCAAAGTCTTGGGATGTAGTAAACAGCCTGAATATGTCAAGTAGAAAACTGCAGGTACTCTAAAATTTACATTCTATTAATGTTAAATGAAGGAGGATATAGATGCAAGTAATAAAGGTTAAGAAACTATACTTATGTGTGGCAAACAGAACTTTAAAAAGACACACAAAAAGAAACTCCAAACCAAAACTAAATTAATCTGTCGTGCTTTTTAACAGTAATTTAGCCGGTTCAGATTTACTGATTAAAGTTTCAGATCAAGTGAAAGACCAACTCAGTTTAGAATAACACTGTGCCAAAAAAGTTTTCTGTCTCTTCCCACCATCCTCATTCAATTTGAAAGAAAAGAAAAAGCTCTTTATTTTATTTATTTTATTTTTTGTAAAGAAGAAAATTTTGTGAAATTTGAATCAGTGAAGTATGTTAAATCTCAAAGAAAGAAATTATGGACATATTATTCATATGTGTGTGTGTGTGTGTGTAAAACATGAAAGTTAAGTTCAGTTTAAGTTCTGATATTTCACTAGAATATCAGTTAGGAAAAGATAGTCAATATTTGAACATGTGGAGTAAGACACAAAAAGGATTTGTTTTTCAGTAAATCAGTACAACTATTTAAAGGCAATATTGTTCAAGGACAGATAATGTACTAATAGATTTGTCTCACTGTAACTCATTTTTTGTATAACTTTAAGGTTACTTGTTCTTATGAATTGTGGAATAAATGCCCACTAAACAGTCATTAAACTTTGGAGCAATTTCCTGTACCCAGAACAGGCGATACATAATTTCATGTTGCATTCATTCTTTGTGCGAAGAATTATAGGCTACATAATTTGCTGCAATGCTTTACTTCTCTTGTTAAATTGTTCTGTAAACATGATATATACCAAAACATCATTTTTGTTACACAAAGATTACAGTAAATATTTAATTTCACATATTTTATTGTTTTCAAATGTTGCCACTTGCCTATTATTTAGGTCATTTTTTTATGTTTACCATCCCAGATATGTTTCAGTATCAAATGGTATATGGGTATACAGATAGATTTTCAGATTCTATGCAGTTAGTAATTGACTACCTCTGAATATATATATCCATATTCAAGATTATATATCTATATTCAAGAGCAACATGATAACTTCTTCCAACATTCATTACCCTTTTAAGCTTCAAACTTGGTTAGCAAGGAGACCTATTAGGCAGATTTTTTTAATTTTAATTTTTTTATTTTTTATTCTCCATATTGTGTTATCTGAAATGTGACTGCTAAAAAGCCAACACTGTATTTTGCCTTAATGCATTGAAATGAAAAGTAATGGCTGATTATTGTAGGAAATATCAGTTTGAAAAATAGAGTAGAACAATTCATGCTTTTAAGAAGAAAATCATAATGCATCCTATGCTAAGAAATGTTGAAACTGTGAAAAGATAAGAGATAAACTATTTTAAGTTTCTAAAAGGAAAGAAAGGTCATTACTGAAGCACTGATAAACCAAAGCTTCGAAATAGAAGGAGCGCACAATCCTGTTCATTTGGTCAGTCTTACAAAAATGATTCTGGAAATGTAAAGCTTATCAAATAAAGTAAACTTCAAATAAAAGTCACCAAGATGATTAAATATTGAGCAATGTTAATTTGCATGTTACCAAAAATACTCAAAAAATTATCTCTGAAATACAGTGGTTTACAGTTAAATAAAAAATGCAGAACAATGCATAAACCGAAAATAGTGGGATTTAAAGCAATCATTATGTCTGCTTCCTGATTAAGTCTGATCAGTATCTTTGAATATTTGAAAATTTGAAAAGGACCACTGTATCTTAATACTATATAACATGCAGTATCTTCAAGTATTGATTAGGTACAAATCTACTTGAAGTAGTGTTCAAATGTGCCCTAAAAGATTCAGATTATGAATGTATTCCCCAACTTTTGGGGCCTAAATGTGCAAGGAAGATCTACATATTACATCTACAACCAACTGATTTTGTCAAATGATGTTATTTGGAAATCTAAAGGGTTTTGTAAGAGTATATTTGGAACTTCTAGTGAGTGCCATGTTTATATCATTATAGTCTGTTACTGGTAGATAAAGCAATATGGCATCTGATATTAATCTGATATTCCTAAAAGAGCTAATATCCTTCTGGTAATGTAAATTTGAAGAATAGGACTCACTAGAGGTCATATTTTCAGAGATTTTTCCTTAGCAGATTCTTCAATGCTTTCAATAAGGCGTTGTGTCAGAATCCATTTATATCATATTCATAAATGGAATGTTTCAAACATTATTCCATGGATTCTGCCATCTCCCGAAGAGAATAGAATAGATGTGTATTGAACCGGTATAGGGCATTTCAAAGGAAAGGAGAAGCCTTTTGAACTGGGGAAACAAAAGGGGGGGCTAGCATCTGGCTTTTGTCACGGAAGACAGCTATAAACATGAAGGGTCCTATGTTCCTTTTCCCCACGAGATGGATGATACGAGAGAAAGGATGGGGGACTGACCAAATGGGGTTAAGGGGGGTTAAGCTGGGAACTCTTTATAAGGGTTTACTTCATGGGATAATATTAAGTCCTGTCTCGTTTCCTACAACCAAGCATGTCATAGTAAAGATTCTTTTTGGAATAGATTTGACTCCAAGAATTTTGTCTTCCTAAGACGTGGTTTGGGGTGGGTCCTGACACGTTATAAATGATACTGAATTAGTTATAGAATAGGCAGATATATAAACATTTTAAATAAACAAACAATGTTTGTTTGGTAGAGCTTCTAATGTTATGGAAAAATTCTTAAAAATTCAGAGAAATATTCAGAGATGTGTTTGCCTTGAAAGTAGCCCATGTTGAACTCTATAGCATAGTCAATCATCAGGAGCTGGCCACAGGACACGTTTTGTAACATTTTGCATTATGTCATAAATATTTTATGACAATTTTTATCTCATAAATTTTTGGTAAAATTTGCCAAATTTCAATTCCACAAGAGTCATGGGTTAGTTAGCCTGTAAGTTAGCCCATTTGAGGTACGTTAGTTTTAAAATGGTTGCCCTAGGATTCACTGTTTTGCCTAAACAGAGATTATAGATACAAGACTTTTTATCGTATATAGATTTTCATGGAGGAAACTGTTGAAGGAAAAGTCTTCAGCATGGTTCAGTCCAAGCTGGGAATAAACAACATGGTAACTGCTTTAGAAAGAAAGTTGCAGTTTATTGAAGGGGAGAGCCAGACAGAAAGATGGCTCTGGAAGAAAAAAGAGAAAAAGCTCGTGTAGTAGGGAGTCCAATATGCTACTGGGGAAGAGCAGAGGGCTAGTACTAGTAGCGCCAGAAAGAATGAAGCGACTGGGCCAAAGCCGAAAGGACGCTCAGCTGTGGATGTGTCTGGTGGTGAAAGGAAAGTCCGATGCTGTAAAGATTTTTTCTCCATAGGAACCTGGAATGTAAGATCCATGAATCAAGGAAAGTTGGACGTGGTCAAACAAGAGATGACAAGACTGAACATCGACATCTTAGGTATCAGTGAACTAAAATGGACAGGAATGGGTGAATTTAATTCAGATGACCATCAGGTATACTACTGCGGGCAAGAATCCCTCAGAAGAAATGGAGTAGCCTTCATAGTCAATAAAAGAGTAGGAAAAGCAATACTGGGATACAATCCTCAAAATGACAGAATGATCTCAGTTCGAATCCAAGGCAAACCATTCAATATCACAGTAGTCCAAGTCTATGCCCCAACCACCAGTGCTGAAGAGGAAGAAATTGACCGGTTCTATGAAGCCCTACAGCACCTTATAGAACTAACACCCAAAAATGATGTCCTTATCATCATGGGGGATTGGAATGCTAAAGTAGGAAGCCAAAAGATAACTGGAATAACAGGCAAGTTTGGCCTTGGAGTGCAAAATGAAGCAGGGCACAGGCTGATAGAATTCTGTCAAGAGAATACGATGGTCATAGCAAACACTCTTTTCCAACAACCCAAGAGACGGCTCTACACATGGACATCACCAGATGGTCAACACAGAAATCAGATTGACTATATGCTCTGCAGCCAAAGATGGAGAAGCTCTATACAGTCAGTAAAAACAAGACCAGGAGCTGACTGTGGCTCAGACCATGAGCTTCTCCTTGCAAAGTTTAGGCTTAAACTGAAGAAAGTAGGGAAAAGCACTAGGCCACTCAGGTATGAATTGAATCATATCCCTGTTGAATATACAGTAGAGGTGACAAATAGATTTAAGGAATTAGATCTGATAGACAGAGTGCCTGAAGAACTATGGACAGAGGTTCGCGACATTGTACAACAGGTAGCAACCAAAACCATCCCAAAGAAAAAGAAATGCAAGAAAGCAAAATGGCTGTCTGAGGAAGCTTTGCAAATAGCTGAGGAAAGGAGGGAAGCGAAAGGCAAGGGAGAAAAACATAGATATGCCCAATTGAATGCAGAATTCCAGAGAATAGCTAGAAGAGATAAGAATGCCTTCTTAAATGAACAGTGCAAAGAAATAGAAGAAAACAATAGAATAGGGAGGACCAGAGATCTTTTCAAGAAAATTGGAGAGATGAAGGGAACGTTTAATGCAAAAATGGGCATGATAAGGGACCAAAATGGCAGGGACCTAACAGAGGCAGAAGAGATTAAGAAGAGGTGGCAAAATTACACAGAAGAACTATACAAGAATGAGCTTAACGTCCCAGATAATCACAATGAGGTGATCACTGACCTGGAGCCAGACATCCTAGAATGTGAAGTGAAGTGGGCCTTAGAAAAGCTGAGCAACAACAAAGCTAGTGGAGGTGACAGTATTCCAGCTGAGCTATTCAAAATCTTAAAAGACAATGCAGTAAAAGTGCTACACTCAATTTGCCAGCAAATTTGGAAAACTCAACAGTGGCCACAGGATTGGAAAAGATCAGTTTACATTCCAATTCCAAAGAAAGGCAGTGCCAAAGAATGTTCAAACTATCGCACCATTGCACTCATTTCTCATGCTAGTAAAGTCATGCTTAAAATCCTACAAGCTAGACTTCAGCAGTATGTGGATCGAGAACTACCAGAAGTACAGGCAGGATTTCGAAGAGGCAGAGGAACTAGAGATCAAATTGCCAACATACGCTGGATCATGGAGAAAGCTAGGGAATTCCAGAAAAACATCTACTTCTGCTTCATTGACTATGCTAAAGCCTTTGATTGTGTGGATCATAACAAACTGTGGCAAGTTCTTAAAGAGATGGGAGTACCAGACCATCTTATTTGTCTCTTGAGAAACCTATATGCGGGTCAAGAAGCAACAGTGAGAACTGGACATGGAACCACTGATTGGTTCAAAATTGGGAAAGGAGTCCGGCAAGGCTGTATACTGTCGCCCTGCCTATTTAACTTATATGCAGAGCACATCATGAGAAAGGCAGGGCTAGATGAATCAAAAGTTGGAATTAAGATTGCCGGAAGAAATATCAACAACCTAAGATATGCAGATGATACCACTCTAATGGCAGAAAGTGAAGAAGAACTAAAGAGCCTCTTGTTGCGGGTGAAGAAGGAGAGTGCAAAACTTGGGTTGAAACTTAACATTAAGAAAACCAAGATCATGGCATCCGGCCCTCTCAATTCCTGGCAAATAGATGGGGAAGAAATGGAGGTAGTGACAGATTTTATTTTCCTGGGCTCCAAGATCACTGCAGATGGGGACTGTAGCCAAGAAATTAAAAGACGCTTGCTCCTGGGGAGGAAAGCCATGGCAAATCTAGACAGCACACTAAAAAGCAGAGACATCACCCTGTCAACAAAAGTGCGTATAGTCAAGGCTATGGTCTTCCCAGTTGCAATGTATGGCAGTGAAAGTTGGACCATAAGAAAGGCTGAGCGCAAAAGAATTGAGGCCTTTGAACTATGGTGCTGGAGAAGACTCCTGCGAGTCCCTTGGACTGCAAAGCGATCAAACCGGTCAGTCCTAGAGGAGATCAATCCCGACTGCTCTTTAGAAGGCCAGATCCTGAAGCTAAAACTCAAATACTTTGGCCACCTAATGAGAAGGAAAGACTCACTGGAGAAAAGCCTAATGCTGGGAAAGATCGAGGGCAATAGAAGAAGGGGACGACAGAGAATGAGGTGGCTGGATGGAGTCACTGAAGCAGTAGGCGTGAGCTTAAATGGACTCCAGAAGATGGTAGAGGACAGGAAGGCCTGGAGGAACATTGTCCATAGGGTCGCGATGGGTTGGACACGACTTCGCAGCTAACAACAACAACAACAGTAGGGAGTGGTAGGTTTTTATACCTTCTGGAGCCTTTTGTTTGTAGTTGTTCCTGTGGCATGAACTTTGATCTGATTCTGGTATTCTGATGGTGGTGGGTTAATCCTATTATGTCCCAAAGGTCATATCCTCCTGATGACTCTTAGATTTTTGGTGTGAGGGAGTGTGGATTCTAGGGATCTTTCTTCCTAATCCCAGTTTCCTGACTCCAGTCTTTCTGACCAGATTATCACATCTGCATTTCTACAGACTTGGTTTCTGTTTGGCATAGAGAGAATTTGAGGGGTTGTGTGTCGGTTTCTGCCTTTAAAATCCTTTAGGGAAATATATTCTGCCTTTTAAATATTTCCAAAAATATTTCTTTTTCTGGGGGGGGGGGGCTGACTTCCCACAAAACATAGACTACTATAGAAACCAGTTTCATCTTGAATATTCTTTATAGTTCAATAAAAGACAAAAGAGGCAATTCTGATTACAGCTTTATATCTGTATAATCATATTGGCATGAATCTTTCATTTGGCATGAACCTTTCATTATCCTTTGGCAACAGGAATATAATGCTTTGGACTTAATTTAAAACAACCTTTTAAATATGGCTATTCTTTGATTAAACCAGTGCAAATCAAGTTCTGAAGCTCCATTATTTATCTGTTTAAGATACGTTGACAGATGACTGTGAATAATCACATCATAAGGTCTAGAAGCCTTTTAGGAGAGAGCAAAAAATTGACAAAGCATTCTTAAAATTAGGAACGCAATTGCTTTGAAAACTTCTGATTAACTTTATTACACTTGCAAATCTTGACAAATAAAAATTCGATGCTGCTCCTTTGCATGATCACAAAAGTGCTCAGGGCAAACACAAAAATATTTTCAAAAGTGTGCTATCATTTCATCTTAGATCTAGAAATTTCATATCTCTGTCCATGCATTTCAGTTAAAATAATTAGCCATACCTTTTCCTAGCATATTCTTTACCATTTCTACTTTGTAGTCAATTTCCTGTGCCTGCTGCCTTATTTTATTTATTTTATTTTATTTTATTTTATTCCATTTATATCCTGCCCTTCTCCGAAGACTCAGGGCGGCTTACAAGCTAAATATCTAAATATTTCATACTTCAGAGTTTCCCAATATCTTGTTCACTTTCTAAAAGAAATAAAGAAAATAAAACAGTAAAATGGCATTTATGTGGTGTTATAACATATTAACTGCCTCTTATTCTATGAATCTTCCCTGAGGTGTAGTATAAATATTGAACTGAACTTTTAATTGTTTTAATTGTTCATCTCATTTTTTAAAATAACCACTCCATAAACAATTGAAATACAGAAAAACAATCAAAATGACAAAAGTCAATAAAATGGCTCCCAAATCTACGTTTTGATCTAAAATAGCTTTTAGAAAGTGTATAAATGTAGAATCTACTTACAGGTCAGTAGAAAACCTGGCAGATGATTTATTAACTGCTATAGGTTTTTTAAAAAGAAGAAGAATTTTCAGCTAATTTAGATAAAGGAATTTGATTCAGACCAGTGTTTTTTCAAACTTGGCAACTTTAACATATATGGATTTCAACTCCCAGAATTCCCAAGCCAGCAGTTCTGAAAGTTGAAGTCCATACATCTTTAAAATCACCTAGTTTGAAAAACAGCTGATTTAGACTGAACTGTGCTCAGTCATCTCTCTTTTGCAGAATCAATCCAGCTATATTCATTCAATTAAGACATTAAAAACTATTAACATATGAAAAGAAAAAGCATTTCACAGAAGAGGTCATTTGTTTTTCATCTTAAAAAAGAAAACCTATCTGCAAGAGAAGCCCAGCAGTTCAGACTTCCTCTCACATTTACATTTAGCAAAGTCACATTGGACAGCTTAGATTTTATGGGGGAAGAAGCACTGAGATCAGCCTATAAATCTTGAACTTCTTTGTGTGATTAATCCATGATGTTATTGTTGTTGGTATCATCTATACATTAGAAGTGACTCTTTTGAATTGGGCCTTTAGAGTCACACAGAACATTAATTTGTACATTTGGGCTGGGAAAATTTGACCCAGCATCCCTCACCTGTGGATAAATTAGTATGAGTCACTTGGAATTGGTTTTAAGGACAGAATGGGCATCTTAATTTTAGGTCAAGAAATGATGTCAATAGGAACCTTTAAAAAATTGAAACTTCCTATGTTACCTATGTTACCACTTGGAAAGATTTTCAGAGGCAAAATACTGTAGCTGCCTTGATCCCTTCTTCGCCCCTAAAAATCCTAATGGGCACTCCTTATAACTCAGAATACCCTATTTGTTCTCTCATTTTGTAGGAGATTATATTGTGAGAGCCCAATCCTGAGTCCTCAGGATCAGTTACCCACATTTCACTTTGAAACAGCTTATGTCTGTAGCTTTCCTTAATATGATAACATTTTTACTTACTTAGATCTTCAAATTGTAAATTATTTCAAGAAATTTCAATTGCTCTTGACTTGTCATTTCATAGTAAGAATTTTATATTGCATTTAGGGAAGTGAGCTAGCAATGTTTATTTTCTAAGAGTTCCAATTAAAAGCTTGTTCAGACGTTCCCTTTGCATCTTCAATCCTTCTTCTAATCATACTATTGATACACACTAATTGAAAGGATACTCTCCTTGGTTAGACCATAGTTATTTGCAGCAGGAAGCTATACAAAGAACATTGGTAGTAGAGAATGCCAACTAATGTTGAAGTGTTTGCATTTTCTGGAGGATTGCAGAATACTGTGTTGTAAGCAGAGATATTTTGTAATATCAATTATCAGGACAGCTAAGACTTGAGGAAATCATTCTGTGCCCCTGCATTAACTTGAATAGATAAAAAGAATGCTTGACAGAGACTTTCTACTACTCAGAACACTTGAGACTCACAATCTGATAGTGGGAACTGGACAGAGAAATGCATAGTTTTGTGACTAGTATTGGGGGAACCTTTCACTAAATTATTAAGTGTAAAAAAGGAGGGATAGAAATTTTAAAAATCTCATTAATTTGTGTCTTAAAGGATGTTTGACCCAGCTTTAATTTGGCTATTTATTAATACCATATTTCAAAATTTATATAACAATTCTAGAATAAATAATTTATTTACCTATATTTTATTGTATTTTAAAAGCTTCCCTACTAGCTGTTCTGATGTTCTGCTGGCAAAAAGAAACCACAAAAGGATATTTTTCTGGAAGATTTTTGCATTATCTTCCTACTCCATTTTAGGAATACAAAAAAGAAAAGAAAAGAAACCATGGAAAGATTTATAAAATTATTGACTTGCATGAATGGTCAATGCATAATGATTTGTTGTCACCTGGAATAATTGCAGGATTATTTATATAGGAGCTAATTAATTTGTGGAATTCATTAGCAAAAGTTCTGACTGTGGCCCATAAATTGAATAGCTTTGAAAGGAAAAAGAATAGATCTATAAAGGACTAAGTCTTGAAGACTTCGCTTTACTTCTGCATTAGATATATGTCTCCAAATGCAGGGGAATCAGTGGTGGAAAAAATATATGTTTCCATCTTTTCCTGGTGAGCACCACAGAGTCATCTGGTAAGCCACTGTAAGAAACAAAATTCCAAGTTTTGATCAGAACCAACAAGACTTCAGTTACATAGTATGTCTTAATTGTGGTGGCCTTTGGGGAGATCTATAACTCTCTAAGTAATTCATTTTGAACAAACATTCCTGTAAAATTATTTTAAAATACATTAAATTAGCACCACAAAAATTATTAACATTAAAAAAGTCAACAATTGTCCACCGGCATGAAGTTTTATGCACATATATGGCAGAGATGATGTTTTTATTCTTGTCAAATTTCATCAGAGTGTAGAGTCTCAAAACTACAAAATGAAGTTCTCTAATTTTAATCCTCAACACTCAAAACACTGGCTGTTAAAATCTCAGGTCAAATTTTTTTGGCTGTTATCTGATTTTATGCCATCAGCTGTAAATCTTAATGCTCTATTACCTTTGCTTCTGTTTTTATGTAATATATAAGTGTCTGATTGGATAGTGCACAAAACAGTTTTAAAAACTGGTAATTACATTTAATTTAACTAAAACAAACTGGCCCAGGCCTGAAACTGTGATAAAAGTTTTGAAGTCAAAATGTTTAATTTTTAAATAGTAATTTTATTATAGATTACAATTATATCAGTAAAAACTAATACAGTACAAACTATAAAAAAGAAAAAAAAGAAGGGCTAGAAATAAATAATATAGTAAAGAAAAAGAAAAGAAATATATGATATAGTTCCCACTTCCCTTCATTCATCATAACAAGTATAAACTACAAACTATTTTACCACTTTCTCTTAAAATACATCAAGTGATCACTTCTTCCCAGCAGCACTTATAGCCTATAGACTCTGTAAGACTCTGTAAGAAATGGAATCTGGGAAGAAGTGATCACTTGATGTATTTTAAGAGAAAGTGGTAAAATAGTTTATAAATTAATTTAATAGTGAGACCATTGTTTAAAAATGTACTTCAATGTATCCAATTTTAAAATATTTTGCTTCATTCTGTAATTGTAAGTTGTTTGACTCTTCAGTTTCCCTAGATCCTTGTAGTGTCCAATTTTAAAGTCTTGTACAGTTTTTTTTAAAAAAAATTCAAAACAAATGCATAATCCCATGGGTAGCACTTGTTATGGTTAGTTCCAAAATCTTATTTCAAACTTACCTTACCATTTGTAGCTTTTTAAAATCAAAATTTCAATTGCCCTTTTGCTGTTTATTTTTTTCAAAACTTATATTTAAAACTTCTTTCACTAAGGACTGAAGTAAACTCACCTGGTGCGTAAAACATGTTGATCCAAAGGCTCTTAATAAGTGAGAAGCAGTTAACTAGCAATTTCTGAAAGGATTAAAAAAGGAAATACTATACAAAATTAGGGTCCTTTTAAAGGTGCTGAGTACAGTTGGAGCAAGATGGCTATTTGTTTGTCTACCAGACCTCTAAACCTGCCAGAGTCTGTTATCTTGCAATCTGCTTCTGAGGAGCAGCCATCTGGAGCACTTATGGACAATCTCAAGTCCTCTACTTATCTGGAGGGGAATTATCAAAAACTCAGTCTATCCACTGGCTCTTTATTCTGCTGTGGTTCTTGGCTCCATTTTTTGCGACGCCATCTTCAGTCTGCCATTTCTTCCCTGGATGTCTTAATTTTGAATAATTCTAGATCTCACTAACATTATAAAAAGTATTTTCAACTATAAAAAGGCAGTTAGTGAGCACTATTTGCCATTGGAACATGTCTGGTAAAGTTAGAACAGAATATGAAATAAAATTTGGATGAACCATTTAAATTTTAAGACATATTTAAAATGGTATTTCATATTTAAAATAGTATTTCCTTTTTTAAAGCAAATGAGATTATAAATGTTCAGAGGTACATGTAGATTAACTCAAGAAAAAAATCAGTTTATCAGTCTGTGATACTGTTAAAATCTAATTGATTATATGCCATCAAAACATTTTTTACTATCAGCAGTCACATATTCTCCATGATGTAAAAATTTACCAGTCCTCAGAAAATTATTTTGCTGAAACTTATTTTTTATTTAGAAGAATATTCCTAGTGATCTCCATAGGAACTTACTATCCAGAGCTAAGGGAAAGCTGGAGGAACATTTTCTTTCAGGAGTACAATAATAACTCTCCATCTATAATATACCTAATAATTATCAGTCTTTGCTTTACTTCCATTGTTAAATCATTTTTTTCCAAAAGAAAAAAAACCTCAAATTGTTATTATATGCCGATCCACAACTTTCTATAGAAATTGAAATCCCCAGCTGAACAATGCCTATAATACAAACAGCCAAAATAGTGGGTAAAACTATTGAGTTTTTCTGAAGTCTTCAATAGCCAACAAATTACAAAAAGTGGGAAATGGGGAAATAAGGAAATTCATAACAAGTCCAGATGTTTCCTGAGGTCTGCAGTGCAAAATCAGTCTCAAAGTGAAGATTACAGAATAAATGTATTTGATAGCATGTATTAATGTTAATTTTCATCTAACTGTCAGGGAGAAAAGAACTTGGTTTACTTCCACAACTCAGAAAATACAAAGGCTAGTATTTCTTATTTTTTGCTTTGTCCACGGGCAGAAATAAACATATGAAGTCTGTATATTAGCAGAGCTGAGAGAAATTTATGTGGATAAACCAAACTGCATACTGGTTGAAGGGCTTGCAAATTCAAATTACTTTACCCTGAGTTGCTGAAAACCTATTTCTTTGGAGACACCATTTTCTCGGTTTCATAAAAAAATCCCCTATCATAAGAGCTCAGGGTGGGGAGTTGCATTGGTTAGGGCCAGCCAACATGGAATTAATTAATTTGCAGAATTCATATATTTTCATTTCATAAAATGTGATTGTATGTTTTTCCTATAGAATATAGGTCAAACACACAAACGTCAGTCTCTAAATGAAAAGGTTATAAACTCTGTAAAAAGTATGTTTAGAGTTATTTCATACTTTTTATTATCTATTTCTATTCCGATGAAGATCTCTTTATTTGAATTAGTCTAAATTAAACTCCCACCTTTTTCCCTTTTCCTTTATAGATTGGCAGATTGCTACCCTTTCTATGCTGTTGGGTGGTGCTGCCATAATTCTTATAGCTTTCTTGGTTGGACTAATTTCTATCTGTGTGGGATCACGGAGGAGGTTCTACAGGCCCGTCGCTGTCATGCTGTTTGCAGCAGGTAAGTTCTGAAATATGTACATTAGATAGCTGCTACTTTCTCAAGAATAGAGACAAAACATCTCTGATAATCCAAAAATAATTCTTTCATTTCAGATTGTTCAGCTTTTGTTTACATGGCCAAGAAATCCCAAGATTTTCCTTCCAGGCCAACTCTTTCTATCGTTTAAAGTTTGAAGAGCATTCTTTATCAGAGGGCAAAATCCCAGTGGCAACTGAATGAAGGAGGGATTCTGTATCTATTTTTTCAGCCTGGGTGTCATCCCTCCAATCTAAGCATTAGAAGAAATAAAGCACATATTGTCACTTGATAATAGTAGTATCTTATCTTGTCCGGCATTGCTTGCTTGACATTTTTAAAACACAGTGTAGGTGATTATAATAGATACCATTCCAGGTCTTTGTAGAAACTTAAGGGACTTTATCTTTCAAGGTACAGTGTCTGTGTTCTTTAGGATTAGTTTTGGAAATCATTCATATAAAAAATAAATAGGATTAAACTCAAATGTGCTAATATTTTTTATGCTCCACAGAAAGCCTTACTTTCATTGTGTTTGTGCTTTGCCTTTTGTTATTTATTTTAATAGCCTTCATACTATATAAATCCCTTATTTTTCAAAGGAAAGGGATTACATGAAGAAATTATTTTTAAGGCTCATATGAAAACTCAGGGATGTTCTCTAGTGGAATACACTGTATAACAAAATCATCATTTGATATGGATTTTGATATGGATATTCATCGTTAGCTAATAATAGAGTTTTCCCTTCCTTCCTGTTAAGTTTTCCAGCTGCAGTTTCCTTTCTGTCAATCACGTTTTTGCTGGAACTGAAATAGTAAACTTGTCTGATATACCATAACAGAGAGAGTGACAACTATCTAGTCTGCTAGGTGGATTTTTAAAAATCAATATAAAAGGATGTAGAATCCAGGTTCTTAGTAGTTCAAGGATGAATATAATCAGCGCTTTTTTTGTAAAAGAAAAAGGTGCCGGAACTCACACATGTCATACAACCCGCCTTGCCTACCCTACAAGGTTCCATCCAAAAAAGGTGCCGGAACTCCGTTCTGAGCATTCTATGAGGAAAAAAAAGCCCTGAATATAATTATAAGGAAAAGAATCCTATTGCCCTCTTCTGTTTCCATTATTTTAGTTAAACCGTTTAAGAAGGAAAAGAATACACGTAGGTGTTGTTATAGTGAAGCTGTATCTTTTCAATTTTCAGAACTATTTGCAAGGATTGTTTTGATCTTCGTTCCATTCACTGGCAGAAAACAGGAAGAATTGTATACTAAAAACGTATTTTATTTTAGTTGTTTTACTTAAACATTTGTAGTTCTTCAGCTGCTTTCATTCAAGCCTTTTCACCTCGCGTGGTTTGAAAAAAGCTTCAGTTATCTGACAGAACAAGAAACATGAGGAGGATTATATTAGAGGAAAAAGTATCTTAAGTAGACTTCTCTTAAGCATTTGAATGATAATACAAACAATTCTAAACATTCAACAATTATAAAACTTGTAATAAACAATGCTGCAGAAGCTAGAAAAGAAAACAAGCCATTTATTTATTTATTTATTTAATTTATTATATTTTTATACCGCCCTTCTCCCGAAGGACTCAGGGCGGTGTACAGGGCAATAAATATAAAAACAGAATAGAAAAGTTAAAAAACAATTAAATATAATGCCCAAATTTAAAACAATAATTAAAAACATATTAAAACCCCTGCCCTAACCCATCAAACCAGGTCAGATTGCTCAAATAAATACATTTTTAGATCGCGCCGGAAGGAGCGAAGGTCAGGGGCCATCCGGAGCTCAACCGGCAAGCGGTTCCACAGGTCTGGCACGCCCACAGAGAACGCCCTCCCCCTGGGGGCCACCAATCGGCATTCTTTGATCGGAGGCACCCTTAGTTTTCACATATTTGTTAAGAGTGAAAAGTGTGTGTGTGTGAGAGAGAAATTGGTTCAGTGATGTCCAAAATATATCAGAATAGAAGTTAGTTTGCTATTTTCTCTTGGTTTAGAAGTTCTGTAGAAATAAATGAGACTGCCATTAACAATAGAAAATTGTCAACAATAAAAAAATGCTTCAGTGCCTTGAGATGGTTCTGCTAATAAACAAGAATGGATTTTTTTTTCAAAATGTTTATTCAAATGTCTAAATTTGCATTTACCATCAAAATGTTAGTATAAACTTAAAAGTTAATCCCTCCAATAAACTAACTTTTATTACATGAAGGCTGCTTTTTATAATCAAGAGAGTAAAACAGTTTTTCCTGCAAAAAACCTAAACCTGTCTAGAAAAAAAAAAGAATATACATTTGTGTATTGCATTGTTTTAGAAAAATTAACTTTGACTCACTAATGCTGTGAAGGAAATGAAATGAATTACAGATATAGAATTAAAGAACTTGAAAGGTCATTAACTCCCTATGCAGGGATCAAAATTAAATCATCCTCAAGAGATTGTTGTTTAGCCTTTGACTGTACTCACTCAAAAGAGAAACTCACATTTCCTTGATAAATGAATTAACTGTCCAAATGCTGTTTCCACCAGGAAGTTTTTCCTAATATTTATTTCTATTCTATGTTTCTATTACTTAATAATAATTTTCTGTATCATGCATTGTGGAATGATAAAGAGAAGAACTTCCTGCATCTTCCTACACCACCTCCTCCCCCCTTCTCCTTTTTCCTCCCCCCTCCTCCTGTATATAGGATTACACCAGTGGTGGGATTCAAACATGTGAACAACTGGTTCTCTGTGTGGATGCTGCTTCCGGAAGTCCATTCTGGGCCTGGGCAACAAAAAATTAGCTACCGGTTCTGCCAAAGTGGTGTGAACCGGCTGAATCTTACCACTGAATTACATCCAAAATTACATTTGCTTTTTTAGCAGCCACATCACATTCCTGTAATAAGCTTTTATTCTATTATCCTTTTCACATTTATGTTTTATTTCTTTTTGATAAGTGAAGGACTTTGTATTTGTCTGCATTCATTTATCTTTTCAAATCTTATCAATATCGTATTGGATTTTGTTTTACTTGCATATTAAATGTGATACTATTTAAATATTTATTTAATTCAAATCATAATGATAATTCTACAGCACCTCACTCAAGAATACTCTTAAAGTTCAATTTTTAGTTTAATGAACCTGCCATCTAGTCCATATTTAACTAGCTTGCTAATTAGAATCTCATGGGCCTTTTTAATCACCCTTTCCAATGTCAAGATGTACATGCACTGTGATTTTTTTCTACAATCTTTCAAGATATTGATAATCATAATTAGTTGTTTCTATTTCACCAAATTCTTTCTGCCATATCTTTCAAAGAGAGGAATAAAACATGTCATCATCAAACCATTTGATACTTTGCCTATTCTTCATGATTTCTCACAGTGAATGGACCGAAGTTTGGATAGACCATCAGCAAGTTCTTCAGTTCTTTTTTCTTAGTTGGATGGTTGCTAATTTAACCCCTTTTAACAGGAATACAGGTATTAGTTGTCAACGTATATAGAAAACTAATAGAATAACCAAGAGTATAATGGATTAATGCAGAGGTATGACTAAACACATATTATGAATGCTCAGTTTCACTTAGTCAAATTTAGTCAAAATGGATATTTAAAAAAACATAAACATCTACACATTTATTAATCTTCTGAAGAAATTTGTTTAAAATTGTTTAGGTGATAAACAATATTCCGCATTTTAATTAAAGAATTCAAATTAAAATAATGGAAGTTATGTGCTTTGTATATATATGTAGCTCCCCAAAGTTTTATACACAATTATATACACAATTCCATAGGAATTATATTTAACTACTAGTTAATATAACAAATCATATGTGATAAATGAACTTCCATTGATTATATTACTTCATTAACTTTTTCTGTGTTATAATCTGTTTATAGAAATCATTAATTTTGCCACCTGTGCTCTTGGCAATTCTCATAAAAGTCTGAACAATATAAACAGAAAAAGAATAATGGAAGGGGAACAGGGATTGTTCTTTAGAATCCTCACATGTGTTATTTTGTTCTAATAACATTTGATTTATATATGCTGCTGACTATTTGGATTGATGTATTCTTTGTGGATTAAATATAACTCATTGTGTTTATTGTAATTTCAATGTTACTGAGTATTGGCTAAGCAAATTTAGATTGTGTATTACTTTAAAATGAAACACACATTCCCAAAGGATTCCTATGCAATGTTTTTTTAAATAATGTGGGCTGTTTGCGGGGATTTTTTTTTAAGATTTTCTTTTATTCTACCTTTATTATTTTTATAAATAACTCAAAGGAACAAACATAGCTAATACTCCTTCTTTCTCCTATTTTCTCCACAACAAACCTTTGAGGTGGATTAGGCTGAGAAAGTGGCTGTTTCAAAATTACCCAGCTGGTTTTCATGCCTAGGTCTGGGCTGGAACTCACCCATCTCTTGATTTCTAGCCTGGCCCTCTCTTAGACCATTTGAGTCATTTCTTAGACACTCTCTGAAAAGTTTTGTTTATAAAGAAGAAGCAAATGCTTATAAAATACTAACATGTTACATTTCCTGAAATGTGTCACTTTAAATGGCAGAGGAAACAATAAACAATAGACTGTTTCTTTCATAAAAATTCAATAGCTATGGATTGTTAGGGGGGAAGGAAGGCTTTTGGTCCATACATTATCGGATCCAGTTTGAAGAATTTTTCATTGCTATATTGAAATGATTTGTGTTTTAATCTTTTTGTGTCTTGCTTCTCTGTCTCTCTGTCTTACACTTCTGTAGTGTACCTGCTATGCAGTATTTTTATGGTAGGGCAAAAATCTTCTGTTCCTTTTATTGTATGTATTTTTATGTTTCTTTCTACGTTTGGAAGATTACTGAGATTCGTATTTTTTCCTAGGATTATAGATATCAGTTGACATATGATATGATGTAGAAGATGGATATATTTCTTCTTTGAATAACAAATTTTCTGATCATTGAAGCCCACAAATCTGTTTTTTACCTGTATTACTTTATGGTACCATATCAGTTTCTTTGGTTACCTGAAATGAAAATATACTGTAGTAAAAGCCAATGGTGGAGATTTAATTAATTAATTTATTTATTTAATACTATTTCTATACCGCCCTTCTCCCGAAGGACTCAGGGTGGTGAACAGGGCAAGAATAAAAATACAAATTACAAAAGTTAAAACAAGATTAAATAAATGCCCACATACTAAAATACATCTTTAAAACCTAATAAAATAACAATAGCAAAAAAAAACCCCAATCCCCTCATCAGGCCAGGCCAGCTTGTTCAAAAAAGTATGTTTTTAGCTCGCGGCGAAAGGAGCGAAGGTCGGGCGCCATCCGGAGCTCAACCGGTAGCTGGTTCCATAACTCCGGGGCACCCACAGAGAAGGATCTCCCCCTGGGGGCCACCAGTCGACATTCTCTGACCGGTGGCACCCTGAGGAGGCCCTCTCTGTGGGAACGCACAGGGCGGAGGGAAGTCGATGCCGGCAGCAGGTGTTCCCTCAGGTACTCCGGACCCCTGCCATGTAAGGCTTTGAATACCATTACTAGTACCTTGAATCTCACCCGGAAGGCAACTGGTAACCAATGCAGCTCACGGAGCAGAGGTGTAACGTGGGAATATCGGGAGACTCCCAACACAACTCTCGCGGCTGCATTCTGTACCAGTTGGAGCTTCCGGGTGGTCCTCAAGGGCAGCCCCATGTAGAGAGCATTGCAGTAGTCTAGTTGAGAGGTCACGAGCACATGAGTGACCGTGCATAGATCATCCCAGCTTAGATAGGGCCGCAACTGGCGCACCAGGCGAACCTGGGCGAAAGCCCCCCTAGTCACAGCTCCTATATGATCTTCCAGGGTGAGCCGTGAATCTAGGAGGACTCCCAAGTTGCGAGCCCTATCTACGGGGGGTAATAGTTCACCCCCCATAGCGAGAGGTGGAATGTCCGAATAAACCCGGGATGAAGGTATGCAAAGCCACTCGGTCTTGTCGGGGTTGATTTGAAGTCTGTTCCTCCCCATCCAGACCCGAACCGCCTCCAGGCAATGGGACATCACGTTGAGGGCATCACTGGGGTGGTTTGGGGTCAAAAGGAAAAGTTGGGTATCATCCCAACTCCAAAACCACGAATGATCTCACCCAGCGGTTTCATATAGATGTTGAACAGGAGAGGCGAGAGGACCGACCCCTGAGGAACTCCACAAATGAGAGACCTCGTGGTCGACCTCTGCCCCCCTGCCAACACTGACTGCGAACGTCCCTGGAGATAGGAGGAGAACCACTGTAAAACCGTGCCTCCCACTCCCAATCCCCTGAGACGCCGCAGCAAGATACCATGGTCGATGGTATCGAAAGCCGCTGAGAGGTCTAATAGGACCAGAACAGAGGAATGCCCCCTGTCCCGAGCCCTTCAGAGATCATTCACCAGCGCGACCAATGCCGTCTCCGTGCTGTACCCGGGCCTGAAACTCGATTGGTACGGGTCTAGATAATCCGCTTCATCCAGGATCAGAGGGAGCTGATGTGCCACCACACTCTCAACAACCTTCGCAAGAAAGCGAAGGTTGGAGACAGGACGAAAGTTGTTTAATACAGCTGGGTCCAAGGCAGGCTTCTTGAGGAGAGGCCTCACCACCGCCTCTTTCAAGATGGCGGGGAAGCTACCCTCGCTCAGAGAAGCCGATATAACTGCCTGGAACCAGCTGCGTGTCCTCTCCTGGGCTGCATAAACCAGCCAGGAAGGGCACGGGTCCAATAAACATGTGGTGGTGCTCAGCCTTCCCATGATCCTGTCCACTTCCTCCGGAGTCACAGAATCAAACTCCTCCCAGGTGATATCGACAAGACCACCCGTGTCCTGCTCGACAGACTCTGCCCAGTCCGAGTCCAGACCGGTCCGAATCCGAGCGATTTTGTCCGACAGATGCTGCTTAAACTCCTCGGCACGACCCTGCAAGGGTTCCTCCCTCACCTCCTGATTCAGGAGGGAGCAAGTCACCCTAAACAGGGCGGCCGGGCGATTATCTGCGGACGCGATAAGGGTGGCGAAGTGGTTAGACCTCGCCTCCCTTATCGCAGCGAGATAAGACCTAGTATAGGTTCTTAGTCGCAATCGGTCGGATTCGGATCGGCTGGATCTCCAACCGCTCTCTAGGCCCAGTCTCCGACGCTTCATCTCCCGGAGCTCCGCAGAGAACCATGGAGCTCGACGGGATCTGCACCGGGTCAGGGGCCGCAGGGGTACAACTCGGTCAAGAGCCTCAGTGGCTGCCCTTTCCCAGGCTTCCACTAAGGTGTCTGCCGAGCTGTGAGCAAGGGAGGCAGGTGGGGACCCCAGCGCCGCCTGGAACCTCTGGGGATCCATTAAGCGTCTGGGGCGGTACCATTTAATTGGTTCCACACACCCACGGCGGGGGGTGGCAAAATGGAAGACCAGCCGCAGGAGATGATGATCGGTCCATGACAGGGGCATAACAATTGGGGAGCCCCCACCAAGATCATCTAACCACCGTCCAGATAAGAAAACTAAGTCAAGAGTGTGGCCTCCCTCATGAGTCGGTCCCGAAATTACTTGCGTCAGGTCCATGGCCGTCATGGAAGCCATGAACTCCCGAGCCAACTCAGATGATCCTCCCAGTGATGGTAGATTGAAGTCCCCCAAAACTATAAGTTTCGGGAACTCAATCACCAACCCAGAGAGGACATCGAGAAGCTCAGGCAGGGCTGCTGCTATGTGACTAGGCGAAAGGTACACCAGCAGCAAGCCCAACTGCGCACCAGGGCCGCATCTCAAAAAGAGACACTCACACCCGACTATCTGGGGAACGGTGGCCTCCCGCGGACACAAGGTCTCCCTCATAACAACAGCCACACCCCCACCCCTACCCTGAGCCCGAGGCCGGTGTAGCACCCGGAAACCTGGTGGGCAAAGGTCAACCAGAGGAATCCCTCCCTCTGGGCCCAACCAAGTCTCCGTGATGCAAGCCAGGTCCGCCTGCTCACCCTCAACCAAGTCACGGACGAGAGGAGCTTTATTAGCGACAGACCTGGCATTCAGGTACACCAGCCGGAGCTCAGGAGGCTGCACATCCTCACTCCCAGAACCCCGGGGCGGAGCCAGACAAGTAGTAGAAATTTCCCTCTTGCTGTTTATGTACAAATATGCCCTAAACGTTTGTCCTAAATGCAAGTCCTAAAGATGCTTACAAGACAGAGAGGGTGAATTGACATCTCCTTTTGGAATAATCAATAAAAATGCAAAAGTAGAAGTATTTTAGCAAATAAGAATTTTAGATTGATCGTTAGTCTGCATTATTATTAGTATTATTAGCATTAATTGAGAAAATAAGTTACTATCTTTTATTTGTTAGCGAAAACAGAATAAGTAGCATATACAAGAATAAAGCTGCAGACCTTATGATTCATTAAGATTTTTTAATACTTAGGATTTTCAAATTATCTATTGCCCTAGTCCTCAGTACTCTTCAATAATCAGAGTTGTGCATTTTTGTATTGAGCAGCCATAACTTCTAATGCTATAAGGATTTTTATATAGCTCTACCACACGGGTGTCAAACTCATGATGTCATGTGACGTGTCACGACATATCGCAACTTTTTTCCCATTGCCAGCAACGGGGTTGGTGTAGTTTTGGTGTGATGCATCCGGCCCGTGGGCCGGCAGTTTGACACCCCTGCTATAACATATCAGAATTTTTTATAGTCAACTTTCTCTGAAGCGCATTTCTCTTTGCCTCTAATCCTTTTCAAATATAACTGATTTCATACACAGACATTACAATGATGTTCAACTAACAGTGGCATATGGTAATATATATCATTGCTGTTGATAAAGCAGCTTTGCTGACTTTGTAGAAAGAAAATTCCTAATTCAGAACATTAAAATACATGATTTCTAATCCAATCCAGGGAGGGTCATATGTTAATTTTTAAATAAGAAGTAGGTAACATTCAGAAAGTTATATTAAAATACATCCTGAAGATTTTGTGTTGAATACTAGATAAATGAGACAAATTGTATCTGACTCCCTTTTCCCCTCCTCTTTTTTTTTTCCAGTGGTTCTTCAGGTGTGCAGTCTTGTCCTTTACCCAATCAAGTTCATTGAGACTGTCAACTTAAGAATATACCATGAGTTCAACTGGGGCTATGGCCTGGCTTGGGGTGCAACTATATTTTCATTTGGGGGTGCCATACTTTATTGTCTGAACCCCAAGAACTATGAAGACTACTATTAAAGGAAACTTCTTCTTTTGTAAGGAAAGGAATAAAACAAGGATTGTCTTGTCTTTTATAAGTGTTTTTAGTACTTTTGTAGAGTGTCAAGCTGTCTACTCTATTGATTTATTAGCCATTACCTTTTGGCTATAACTACTGCAAATAGCATTTTAACATCTCTTTAAAAAACCTGATAAATTACATCTGCTACATCTGTAGTGAAATGAAAGAAGTGGCAGCTACAGTAAGGAAGGTAATGGATATGAGAAAAAGCAGTTGTATTTGTTATAGTCTACTAGCACAAAAATGTGCAATTGCCTCTTTATATCATACATGATGATATATGCTGAAATATGCTGAAGCTTACCAACTTAGGCTCCTGTCTTGTATTGGTACTGGGACTCTTACACAAAATAAATGACTGAATGACTGGATCTGAGAGAAGGAAGACAACTGATTAGAACATGATTCAGCAGTTCTCAAACAAGATGTGTTTGTAAATTTTCTTGCCAGCTGTGGTATGTAAACAAGTCAAAACCTAGAACATATTCTTCAAATTATGTGGTTGGACATTCAGTCTCAGCTGTAGCCAGGTTCTAGAAATAATGTGGAGAATGACACAAATCTATTGAGAATTTTTAAAGGTGGGGGGAGTGGGGAAAATATGCATGAGCTACTTTTATCTTGATGCCATTTCATTTCTAAGCACCACAGTAAAGATTTCTTGAGCAGTGTTTGAAAATGCTTTATAGAAGGCCATTATTAATATCTCTGTAATTATAGAACTATGGAGATAGAACCTTATATCCTAAGCCAGGGGTCTTCAAACTTGGCCCTTTTATGACTTGTGGACTTCAACACCCAGAATTCCTCATCTAGGCTTGCTGGCTGAGGAATTCTGGGAGTTGAAGTCCACAAGTCTTAAAGTTGCCAAGTTTGAAGACCCCTGTCCTAAGCTAATGGTAGAGTGCAGGCACAGAAGCTCTTAAATGTCTGTGAGTTTATAAGAGTTTTCTGCAACTATTGGTTAGGCTTAAAATAATTAAAATTAATATTGCTAGACTACAATTTGAAGTGTTGGCAAATAAGTGCTTGAAATGGGATGAGATGTCTTCATCATCATTGTCATCACAATAAATCATAGGTTATTATGTGGCAAATGAGAAACAATGGATTTCAGGTATGCATGGTACCAGGTTCCCATGTTTTCCTCTGGCATGATTATATAAGGGGAGATACATGGAGATTTTTTTTCCTAAGATTAATTGCACCTTCCTATTTTATCCAAACTTGATAAACTGTGATAAATTTTAACAATTAACCAATTTAAAACTATGGATTCTGAAACTAGCTTTTGCAAACAAGTCTTAGTTAATATTAACTACAGTTTTCAACAGTAAACATTTAATTTAGAGAAGTGTAACATTACTTTGGTTTTAAGTAAAAGGTTCTAATATATTTCTCTGAGCAACACTGAAGGAATTTTGGGATGTCTGTAAGAATCTAAGACTCTCACATAGCTAAGCTCTTAAGATGATAAATAATAGTTTGCCACAACATCTAATGCTGCCAGTGTGTTTGCCATGAATATAATTATTTTGCAGATAAAAACAAACATTTTTAAATGGAAACATCTATACAAATTAAGACAATATTAATATAAATATATGTATAATTTTTTGAGAGCAGTTGTTAATCCAACAAGATATTGTCAGTCTTTAATGATATATTTTGTAACACATATGACCAGGGCTGTAAAGCCATACTGATAAATATATTTCATTAAGGAGTGGGGAAAAATATTACTATTAAACTCACTTGAAGTAAAATTAGAAAAAAAGAATTATAACACAATTTAGACATTCTAATTGAAAAAAGTGCTAATGTGACAAATCACTCTTTGGATACATATGATTTTTTTTTTAAAAAAAAGAAACGAAGCAACTATATTTTTTCCATAGGGACTACCAGGGATATATTATGAAAATTATAAATTATTGTAACAATCAATATACAAATTATACTTTTTTTCCTCCAGATATAAAGGACTAGATGAGAGTTCTTTACAATTATCATTGCTCATTTAATTTATTTCCTGTTCAAAGTTATATATATATATATATATATATATATATATATATATATATATATATATATATATGTGTGTGTGTGTGTGTGTGTGTGTGTGTGTGTGTGTGTGTGTGTGTGTGTGTAGTGTGTATGTGTGTGTGTGTGTTGTGACCAAAGTTAATTTCGGATGGGAAATGGAAATTGATTTACCCAGTATAACATTGATTTTTGTTTAGAAATGTCTTATTTGGATATTTTTCAATTCTGAAAATATTTTTATACAATGTACACGGTTCTAATACAAATTTTAAAATAATTATTTTTGTTATATGTAAATTAGAATGTACCCTACTTTGGCTCTCCTTTAAAACGTAAATACTTAAAACAATGGAAATGCTGCTCTGTGTTATTGCTCTGTAATGCAGAATTTCTTAATTTGAAAACCTCAAAGTAATAGACAATTATTGCAAACGACAGAAAGAAAAATGGAGTCTCCTGCAAAACATAAATCTATTAATAAATATGTTTAAATGTATAATTATTAACAAACACTTGTGTTTTTAAAAATAAGATCTGGACTATGATTTTTGCTCTAGACTAGAACTCTTTTATGCCTTACACTTTCTGGGCAATCTCCACTCATCCACCCTATATCACCGAAGCTTTATAAAGTATTACTTTATATCCAGGTAGAAGGAAGTAACAGCCTGCATATTCAGGAGCAGGAATGACTGCCATGCCTTTGTACTCCATGTTAAACAAATCATTGGTGTTATCTGCTCTCATTTATCCTCCACCCTAAAACTTATGCTAATTGGGCTGGTAAGTAGCTGAGAAACAAAATATTTCATTGGAATTCCATTTGGAACCATTGTAGAGAATGTTAAGAAGTAAAGGGTGAATTGCTCAGTGTTTTCCATATGTGGCAAAATGTACTTAGCAGATTGAAAACCAAAATGAGCCAAGTTACCAGTGACGAAGGTTAAAGAAACCAAAGTACTGTGAAGAAGTTATGTGTAATAGTAGTCCACTATTAGAAGAGAAATGATGGCATTCCAGGATTGTAAAGATGATTGCATGCAATTTGAAGTAGAAGTCAATATTTATTTCCATGTTGGTTAACCTTTTCCAGAAGTGGATATGTCTTAGCCCACATTGCAAGCTAGAGCCGTTTTAATGCACATTTCTGAAATTCCTGAATGGTAATGGGAAAAGACCCGGGTTCATTTCCTGGTAGAATTCCCTGCAAGTGATGGAAAAGCTTGACAACTTGGAGACTTACTCCCAAAACTGATAATGCTAAGCTAAGTAGATCAAGGGTCTGATTTGATGTCATGCTGCTTTGGTTTCTTTATGTACAGCCACCTTTGAGTGCATATCATTTTGTTTTTAACTTTCTAATCTATGTGGATGTCACAGATCTCTTGGTGTTTTTTTTTCACCAATGCTATTGCCTAGGAATCTTGAACACTTTTAAAATAAAATGGAAATGACATTTACTGAATGCATTTAACTATTTAGATCAGAAGGAATCTTTGCAGATAAAAACAGGTTGATGGATAAATTATTCTTCAGTTTAGGGACAATTTTGCTAGATCAAATTTCCAGGATAATATAATGGAAGCGGGCATTTAGGACATAGAATCCATCCTTTGCTCAGTAGAATCCATATTTCTATACAATTCATGTGTAATGGATCTTTAAAATCGTACATCATAAGATTGTAATTTCATAATTGAATCTGTTCAGTTGATCCCAAAACATCCCTGCTTAGTTCAGCAAGTATTACAGTCAGCTTTTGTATTTCCCTGGTTCTACCAAATGAAAGGACAACTTCTAAGAACATTTATATGAAGGAAGCATCTATCTAGATCACTGTTTCTCAACCTTGTCCACTTTAAGATGTGTGAATTTTATTTTTTGAATTCCCCAGCATTCATTGGGAGTTGAAGTCCACACACCTTAAAACAGCTAAGGTTGACAAACACTGATCTAGAGCTTTAAAGCAGTGGTATCTTCCAAATGCTTAGCTTGGCCACTTTAAAGACTTTATCAAATTCCCTCCATATGTCGTGAATGTACACTATTTCACTTCATTAGTAATACCAATGAAGTATTGCCTCTACAATATCACATACAGATAACAGGCCATATAGCACTTCCAGAAAACATTGTCTATCATTGTCTATCTATTCGCCAAGGTGCTTCATAAAGTTTTCTTTTCATAATATACTAAATTTAATTTAATTTAATTTAATTTAATAATATTTCCATACCGCCCTTCTCCCGAAGGACTCAGGGCGGTGAACAGGGCAAGAATAAAAATAACATTATGGTCTATATCTTTGTATGATAAATGATACACACAATGGAAATAATATGTAGAGAAGGTACTGGGTGGGAATACCTAAAAGATTTTTCAATTCCATGCAAGTTAACGGTGTACCATTAAATCAGGCTCATATACTTTGATTTACTTGAGTCAGGTAAATTTGTAATTTGTAAATTCTTTCATATAATAGTACTTTAGCTCTTCTGTTAAATGATGTACTTTAGGATGAGACTCCTAAAGTACAGTACCTGTAGCTTCAGCAGCATAGTCAGTTTTAAAAGACAATGCAACAATTCTTTAGGGTTTGGAAGGTCTTACAAATTCATATATTATTAGGAATTATAGAAGTAGTTTATCATCTAGATATGGCAAAACCCATTAGGTTAGCTATAAGAAGCATTGTAAGATCTTAATTGATTTTAGTTTTTAGTTCATTTTGTTATTACCTTAAGTTCACATTTTCATGCTCATTTACACCTTTTGAAGATCGTTATTTCAAAGATTTAAAAACTAAATATAAGTATGTGCAATGCAGCATAATAAATATCCTTTTCCATCTACTAATTAAACATTTGTCTCTGTGAAAGACTATATTTTGTGTATAATTATACTGTATTAAAATGTTGCGCTAGCACTTCACTTTCATTTGGTCTCCTGTCACCAATATGAAAATGTCATATATCACAAATAATTTGCTTTATATTGCACACACAAACATAGACACTTAGCCAAACTGCAGCTAAGGTGAGATATTTATATTTTTTAAACTTTTAAATGTCTATCAAATGCTGACAAATGCACCTTTAGTTTTTGTAAGGTCAGTATGTAAATTATAAAGATGTAATTAAATAGATTTTAGTGTTTGAGTTAGAAGTAATACATACAGAAGCACACCTGGATTAGCATATAAACTACCGTATATTATTTACATGCAATGAAAAGATTGAAACTAAAATTTAATCTTAAAAATAATAATATAATTCATCCAGACTGTATTTTTGTACAGAACAGTACACAGAAATATATTATCCCTTTATGTACTAAATAATACCTAAAATTGTGCCTACAAATTTTCTTTCTTTGTCCCAACAATGAAAACTGAAGTATTCTTCATGCTGTTGATGGAAACTTGTTTAATTAATGTTTTTATAACATATTCCAAAAATGTGTTACAATTACTAAGTGATACATCTATCTTTGGTGTATCTAAATTATGGAAAAAGATATAAGAGAACTTTTTAAAAAGCAAAATTTAATGGTGGTATATTTTTTATTTTATTTAGTATTATATTACTATTTCACAACTTTTGTAGCTTACATTAAGTTGTATGTTGAAAAAATTAATAAAACACTGTTAAATGAATGTAATGCATTTTTGCCTTGTGTAAATTTTTTAAATCCAGAGTAACAAAACCATCCCAAATAATAAAAATGATTTAATGAAAATTGTTTGAAATAATGCCAAATGATTTTGAGTTATATTCTAGTGATTGTTTCTTGATCCTCTAAAGTTAAAAAAATGTACAAACTCCATTAAAAGATTGTTAGGACAGCCAAAAGAACATAAAGTAATCACTTTTTGATTTTTATATCTAAGGGTTTAGTTTCTGTCATGAAAAGGCATGTGCAAATACATATGAAGACTGATGTTCTTGAAAGTAGAAGGGAAGGTCTATAAACATTTTTATTCAGCTAGGTGGAACAGTACTGTCTGTGAAATGAAAAAGCTTATCCTTTCCATAATTTTAATTCTTATGTAGGGATAAATTCCTACATGATTATCTGCTTCATTAGTAATTATGCCTCCTTGGCCATTTGTGAATGGAGTTGTGCAAGGAGACATTTAGCTGAGTATCATGCTTGACTCTTGCTTAAAAAATTGTTATATCTCATAACAGTTTGTGAATATGTGTATGAATACTTATTTGGATTTCTCTCATTCTCCATTTTTGACATTAGCATTAAGGGCCTTAAAAGCTGAAATTGGCTTAGGAGTGGTCTTAAGTGGTCCTGCAAGTCTCATAGAACTGAATTCTAAGAGGAGTTTAATTATTATTTGACAGCTCATAACTCATCGGCTTATTGTTTCAGTGATAATTTGTTCCTACACTCCCCAACACACCTTCTGCATAATTCTGCGTATGTCCTCACTCTCTCCCCACACAGCAGCAGCCATTTACCTGCCTGCTGTCCTGCAACTTCCAACTTCCTGCAGACTTCCCTATTGACTTTCCTTGTGAAAAGCTGTCAGAGAGTATTGGAAATCATGACCACATGACCACAGAAGTGTGGTGATGCTGAAGCATTAACAAGTTTGCCTAATTTTTTAGTCCAACAGGAGTCATAGGTCACAGTTGTTGGATGCAATCTGAAAGTTAGCCCATTAGGGGTACCTTGATTCAAAAATGGTTACCCAATGATGTACAGTGTCACCCAACTTAAGGTTACTAACAATCGAAGTTCAACAGTTGCTAGTAGTATATAGATTTCAACATAAGAGAATCAGTAAGTATCAGTGTGGAAATACAGTCCTTGATGCCATATTTTCAGTCTGTACCACATGATTCCATTAAAGCAATCAATCCCTGAAAGTGTTCAGTGAATAGACGTTTAGGTTACCATTTACACACAGAGACTGTATTTTCTATTGATTGCTTGTAATGGAAGAATATTCAAGAACTGAAAAGCATCATACATATCAATTCTCATGGAAAGTTTTATGAAACATACAAAATCATTTCCATTTAAGTACCATTTTAAACTCTGAAGGTATAAGATGGTACTTGAATATGAAAATTGTTTTGCAAAGATTTTTTTAAAAAACATTTTGGCAGATTAAATTATATGTTCTCTATTCTCTGCTTTATTATTAGGTAGGCTTCAGCCAAAACTGAATATTGTAGAATAAATATTATTATTTTTCACTGTTGATTCTAATTCTCTGCTACCATTACATAGCTAAATTTTTATAAGTTTCTATATTCTGACGGAATAAAGTAATTACATTTTCCTTATGGGAAAAATATGAATTGGGTTACTGTTATTTTTATTCAAAACAGGTTTTTCTAAAAGGCCTATCTTGTTCTCAGAATGATACCTATATTAACACAAGCAAGCTTTATATTTCTCAAAGTGAAGAGTTCTATATTCCCGCTATGATGAAAAATAGCTTTGATTCAACAGCTCATGCTTTTTATATACTTATTCACTTAATAGATTTATATGCAACTTTCCTCCAGCGAGGGCTCGACGTACTTCTTCAATTTGCCTTCAAAAATATAGGGTGGGGTAAGAGAAAGTAACTGGCTTTATATATAATGATCTTGATCATCCCATCATTTACATGTTAATATAAATTCATAATGATATAGTTATAAAGATAGTTATATACTTCATGTAAGCATAACAAGTATAGCTTGTTGAACTATTGCAGGACATTGCACTACTAAACTAACCCAGAACTACATACACATGGAAATTATACATCAAGAGATAATTAAGCTATACCTTAAAATGAGCTTTGAGGCACATTGCTATTACTGTTACTGCTATTATTATTTCATAATTTTAAATTTGTTCTTTAACCTATCATTGCTATGGGCAAGAATTCAAATTAAAACATCCTTGACATATAGCTGTTCAACCTCTACTTAAACACATCTAGTAAGATCATCATCTCTTTGGATGATTGGTTCCTTTGTTAATTTTTCCTCATTAGTAAATTCTTTTCAAGTATTCAGCTGGAACTGCTTTCCAGTGATTTAAATCTATTATTCCATCCACTGTAACTTGAATGATAGAAAATAAGTCTTAACTTTCTTTCTTTCAGGCATATGAAGAATGCACCGTATACTTTCTCAATCCCCCCTAGGCTAGATGTTATCAGTTCTTTTCTCTCTTTCAAAATATTTAGTTTCCAATCCCTTGATAACCTTCATTGCCATTTCTTTGAACCTGTTCTAGATTGTCTAAATACTTCTTAAAACCTTATGCCTAGAAGCAGACACTGTCATCCAAAGGGGAAACTGACCATTATCACTTTGTTAACCCAGTCTAAATTGATTCTACTTTTCTTTCAACTACATAATGCTGCAGACATAAGTTTAGCCAAATTACTGATTACTTTTTCACAAATAGTTTATTAATTAGTTTAGTTTAGTTTTATTAAATTTTTATACCGCCCTTCTCCCGAAGGACTCAGGGCGGTGAACAGGGCATATAATAAAAATACAAAAATACAAAAGTTAAAATAGAATTAAATTAATGCCCAAAATAAAACAATAAAATATACAAATATTTAAAACCCATATTAACTCCCCATCAGGCCAGGCCAGCTTGTACAAATAGGTGGGTCTTTAACCCGCGCCGGAAGGAGCGGAGATCCGGTGCCATCCGGAGCTCAACCGGCAGTTGATTCCACAAAGCCGGGGCGCCCACAGAGAAGGCTCTCCCCCTGGGGGCCACCAGCCGGCATTCTCTGACCGGAGGCACCCTGAGGAGGCCCTCTCTGTGGGAACGCACAGGGCGGAGGGGAGTTGACGCCGGCAGCAGGTGATCCCCGAGGTATTCCGGACCCATGCCATGTAAGGACTTAAAAACCATCACTAAGACCTTGAACCTCACCCGGAAGACAACTGGTAACCAATGCAGCTCGCGGAGCAAAGGTGTAACATGGGAGTAGCGGGAAACTCCCAAGACAACTCTTGCGGCCGCATTCTGTACCAGCTGGAGCCTCCGAGTGGTCTTCAAGGGAAGCCCCATGTAGAGAGCATTGCAGTAGTCAAGACGAGAGGTCACGAGCGCATGAGTGACCGTACACAAGGCCTCCCGGTCTAGATAGAGCCGCAACTGACGCATCAGGCGAACCTGAGCGAAAGCCCCCCTAGTCACGGCTACCATATGATCTTCTAAGGTAAGCCGCGAATCTAGGAGGACTCCCAAGTTGCACGCCCTATCCACGGGGGGTAAAGACTCACCCCCCATAAAAAGAGATGGAACATTTTGAATGTCCCGGGATGCCGGAATGTACAGCCACTCAGTCTTGTCAGGGTTGAGTTGAAGTCTGTTCCTCCCCATCCAGACCCGAACCGCCTCCAGGCAACGGGACATCACAGCGAGGGCATCACTGGGGTGGTTTGGGGTCGAAATAAAAAGTTGGGTATCATCAGCATATTGATGATACCCAACTCCAAAACCACGAATGATCTCACCCAGCGGTTTCATGTAGATGTTGAACAGGAGAGGCGAGAGAACCGACCCCTGAGGAACTCCACAAATGAGAGACCTAGGGGCCGATCTCTGCCCCCCTGCCAACACCGACTGCGAACGTCCCAGGAGATAGGAGGAGAACCACCGAAGAACCGTGCCTCCCACTCCCAATCCCCTGAGACGCCGCAGCAGGATACCATGGTCGATGGTATCGAAAGCCGCTGAGAGGTCTAATAGGACTAGGACAGAGGAACATCCCCTATCCCGAGCCCTCCAGAGATCATTCACCAGAGCGACCAATGCCGTCTCCGTGCTGTACCCGGGCCTGAAACCCGATTGGTACGGATCCAGATAATCCGCTTCATCCAGGACCAGAGGGAGCTGATGCGCCACCACACTCTCGACAACCTTCGCAAGAAAGCGAAGGTTGGAGACTGGACGAAAGTTGTTCAACACAGCTGGGTCCAAGGCTGGCTTCTTGAGGAGGGGTCTCACCACCGCCTCCTTCAAGACGGTAGGGAAATTACCCTCACTCAAAGAAGCAGATATCACCGCCTGGAACCAGCCTCGTGTCCTCTCCCTAGCTGCATAAACCAGCCAGGAAGGGCACGGGTCCAATAAACATGTGGTGGAGCTCAGCCTCCCCATAATCCTGTCCACTTCATCAGGGGTCACAGAATCAAACTCCTCCCAGATAACATTGACAAGACCGCCCGTGTCCTGATCGTCAGACTCTGCCCAGCTGGAGTCCAAACCGGTCCAAATCCGAGCAATTTTATCTGACAGATGCTGACCAAACTCCTCGGCACGACCCTGCAAGGGATCCCCCCTCACCTCCTGATTAAGAAGTGAGCGAGTCACCCTAAACAGGGCGGCCGGGCGGTTATCTGCGGACGCGATGAGGGTGGAGAAGTAATTACACCTCGCCACCCTCATCGCAGCGAGATAAGACCTAATGTAGGTTCTTAACTGCAACCGGTTGGATTCGGATCGGCTGGACCTCCAGCAGCTCTCTAGGCCCCGTTTCCGACGCTTCATCTCCCGGAGCTCCACGGAAAACCATGGAGCTCGTTGGGATCTGCACCGGGTCAGGGGCCGCAAGGGTACAACTCGGTCCAGTGCCTCAGTGGCTGCCCTTTCCCAGGCTTCCACTAAGGCATCCGCCGAGTTGTGAGCGACGGAGGCAGGTGGGGATCCCAGCGCTGCCTGGAACCCGTCAGGGTCCATTAAGCGCCTGGGGCGGTACCATCTAATTGGTTCCGTATCCCCACGGCGGGGGGTGGTAAAACGGAAGACCAGCCACAGGAGGTGATGATCGGTCCATGACAGGGGCATGATAAATGGAGAGCCCCCACCAAGATCATCCAACCATCGTCCAGATAAAAAAACTAGGTCCAGGGTGTGGCCTCCCTCATGAGTTGGTTCAGAAATTACCTGCATCAGGTCCATGGCCGTCATGGAAGCCATGAACTCCCGAGCTAACTCAGATGACCCTCCCAGGGATGGTAGATTGAAGTCACCCAAAACTAAAAGTTTGGGGAACTCAATCACCAAACCGGAGAGGACATCGAGTAGCTCAGGCAGGGCTGCCGCTGTGTGACTAGGCAAAACGTACACCAGCAGCAAGCCCAACTGCGCCCCCGAACCAAACCTCAAAAAGAGAGACTCACACCCGACTATCTGAGGGACGGTGGTCTCCCGCGGACATAAGGTCTCCCTGATAACTACCACCACTCCCCCGCCCCTACCTTGAGCCCAAGGCCGGTGTAACGCTCGGAAACCTGGTGGGCAAAGATCAACCAAAGGGACCCCACCCTCTGGGCCCAACCAGGTTTCGGTGATACAAGCCAGGTCCGCATGCTCACCCTCCACCAAATCCCGCACAAGGGGAGCCTTATTAACCACGGACCTGGCATTCAGGTAAACCAGCCGGAGCTCAGGAGGCTGCGCATCCTCGCTCCCGGAACCTCGGGGAAGAAACAGAGGGTCGGAGTGCCTCACCGCTTGTAAACAGCGGGGACGGCCCTCCCGGTAACGATACGGCCCTCTGTCCATACGCCTGCTGCCATACCCCAGTGTCGTGGGAATCGGTAATCCCACGACCCGCTCCTGAGCCCCAGATGTAACCACACCCCGCTCCCCCCAAACGCAGTCGGACCCAGGCCTGGCCTGCACCATGGTTGTATGGCCACCCCCCATAGTCAAACAACCATTACCCCACACCCCTCTCCCTAACCCCCTAAAAATTTAACTAAAAAATTAACCAGGGGCCTCCTATTAAATTTGGATCGAGAGCCCCTGACCTTACCCGGCCATCTCTCAGGGTCCCAATAATTGGGCCCTTCATTGAGACTGGGAGTGGCAAAAAAGGCGGGATGCACCCAGGAGAGGGGGGCACCCCTGAGGGCGAGCAAGTCCGTGCTGGAGTATCTATACATAAGTCCAACAAGTCCAGATAAGGCAGTCCCATAATGGAAAAGTCCAGTAGGAGGTTCTAAAGGAAGGGAGTGAAACATTCGGGCCATCGACCAACCTACTGCCACCCGGTTGGATGCTCCCGGGGGCAGACCCCAACCCGTCCTCCCACGACAGGTCGAAAGTCTGATCCAGGGGATGGTCCAGAATGTACACCCTGGGTGGGGCATAACCCATAGAGCTCCCACCTCTATGGGAGTGCCGATGTGAAAACAAGCCGCTCTCCCACTGCGGCTTGCACCCAGGTCCGTCCCAGTCCAAAGGGGAATAGGGAGGCAGATGGAGAGTTAGTAATTGGCAGTCCACCGGAGCTGCTACGGCCATCGCAGACCAGATGAAAAAGCACCGACCACCGCCATATCGCTGCCGATGGAACGGGCCAGCAAGCCCCGAAAACGCCGTCATCGCCATCACCGTCGGAGGCCGGAACAAGGCAAACGAAGCAACAGCACCGCCGCCGCGGTCGTCCTCTCCACTGCCCAAGGCAGCGCAAGGACGCCGTCACCGTCGCCACCTCCGCCGCTGGCAGCGGCCCGAAAAACAGTACCAGGGACATCCCTGCCACCAAGTTGACCAGCGGTCATCCCCTCCGCCGTCGAAACGGCCCGAAGACGCCGCAGCCGCCGAAAGCGGCCCGAGGCAGGTCCAACAGAGAGATCCCCGCCGCCGCCGCCGCTGACATCGCCGCCAACACGGAAGCGCCAAAATGGAGGCGCCGATCAGCTGGAGCTCCGAGGCCACCGCCGATCAGCTGGAACTCCGAGGCCGCCGCCGATCAGCTGTAGCCTCAGAGACGCCGCCGAAAACCGCCGAGAGCCGGCCAGAAGCAACAGCGTTGCCCGAAACAGCAGAAAACGCCATCACCACCAGCTACAACCCCTCAGGAGCAGCCCGGAGACGTCGAGGCGAAGCAACCCGGAGACACTGAGGCTGTAGAAACCGGCAGGCCGAGACCAAACACAGCAAACACAGCGGCAGCGTAGACGAAGCAGATGGAAACAGCGGGCAAAGCAGCAGACGGAGCAGATGGAAACAGCCACTCATAGACGGGAGAAAACCAACAGCAAGCTACCTCATTCTTTGCCTCTAGAATTAATAGTCCAAATCCCCTACCCAGGGGCCCAAAAGGACCCCTGAGGGGCTCCCAAGGGACGCCCAACAACTGGAGCTCGCGGAGCTCAGCCCAACACGTCCGCCATCTTGAAATAGAATGATCAGATTAGGTAACCTCATTCTGGGTCTGTTTGTTTTCTATTTTATTCTGTTATTTTCAGCCCATTTTTATAGCTTATCAATATTATTTCAACTTTATTTTTGTCTTTTAAGATATTAGCAATTCCATTCCATTCTTTGTCATTCCTCTTGTCTCTTTTAACAAACATGTCAAAGAGTAGACAATCCAAGTTGAACATTGTGGCATTCCCCCAAGAAATCCCTGCAATTTTATGCAGGCCTTTGATGAATATCTACATGATTTTCAAGCCAGTTGAAAAGCAAGCTACTCACAATAGACTGTGATGATTTGAATCCAGAATGAATTAATTCAACCCCAAAGGATTCATTGGCTCCTTCAAAGAATGTTCATTGCAAAAAAAATTAAACACTAAATAAATACTTGTAGAAATTCTATAGAACCCATTTCAATGCTTTCTTATCAATGGTTTGGAAGACAAGTTCAATCAGATTATAGATTTGTGGAATATATTAAATGTTTTGGTTAAAACAAAATTATATCATATCCACATTATTTCCATAAACTACTAAGTTATCAGATCAAAAATAAGATTAGTTATATTCATGACAAAACCATGCTGTTTCTGTTGCTTTCAAAATGGTTACTTTATTTATCATAATATTTGATCCTTCTATCCCTTCATCAATATTCCAGAAACGTCAGTTTAATTTATGTTCACTCATATCACATTTGTTGTTGTTAGTTGCGAAGTCGTGTCTGACTCATCGCGACCCTATGGACAATGTTCCTCCAGGCTTTCCTGTCCTCTACCATCTTCTGGAGTCCATTTAAGCTCACGCCTACTGCTTCAGTAACTCCATCCAGCCACCTCATTCTCTGTCGTCCCCTTCTTCTATTGCCCTCAATCTTTCCCAGCATTAGACTCTTCTCCAGTGAGTCCTTCCTCCTCATTAGGTGGCCAAAGTATTTGAGTTTTAGCTTCAGGATCTGGCCTTCTAAAGAGCAGTCAGGGTTGATCTCCTCTAGGACTGACCGGTTTGATCGCCTTGCAGTCCAAGGGACTCGCAGGAGTCTTCTCCAGCACCAGAGTTCAAAGGCCTCAATTCTTTTGCGCTCAGCCTTTCTTATGGTCCAACTTTCACTGCCATACATTGCAACTGGGAAGACCATAGCCTTGACTATACGCACTTTTGTTGACAGGGTGATGTCTCTGCTTTTTAGTGTGCTGTCTAGATTTGCCATGGCTTTCCTCCCCAGGAGCAAGCGTCTTTTAATTTCTTGACTACAGTCCCCATCTGCAGTGATCTTGGAGCCCAGGAAAATAAAATCTGTCACTACCTCCATTTCTTCCCCATCTATTTGCCAGGAATTGAGAGGGCCGGATGCCATGATCTTGGTTTTCTTAATGTTTAGTTTCAACCCAACTTTTGCACTCTCCCTCTTCACTCGCAACAAGAGACTCTTCAGTTCCTCTTCACTTTCTGCCATTAGAGTGGTATCATCTGCATATCTTAGGTTGTTGATATTTCTTCCAGCAATCTTAATTCCAACTTTTGATTCATCTAGCCCTGCCTTTCTCATGATGTGCTCTGCGTATAAGTTAAATAGGCAAGGCGACAGTATACAGCCTTGCCGGACTCCTTTCCCAATTTTGAACCAATCACTGGTTCCGTATCCAGTTCTCACTGTTGCTTCTTGGCCCGCATATAGGTTTCTCAAGAGACAAATAAGATGTTCTGGTACTCCCATCTCCTTAAGAACTTGCCACAGTTTGTTATGATCCACACAATCAAAGGCTTTAGCATAGTCAATGAAGCAGAAGTAGATGTTTTTCTGGAACTCTCTAGCTTTCTCCATGATCCAGCGTATGTTGGCAATTTGATCTCTAGTTCCTCTGCCTCTTCGAAATCCTGCCTGTACTTCTGGTAGTTCTCGATCCACATACTGCTGGAGTCTAGCTTGTAGGATTTTAAGCATAACTTTACTAGCATGAGAAATGAGTGCAATGGTGCGATAGTTTGAACATTCTTTGGCACTGCCTTTCTTTGGAATTGGAATGTAAACTGATCTTTTCCAATCCTGTGGCCACTCTTGAGTTTTCCAAATTTGCTGGCAAATTGAGTGTAGCACTTCTACTGCATCGTCTTTTAAGATTTTGAATAGCTCAGCTGGAATACTGTCACCTCCACTAGCTTTGTTTTTGCTCAGCTTTTCTAAGGCCCACTTCACTTCACATTCTAGGATGTCTGGCTCAAGGTCAGTGACCACCTCATTGTGATTATCAGGGACGTTAAGCTCATTCTTGTATAGTTCTTCTGTGTAATTTTGCCATCTCTTCTTAATCTCTTCTGCCTCTGTTAGGTCCCTGCCAATTTGGTCCTTTATCATGCCCATTTTTGCATTAAACGTTCCCTTCATCTCTCCAATTTTCTTGAAAAGATCTCTGGTCCTTCCTATTCTATTGTTTTCTTCTTTCTTTGCACTGTTCATTTAAGAAGGCATTCTTATCTCTTCTAGCTATTCTCTGGAATTCTGCATTCAATTGGGCGTATCTTTCTTTTTCTCCCTTGCCTTTTGCTTCCCTCCTTTCCTCAGCTATTTGCAAAGCTTCCTCAGACAGCCATTTTGCTTTCTTGCATTTCTTTTTCTTTGGGATGGTTTTAGTTGCTACCTCTTGTACAATGCTGCGAACCTCTGTCCATAGTTCTTCAGGCACCCTGTCTATCAGATCTAATTCCTTAAATCTATTTGTCACCTCTACTGTGTATTGAACAGGGATATGATTTAATTCATACCTGACTGGCCTAGTGCTTTTCCCTACTTTCTTCAGTTTAAGCCTAAACTTTGCAACAAGAAGCTTGTGGTCTGATCCACAGTCAGCTCCTGGTCTTGTTTTTACTGACTGTATAGAGATTCTCCATCTTTGGCTGCAGAGCATATAGTCAATCTGATTTCTGTGTTGACCGTCTGGTGATGTCCATGTGTAGAGCCGTCTCTTGGGTTGTTGGAAAAGAGTGTTTGCTATGACCATCGTATTCTCTTGACAAAATTCTATCAGCCTGTGCCCTGCTTCATTTTGTGCTCCAAGGCCAAACTTGCCTGTTATTCCGGTTATCATTTGGCTTCCTACTTTAGCATTCCAATCCCCCATGATGATAAGGACATCATTTTTGGGTGTTAGTTCTATAAGGTGCTGTAGGGCTTCATAGAACCGGTCAATTTCATCCTCTTCAGCACCGGTGGTTGGGGCATAGACTTGGACTACTGTGATATTGAATGGTTTGCCTTGGATTCGAACTGAGATCATTCTGTCATTTTGAGGATTGTATCCCAGTATTGCTTTTCCTACTCTTTTATTGACTATGAAGGCTACTCCATTTCTTCTGAGGGATTCTTGCCCGCAGTAATATACCTGATGGTCATCTGAATTAAATTCACCCATTCCTGTCCATTTTAGTTCGCTGATTCCTAAGATGTCGATGTTCAATCTTGTCATCTCTTGTTTGACCACGTCCAGCTTTCCTTGATTCATGGATCTTACATTCCAGGTTCCTATGGAGAAAAAATCTTTACAGCATTGAACTTTCCTTTCACCACCAGACATATCCACAGCTGAGCATCCTTTCGGCTTTGGCCCAGTCGCTTCATTCTTTCTGGCGCTACTAGTACTAGCCCTCTGCTCAGTAGCATATTGGATGCCTTCCGACCTGAGGGGCTCATCTTTCAGCGTCATATCATTTTGCCTTTTGGTACTGTCCATAGGGTTTTCATGGCAAAGATACTGGAGTGGGTTGCCATTTCCTTCTCCAGTGGATCACGTTTTGTCAGAACTCTCTGCTATGACCTGTCCATCTTGGGTGGCCCTGCACAGCATAGCTCATAGCTTCATTGAATTACGCAAGCCCCTTCGCCACGACAAGGCAGTAATCCATGAAGGGGATATCACATATGGGCCTAGTAAACTAATTGTCCAAAACAGGATTCTGACAGCTGGCATAATTGAAATTAATGCAGTTGCTTCTTATATTGCTCATGGGTAGATAAATAAAGAAGGGACGCGGTGGCTCAGTGGGTTAGGACGCTGAGCTTGTCGATCAGAAGGTCGGCAGTTTGGTGGGTCGAATCCCGAGTGCCGCGTAACAGAGTGAGCGCCTGTTACTCGTGCCAGCTTCTGCCAACCTAGCAGTTCGAAAGCACGTAAAAATGCAAGTAGAAAAATAGGGACCACTACGGTGGGAAGGTAACAGCGTTCCGTGCACCTTTGGCGTCTAGTCATGCCAGCCACATGACTACGGAGATGTCCTCGGACAAGCGCTGGCTCTGGCTCTTCGGCTTTGAAACGGAGATGAGCACCGGCCCCTAGAGTCGGAAACAACTAGCACGCATGTGCGGGGGAACCTTTACCTTTACCTAGATAAATAAAAATAAAAGATGAAGATTAGTTGTTGCCAATGCCAATGGTATCTCTGGTTTCTTCAATCATAGATTGCCAGTTGATAATACCTATCAATTGCACACAGATCTTAAGTTTTTTTAAAATCATTGTACAATATTAATTGTACTGTGAAGCTAAGGAACAAATGCTCCAGTATTCAGCAGGCAAGGATAATGTGTCGCTGCTTAAAGGTAAGAATAACAACAGGCAGAAATATGCGACTGTTAAACACAAGTTGCACAACTGACCATACATTTGGAAAACAGTGAATAATTATTATCATTAGCTACCTGAAGATAAAATCCTTATTAAGATCTTATTGTCTCATTCCCTATTTTTCTTATGGGTGAAGAGATGAATTGTATACAATTGTAACAAGTATTGTGACTCTATTTGAGCACAAATATCCTAATTTACAAAATAATAGTTGCATATAATTCATTGCAATATTTAATTTCTGCCAGAATTCCAAAAACAAGAGATAAAGAGAAAGGAGAGACAGGGAAAAACAATATTACATTTTTTTTTACTTTTACATTAATTAAAAACCCACACATCATCCAAGAACATTTTTAGCTCCATTGAAATGTTTCAATACCAAATTATTTATTTGTATGCAAATATAAGATCTGACTATTTTCGTGGTTCTGTCCACTTTATTTCTCATAACTGTCCCATAATACCTTGTTGTTTTACATGAACTGAGGGAATACGAGAGTTCGCTCTGTTGCCATAGAAACATTTAAAACCATATTCAAGCAGGATTGTCACACAGGAAATAAAGACCTTTCCCTGGGGGATCTACAAGTTCATGTCAAGAATGGACAAACTGCAGCTGTGTGGAATATTGACCTAGCATCACTTCATTCAGCATGATTATTGCCATCTACATTGCATCATAAATACAAATGGAAGGTTTACAAAGTCTCAGTATAACTAGTTCAGTCATAACTGCATGCCTTAGAGATACCTGTAACAGCACATATCTGTTACTATTCTGCTGGAATAAATTCTCCATCCCTCTCCTTCAAATGAAAATGATGTCCTATTTGCTGAAAACTATATCTAAGTGTAATTTCATATTTTTATGGTTCTCTCTGTGATTCTGTATAAACATACAATATTACCCAAGCCGCTTTTAAGACTTTCTACCAAAACTTACAATATGAAATATATAATCCAATATTAATTAACAAGTTCATAAAAGCGTGTATGATTTTTAAAGAAGTTTAAAATATGAAACAGTTTAATCAGATAAATTCAAAAGTTCAGAAAGTATACATTTTCCCCCCAAGAAATCCATTAAAAAGTAAAAACAAGTTGTATAATAACGTAAGCCTTCATATATCTTCTGGAAAAGAAAACCTTTAGGGCAAGGACCATCCCTCAGATGACCTTATCTCTAGATAAACTAACTCATCTTATGAAATGATAAAATGTTAAGTTAAGAAACATGTATGCATTGTTTCACTCATATACATGCAAAATCCAATTATTTTAATCTATCAAATACACCACATGTACATATTGGTGACATAAATATTTTAAGCATCTGTAAATTCAAATTCTGATTATAATTAATTCTAAGTAATGTTGTTTAAGCCTGCAGTCTTATACTGTCTTATTAAATCTGTCAAACAAATCTGAGAGGATAGAGAGTAAATGCTTTTGGTGAGGGAAGGCGAAATCCCACTGTATTAGAAAAAGAAGTGTCTCTAGGCTGTTTGCAATATGAAAAACAACCATCTTGCATTAAGCTCACTGTTCATGGGAAAAGTTGTAAAACATGTGGTTTGACTGGTATCTGTGAGACTTTGACTAAATCTGGTTTAAGAGGCTTAGAGGTTAAGCTACATACAAAAAGTCTGTGATTTATTGCTAAGTCATGGTCATAGAATCTAAACAGGACAATACATCCTTCATTTTTATTATTTCGCATATTGTGAATATTTTATATTCTATGATTTAAAATATACACTATAATGCTGAAAGTCTTGTATCTGTGTACTAGTAAAACTCTTCTGTTTGTCAATTAGCCAATATGTACATCATAGGGCAACCATTTTTAGATCAAGGTACCTCAAATCTACTAACTGAAAAAAATGCTTACAAAACATGTGACATATTACTCTTGGGTAATTGAAATTGTAAGGATATTTACACCAGTTGTAAATATTCAAAAACTTGTGACCACTGCAGTACCACCACAGCCACATGATTGTGATTTCCAATGTCCCCATCCAACTCCCCATAAACAAAGTTAATGGGAAATCCCACAGGAAGACAGAAGTCAGTCCCATTCCCACTGCTTTTTTGCCTCCCTGTGATTATTCTATCTCCTTGTCAATATTTCATTTATTTATTTATTTATTTATTTTATTACATTTATATACCGCCCTTTCCCAAAGGACTCAGGGCGGTTTACAGGGTAATTAAAAACCAAAATACAAAAGTTAAAAACAAGTTTAAAAAAAATTAAATTTGTCCCTGTATAAGTAAAACCCCAGTTAAAATAAGATTAATCCTCAGCCTGGGCCAGAGAGCTCAAAGAGCCAGGTCTTCAGGTCCCGGCAGAATGAACGGAGGTCGGGGGCAGTCCTCAGCTCCACTGGCAGCTGGTTCCAAAGGGCAGGCGCCTCCACTGAGAAGGCCCTATCCCTGGGTGTTGTCCGCCGGCAATCTCTTACCGGTGGCACCCTGAGAAGACCCTCCCTGTGGGAGCGCACTGGACAAAGGGAACTTGATGCCGGCAACAGGTGTTCCCTCAGATAGGGAACAAAGGAAGATAAAATGGGTCATAATTTGTCTAATATTTATATGTTATTTATATGTAAATGGAAGTTCTTACAGCAATGTCTATGTGTGTGTATTCTTTTTATTATGACCCTTTACCCTTGCATCGGGATGGAATTTGGGTGACTGGTTTACTGGCCAGATGCCCTTCCTGATGTCTACACGGAGTTTGCAGCAAATATTTTCTCTTTGCGCCCTGATAGAGTAACATCTGCTACTGTCAAGGATTGAACTCTCAACTTTTAGAGTGGGAGGCGAGTGTCTTCACCTCTAGGCCACCATGCTGCTTACTAGGTATAATGCTATTATAAAGCGATGCGCAAATGTGAAGGAAGAGTGGTGTTCCTGTTATCAAACTGCATTTTGATTTTACATATTAATTATGTATTTACTTATGCATTTATTAGTCAAATTTATTTCCTGCCATAATGTCTTAGTAGCTAACAAGATAAATGTCAATAATAAAAGACATACTATCGACAATCCCAAACAATACTTTGCATTAATCCCCAAATGCCCTCTGGAAAATGTCTGTTCCTAACTGTTTCTGGAAGACAGAAAGCATTGGAATCAATCAAACTTAAGACTTGAGAAAAACTTACACAAGTTTCTATTGGTATAGTTTTGACATAGGATATTAGAAACATCTTGTAATTATCTGTGAAATCTGATCATATTAATTGACAATGGTTGTTTAAGTGTTTAATTAAAGAATTCTTTATATCTTTTTTGACAATTTTGTGTGATCATATATTAAGATCTGCTTCACAGAATTTTTTTTTATGAAAGGCACTCCAGAGAACATTTGTTTCACCAAATATTTCAGGCACATTCATTTAGTATATGCTATCCCAATAGTAAGGGATGCGGTGGCTCAGTGGGTTAGGACACTGAGCTTGTCGATCAGAAGGTCGGCAGTTTGGCGGGTCGAATCCCAAGTGCCGCATAACAGAGTGAGCGCCTGTTACTCGTCCCAGCTTCTGCCAACCTAGCAGTTTGAAAGCACATTAAAATGCAAGTAGAAAAATAGGGACCACTACGGTGGGAAGGTAACAGCGCTCCGTGCACCTTTGGCGTCTAGTCATGCCAGCCACATGAACACAGAGATGTCCTCGGACAAACACTGGCCCTTCGGCTTTGAAACAGAGATGAGCACTGCCCCCTAGAGTTGGAAACGACTAGCACGCATGTGCGGGGGAACCTTTACCTTTACCTTTACCTATCCCAATAGTAAATATTATTCTCCTCTGCAGAATGGATAAATGTCTCAGAAAGTTGTAAAAAGATCAATAGTATTAGCTTACTTTATAAGCCTAGCTGCTTTGCCATATGGGACAAACTGGTCTTTAAGAGGGTACATTTTTAATATTTTTAAATTTCTCCCTATGTAGCCACACAGGGAGAAATTCAAGAATAAAAAATATTAAAATTTGTTATAAACTTTACTCTGTACCCCTGGGATGCTTAATAGGCAAATCCATTTTAGGCTGCAGTCCTATGCAAACTATTCAAACTAGAAAGCAGAACCACTGGAGTTTACTGCTAAATAAATATGTATCTGCTTTTTTTGCAACCATTTCATTACCGAAACTAATTAACATCACGTGCTTCAGAGCACTGCTGATGTTACCTAGTTTGGGTAATGAAACATCTGCAAGGAAACAACCAAGCTCAGAGAGCACCAAGGACCCATTTCAGCCCTGAGCTACAAATATTCTTCTTTATAGATATGAATCTATCTGGTTTCTAAAAGTTTATCTGTTGTTTCAGAGCACTGAAATAATCTTTAAAACCGAAAGAACTAAGGATGTTTCTAACATAAAAATGCTTCTGAGCCGTTGTAGTCCTAATTCCAGAAGAGTAGCAGGTAAGCTTTGGGCACTGAACATAACAGTCTTTTGGCATTTTTATATTGTTAGAAGAAAACAAAATACATCACTTAAAAACAAAATCCATAACAATCCATAATTATAAAATCTATAATCATTGAGAGATTTCACTCGTAAAGTGGTATGTTTAGCTAAGAACTATCAGCAATTTGTTATAAAAATGGATTCTTCCTTTTCTTTCATCACTGTTCTACATAATGGACTGCTTCTTTCTCAGCACTGCTGGCTGCTGAAGTATTGGCTAGTTGACACAAAATGCTCTCTGCAAGCTCATAATTAACATAATAGCCTGACTACATTTGCACATTTTCATCATATCGAAATATGTCTAAGCATTTCAATTGTGAATACAGATGCTACCAAATGTCTAATATCCCACATAAAAAATTGCAAAGGCCCGACACAAAATCTTTCACATATCAGCCACTGGGAATCCTGCCAATATTGGAAATAAAAAAAAATTCTAATATTTGTGTGGGACTTAAAGTTGACCATTATGGATTCCAAAGTAAAACACTCATTAGTTAACATATGACAAGGATATAAACAGTTTTCATGGTTATTATTAATTTTATTTTGTCATATTTTTTAAAAAAAAAGTTGAAAGAAAGGAAAAAAATACAAAACCCCCAATGAACAATAACAAATTAAATCAAAAAAGAAAAAAATAATGAATAGAAAAAGTCTAACCTAAGTGTATCACACAAACATATATATATATATATATATATATATATATATATATATATATATATATATATATATATATATATATATCAGATGATTAACAGTAAATAAATAAAATAAAATAACTTAAAGGGAATACATGCTGCTACTATATTGTTTTAAATTAACATAAAATAACATGAAAATAACATGCCAAAGGGCATCCAGGGAACTTGCTACTTTTATAAGAAGCACAGTTGTATGGCATAAAACTATACACTCTGACCTTTTTGCATAAGGATTTTATGTGTTGATGCATATAAAAAAAGAGTTGGGATTTGCTTCATGACACCGTAATACTGCTTTCCTCATTCTAAGCCTATGGAGGATGATGTGTGTATAATATTTTTTTAATTAAAAGGTCTATTTAGTATTTAATTAAAAGGTCTATTTAGGGCAAATAAATAGATTTGATCATGACTTAAAAATAATTGAATTTAAATGTAAATGTAATCAATAGATTATTTCCTATGGTATGAAGAACTTTCCTCTTTGATCATATTAATAATTGTTGTTGTTGTTGTTAGCTGCGAAGTCGTGTCCCACCCATCGCGACCCTATGGACAACATTCCTCCAGGCCTTCCTGTCCTCTACCATCTTCTGGAGTCCATTTAAGCTCACGCCTACTGCTTCAATAATAACAAGTGATAAATATGTTCTGGAGGCCACATTCTATCATTTTAGGCACCTGCAAGGATTTTTCCCTGACATGTGAGTTACACCAGACATTTGGATAGGGAATTATTCACCTGGATGAATTATATACAACAAGGGAGAAGGGTATCTTTATTTTTAACTATCTTTTGGGTTGTTGTAAGCTACCTAGAGTCACAGTATGAGATAGACTACATAAGACCTGAAGAAACAAACAAACAATTTAATAAAATAAAATTTCATTAAAATTTCATAAAGCATAGCTGGTAAATAATTTTGGCATATGATTTCATATGCTTATACTTTATGTTATTGATGAAGAAGGTTGTTTTCTATGAAAACTTATGTGATAATATTTTTGCTTTAAGCTGCTTACACATTAAGAATAAAGAATCATACAAAATAATATACAGTATAAATCCACATGAGAATTCAGTACTACTTCAAGCCCTGTTTATCATTGTCAGTCCTCTATAGTCTTAGGGGAATGGATTTGTAAGAAGAAGAACTGGAATTCAGAGAAAAATTATCTTATCTCTGTAGGCTAGAAGACCTCCAAGGCCCCTTCCAACTCTATTATTCTATATTCTATGTTCCATGAATGTGCACACCATCATCTGATGATCAGTATGCTTTGAGTGATGCTAAATAAAATTCTGTGTTTCTTAAATATTTGGGGGAACATTTCAGCTTTGGACAATCTGTCTCTGTACATTTATTTATTTTATTTTATGTATTTATTTGATTTCTATAGCTACCCATCTCAGTAAGTAACTTTGGGCAGAATGCATCATAAAACATAAAAATAATGAAAACTATTGAAACAATTGAAACAATACAAAATATGTACAGCCAAGTTAAACTGTTACTATGGATGTTAATACAACTAGGAAATGGGGTCCTTAAACATACAGGTTCCCAGCCTCTGGCACACAAACAAGTCTTCACAGCCTTGAAAGGCCAAAAGGGTTTTGGAATTATCCTCATATCTGAAGGGGCTATGGCAGAGAAAGACCACCTTCTGATTCCCAATGTTCCTTGATTGATGGGATCTGCAGAATGCCCAACCTGCCTGCGTAAATTGGATGAGTAGAAACAACTAGGAGAGGAGGAACAAAAGAATTAGAGGAACAAAAGAATTTAGGAAGTGTACAGTCAGTTATCTATCCTGCATTGTTAACTTCAATAAAATGTATTTTAGATTGAGGGTTCCTTCATGGTCTCTGAGCTTGCTTGTATTTTAGATTAAATGTGAAAGAATGTTGCATTTTTTAAGTACCTTTAAGGTGCACGGTCAGTAAATATTACTTTAGTGGCATTAGTTAGGATTTCAAACATTAATACAGGCATTTTTGTTCTTCTCTGTTCTTAAAAAAATATTTGATTTGTCTCCCAGATGTTAAGCAATAAATTAGGATCCATTCTTGTTTGGTCAGTGTTTCCTGAAAACAGAAGAGATACACTGAATCACTAATAAATAATTCACAGGCTTGAAGCTTTTTGAGAGAGACAATTGTTAAATGCTGCAGTCTTTCTGTTCAGCTATTCACCTTGTCTTGCTTCAGGTCAGGCAGAGCAGAGAAAACAGATCAAAACTGACAATCCAATTAGGAATAGTGGGGCCTCCCTTTTTCTTCATTTTAGCCAGCTCATCACATTAAATTATTCATACCATGCCAAGTCATATTAAACTTCAGAGATATCTCAGTTTGACTGCAGACTACAGCAGCCATTTGCAGAGGGTAATTCTCACTGCTTGAGAAATATTTGGCAACAGGAGCTTCTGCAGTCCTAAACTTGGCAGCTCCATATCAAAGACTATAAATGACACAGTAATGCAGACAGAGATCAAGTGAGCGGCTAGTATGTATTTGTAAGGACAGACAAGGCTAGTACAACAGGAAATTTGTAGACCCCTTTCCTCCATTCGGATTTGGATAATATAGTACTGGTAGCTCCTATTTTGGACCTGGAACAACTAAATCTCCTATGACAGTCAACTAGGTCTTCAGAGAAGATTTTTTTGTTCCTAAGCAATCTTGTCTGGGAGACTTCAGAGGAAAAGAAATAGCATTAAAGCACATTTTTCCAACTGGGTATCGCAATTCAAGCCTTCCATCCAAAATCCCTGGGAGATTTGGAGCTAGTAAGATAAAATTGGCAGAGAAAACATATGGTGGCTGCACAATTGGATTTTATTTCTTTTGCTTCCCTGCAGCTTTTATTTCTCTTCCCTTTTTTGCTCTTTTTTCTATTTGTTTGCTCAGACTACTAATTGCTGGCTTTACTATTTATTTTATTTTATTTATTTTAATTCCATTTATATCCCGCCCTTCTCCAAAGACTCAGGGCGGCTTGTCATCTAATTTTTTCTCTTGTGTTTTTTTTAAATACTCTATCTTCTTAGTTCAGTTTTTGTCCTCCCTATAAACTCCAAAGCCATTTGAATCTGTTAATCCTGTTTAGAAGAAAAAACAAGAGACATTGACAGAGCAGCTAGTTCCTGGGGCTTCCTATTCTGCCCCATTCAGAAAAAGTGAGGCCACTGATGATATAACTACCTGCTTAGAAGGAATATTTCATCCTGCTGTGGAAATATTTTTAGTAAGTGGATATATAAAAATCTGTTCTCCCCTTCTGTGTAGTGCGAGATCAGCCAACGAATCTTTAAGCTGCAGAACTGATAACAATGAAGGAAGAACTTTCTCACATATTCACATTTATGTTCTTAAGCCTTGAACTTATTTATTTATCATTTTTAGGACTGCCATTTCCCTCAGAGAGTAACTCTGGACTGTATGCAAAAAAGGCCATATATAAATGCTATAATAAAAACAGTTAAAAACAAGAATAAAATAATTAAAGTATTGCAATATCCTAAAAAGTTAGAAAGCACTGCAAGATGTAGCAAAGGTTTACTTCTGCTTTCAAAGTGAAATTAGCCATATTCATGGTGGACAGAGCTATGAATGGCTACTAATTATAAGGATTTTATTTTCAATGTGACAGCTCTTGAAATAAGTTACTGAGATGCATGAGTACCATCTTCATATTCTCTATATGGATTCAGAAAGGCACTTGGTGGATTTTTGTGGGATCAGAATTCAGCATTCACAACCCTTTAGTCTGATCCAGCTTTTTTCATATTGTTCTCTATATTATTTATTTGATGTGTTGCTAAAAATACAAACTGGGTTATGAGGTTAAGATACCATTCTGTGCATATTATGTTAAGATTTCTATGTCTTTTGTGAACGAAAAGAAGCCGTCAAAGAACAAAGTAAAAATTTTCATAAAACGATTTTAGGGTCTCTTACTTGAAATATCAGGTTGTTAACCTACCTTAAATCTGTACAATCTATCGTTAATCTTGATTCTGCTTAGGTACCATCTCTGACATGACTACTGCCTGCTCTCCTTCTCACAGTTAAAAATGTTACAATTTAATTCTGGATTTAATAATTTTATTTAATTTAATAATTTAATTTAATTCTCCTGCCCACCCAGCAGTTTGAAAGTATGCAATATTGTAAGTAGATAAATGGGTACCACTTCAGTGGTGGTGGGGGGAAACCGAGCTGTGTTCATGTGTGTGGAGAGCAGAAGCTGGCACTGCACCTAGCTGGACGCAAGGCATCATCACATGAGGCAATGTGAGCCTATCAGAGGAGTCCAGAAGAACTAGTAAACCTGAGTGCTACTCTCAAACCTCGTCCGGAGAGCAGGAGATTCAAGCAACTGAGACGAAAGCTGAGTTTCCAAAACGGTTTAATAAGCAAAAGCAAACGATCTTCAAACGGAACAAAGCCAGCGTTGGCTGCTACCCACATCCAACGCTGTTAAATACACATTGCATGTATACACCCACGCCCCACCCAGCCGCACCCACTTCCGCCCATCCCCTACTTAACTCCCGTTTCTCCCAAACACCTTCCTTTGTGACACGCCCCCCCACCCGGCACCCTCTACCTCCCTGGTAAGTCTCCTCGCGAACGCTCGCTCTATCGCCGCTATTCACCACCCCCACCCCCGTGTCTGCTCCCGGCACCTTCCCTCCTGTCGCGGAGACACCTCTGCCCTGCTGCCTGGCCCCCCCTCGCAAACCTGGCAAGCCCCCAGTCCCTTCTCGCCGCAAACGGGCTCCGCTGCCGAAGGCCCTGCCCGTCAGCACCGCAAAGGCCGAGTCAGTATTCAGTTCGGGCCCATGGTCCTGCGAGGCCACCATAGCCGGCAGGACGAAGCTGAGCTCAGGACCCTGTGAGGCCACCGTAGCCAGCAGGGCGGGGCCGGGTTGCACTGTCGGGGCTTCAGCCGGCTCGGCGGTCGTGCGTGGAGGCCGTTGTTGCTGCCGCAGCTGTCCCAAACCGTCAGACATTCCCTCGGCCCGGCCAGAAGAAGCAGGAAGAGAGGAAACCGGCAGAGGGAGAGAGGAGACCGGCGCCGGTGAGTGTCGCGCCCGTGGCACCGCTGGGCGTCGAGCCCGCGGGGCGCGACAGCTACTAGTGAATTGGTGTAAAGCTAGTTTGCCTCCTGTGGTGCACCAAGGATAGGTGTGCTATCACAAAACAGAATGAACTAGCAATCTAGGCTGTCAGGACTGCATTGTATCTAGCATGTGTAGATTTTCCTGACATTGTATGCCATATGCTAAATAAAAAATAATTCTGAATGACCAGAATAATCATGGTTAACACTACAATATCAGACTCAAAGTGGCAAACACCTGACCAGTGTCAAGATTCCCCACCACAACACAATTATTGCAAATGCTATCTGTGCAATAATTACATTTTCCACATTGTTTTTCAGTGTCAGTTGGGGTGATAGTACATATCACTTATTTATTGTTAAGTCTATCATTATACAGAGTGAGAAGTCTGCTGTAGAAAGGAGAAAGTTGGGGGGCACAAATGGAGTTATTACAATATTCTGTACTCTTAAACTTTGTTTACTGCCTATTGATATGATGAAAGGTAGCATAATAACAACTATGCTCCTAGTTGGCTCCTCCAATCCAGTGGGAAGGACAGAATGTTTTTTTTTAAACTTTAGGCTGCAACAGAGCTCAGGTGGTAGTCATTCAAATATTGGAATAGACCATGCTTAGAAATTTGTGTGCTACCTTCAGTCTTGTTGACAATGATTTGACAGGAATAACTATTATGTTGAATTCCAGTTCTATATAATAAATTTTTGATTGCTGACAAAGAATTAAAGGGAGACTGATATGGCCATTTCAACCTTCTTTGCTCTCATCTGTCAGCCATACTTTGCCATGAAAGCAAAGAAGCTTGAAATGGCCATATCAGTCTCCCTTTAATTCTTTGTCAGCAATCCAAAATTTATTTAATACAAACAATTGTCGCAGTTGTGACTTGCTGCCTGTGGATGGCCCTAGATTGGGCTGATACAGGCAAAAGATTTCACCCATATTTGGGCCGACGAGGTGCTCAAAACACTCAAGACATTGTGTGTGTGTGTGTGTGTGTGTGTGTGTGTATTCCTCTATAGAAACAAATTTCCTAGCCTATTGTCCTTCCTCATTAATCCAGCTGGACAAAAGTTCTGCAGTTAGTTGCTATGCCTTTAAAGTGTGATTTCTTGGAAAAAGTACTTCTTCTAAAAGATAAATATCTTCAAAGAAGCTGATTCAGCCTACAATTGTGAGAGACTAATAATATTATCAAATAAAACCTTCCCATTCTATATATTCTTTATTTTAATTGCACCTGGTTTAAAGAAAGACAATAACAAAAAAATCCACTTATTTAAACTTATAAATGTCCTTATAAACAATATTTTGTATGCCAGAAGCTATGATCACAAAGCTTAAAAGGCCCCTGTAAAAATATAGTTAAACTCTTAGCTCAGCAAAATAAATCCAAAGCTAGGTCACTGCTCAGCTTAGTCTGAAGACTTCTATAGAAGAAGAATCTAGCACCCCATTCTATGTCAGGAGTAGGAAACCAGAGTTCCCTTGGGCCTCTAAATTACAATTCTCAGCAACTTTCATCCATTGGCCATGCTAGCAGAGCAGCAATATCAGTATGAAGAAATGAGTTCCTCAAACTGATTGTCATATTACTTTCACCATCCAAAAATATTCTAAAATTAATATTTCATTGAACACATCTATCATAGGAACAGAAGTTAGAATGTAAAATTTGACCATTACAAACAAAAAGAACATTATACCAAATCAGTTCAATGATCTATCAATATACTATAATTTAAGAATTGCTTTCTGGAATTTAAGTGGAAATTTCATGGATTAAAGTTCGGAATGCATATCTTCAAAGCATTTGCCTTGTCAACATTTTGGTGTTAGCTATTTCTGTTTCACTTTGCTTTTCTTTACAAAAAACAGGTGCAAAGAATCTCTGATTAGAATCTATTTAGTTCATCGTTGCACTACAGCCCTTCAGAAGACATTCTCAGGGCATTCTGTAAGGCAATTATCATTCCATTATCTATTTCTGCTCTATATTGCTCCTCATAATAATTCCATTATTATACAAATAAAACTTTTAAAAATGTTTTTGTCTTCTTCCAGTCAAACCACAGGAAATGTGTATTATAACATTTCCATAATCATAACATGCCGAAACATCTAGTGCAGCATTTTTCAATCTTAGCAATTTTCAGTTATGTGGACCTCAGGTTCCAGAATTCATTTGGTTGAGGTTGAGAAACATTAATCTAATGGTTATGATCGAGAAAGACAAGGTTGAGAAATACTGATCTGGTGGTTGTTCCATGTTGTGCACTGAAGATGTTTCCATGGCAGGAAATATGTCTTTTCGTCTGCAGCAAATGTCTGTTTCTTGCAGCAGCAAGTAACAATGATATATGAGAAGGAGGGACAGAGAAGATTTGGATTTCAGTGAGAATGGGAAATAAAGGGTTAGATCTCTCTTTTCCACAACCATAGTCCAAAGCAAATTTAGATTCTTTTTTCTTTTCTTTGTAGTAATAAAAATATTCAAGGCTACGCTTATAAACTTTTCACATCTCATTGTTACTTAATCTTAAACTGTTGACCTAGTTTCTAAAAAAAGGGAACATCTTGAATGTATACCCTTGTAAGGTTCCCCCACACATGTATGCTAGTCGTTTCCGACTCTAGGGGCCGGTGCTCATCTCCGTTTCAAAGCCGAAGAGCCAGCGCTTGTCCGAGGACGTCTCCGTAGTCATGTGGCCGGCATGACTAGACGCCAAAGGTGCATGGAATGCTGTTACCTTCCCACCGTAGTGGTCCCTATTTTTCTACTTGCATTTTTTACGTGCTTTTGAACTGCTAGGTTGGCAGAAGCTGGGACAAGTAACAGGCGCTCACTCTGTTACGTGGCACTCGGGATTCAACCCGCCAAACTGCCGACCTTCTGATCAACAAGCTCAGCGTCCTAACCCACTGAGCCACCGCGTCGCTTATACCCTTGTACTCAAGATTATCTGAACAAACCTCTCGCATGGCATTCCATACATGCAACAGTAAGATTTCAGATTCTGACAAAATGATTTGTTTGATTATGATAACTGGCTTAATCTATACATCTTAATTATTTTTATTTTTAAAAAAATCCAGATGGTCTTAGTAAGACTTTTGCAACAATGTAGTCCTGTTCTACTAAAGAAAAACATACAAACATCTCAGAATAAAAGACAGAATTTATTGAATGGCTCCTTTTCAGTCCTTAAAAGGGAAAGTAGAAATCAACTCCTGAAGGAAAGACAATTGTTTTCACAGACAGCCACAAGGTTTCAGGATAATTCAGTGCCAAGCAATGTCTTCAGATGTCACTAACATATAGTAGTGACATTTACCAGAGTTTAAAGTTACTTATGAAATTCTTCAAGGCAGAAGACAAAGTTTGATAGAAGATATTTTGTTGGTAAAAACCTAGTCTCTAAGTGTAATTTAACTAATTAAATGTTTTGGAGAAGAAGATGTAAAGAGAAGAAAAATATCAAGTAATAATTTCCTCATTTTCCCCAATAATTACATTACTGTATATTTCCTGAATGAGAAAATAATCCAATATGAGCATACATTAAATTTGTAATATGATAAATAATTGCATGAATTATATTTGTATTTTTAGTATTGTTTCATTGTATGCTTCATAGAATCATTTTGGAAATGGGTGACTTTACTGAATGCATGAATGAATGAATGAAGGGAGGGATGGATGAATACGTACATACATACATACATACATACATACATGCATACATACATACATACATACAAAGACTGTTGCAAGATAATTTACCTTTATCTGACTGAACTTTCAGAAAAATCTGATGGGTTTATGATTATTCTGTTTGTATCCAAGTCTATTTACAGTGCATTCAGAAAGTATTCACACCCCCTTCATTTTCGTCAATTTTATTATGCTGCAGCCTGATTCTACACTTGTTGAAATTCATTAGTTTTCATTAATCTACACTCGGTACCCCATAATGACAAAATGAAAATAGAATTTTAGAAAGGTCCGTAAATTTATTACAAAGAAAAAAACTGAAATATCATATTGGCATAAGTATTCAGATCCTTCACTCAATACTTTGTTGAAGCATCTGGGGCAGCAATTACAGCCTCGAGACTTTTTGAATAAGACACAACAGGTTTTGCACACCTGGATTGGGGGATTTTCTGGCATTCTTCCTTGCAAATCCTCTCAAGCTCAGTCAGGTTAGATAGCGACCATCAGTGGACAGCCATTTTCAGGTCCCTCCAGAGATGTTCAATAGGGTTCAAGTCAGAGTTGTCCTTAAGCTACTCCTGTGTTGTCTTGGCTGCGTGCTTAGAATCATTGTTATGTTGGAAAGTGAACCTTTAGCCCAGTCTGAGGCTCTGAACTCTGTGGAACAGGTTTTCATTGCGCATATTCCTATATTTTGCTCCACTCAGTTTTCCTTCAACCCTGACCATTCTCCCAGTCCCTGCTGCTGAAAAACACCCCCACAGCATGATGCTGTCACAACCATGCTTCACTGCTGGAATGATATTGGGCAGGTGATGAGTGCTGCCTGCTTTCCTCCAGACATAACATTTAGAATTGAGGCCAAACAGTTCAATCTTGGTTTCATCAGACCAGAAAATCTTGTTCCTCAAACTCTGAGATTCCTTCAGGTACTTTTTTGCAAACTCTAAGTGGGATTTCATGTGTTTTGCACTGAAGAGAGTCTTCTGTCTAGCCATTCTGCCCTAAAGCCTAGATTGGTGGAAGGCTGCAGTGATGGTTGTCCTTCTCCACACAGGATCTCTGGACCTCAGTCAGAGTGACTGTTAGATCGTGGGCTCAGGACCTCATGGCCAAGATGGACAACACAGGACAACAGGGTTCAGCATAACATTCTTTATTGATGTAGCACAGACTTGGCAAACAAAGGGGCAACTGCCCCTCTTATATACCTAGCCAGGTATACTTGGAACCAATCCCAGTGTCTGGATTTCACACCAAAGACTGCCCTGCCAATCCTGACAGGACAGCCTGCCACCTGGTGGTGTCAGTGGCTATCTCTGTGAACATCTCCTATATACATATATACATAACAGTGACCATCGGGTTCTTGGTCACCTCTCTTACTAAAGCCCTTCTCTGTCTTTTACAAAGATCCAAACTATAGGTCTTGGTTTATTGCCTTTTTGAGGCTGTGGGCCAGGTTTACCAGATGATTTATATAGATGCTAATAATGTTATGTATTCTATGAGTTCAGATAACAGGACTTTTCCCCTTACGTCCCACCTATTTCCACAATGCAGTTCACAGCTGAGAATCAGCACAATGGGAACTCTAATACAGTTTAATTACTATCCAAGGTTTCCTACAGTCTAATCTATTGATTTTTGGGCATTGCTTTTATTACTGGTAGTATATGCAGAGTCAATCCTTCAACAAGAGTGTAAACAGGTTTGTCATTTTAATAAGTTCTAGTATTAAAAGTATCTCATTTATTTGTCAATTGAATTAGACATACTCATTTTATTGATAGTGCTTGAAAATTAATCATACTGTTCTCACCTGGAAGTGTATTTTGTGAATATTATAGCTCATATATTACCTTAAATGTAAAACTATGATTGTGATACATTGGACAAGTAATTTTTGGATATTATTTATAAACACTCTTCTGAAGACATATGCAGATATATGAACAGAAAGTTCATCAATGGTCTCAGGTTCAAGGAGTCATGGGCAGGATGCCTTCCTGGACATGCCATGCAGATGCTCAAATGTTTCATCTCCCAGTATCTTTTCCTCACAGCCCTCCTCCCTTACTTCCATCCCTTAATAGCAGTGCATTTTCTTTGCAATATCTTTCTCTTTATGTCATTTAATTCTCAATAAAGATTGAAAACTAAAGCTAACCACCTCCTTTGATTCTCTGCAGGGATGGTGAAGAGTGCCAGACAAATTTCTACTAAAGTTTATCACTCCAGGTTGTAAAGCCTTGAATTCATGCCCAGCAATTTAAGAATCACTGAGAAAACCAGTGAAAGAGAAGAAGACGTCAATGATTCCTATGATGTAATCTTGAAAAATAATACTACACAATGCAGACAGCCTGCACCTTTCATGCCAATTGCTGATGTTTACTGTAACAATAGTCCAAAACACCTGGAGAACATTCAGTTACCCATATTGCCATTAAAAATTATTCATTTTAACATGTTGATGATCTAACTTTCAGGGAAAGAAGTTCCATACGTATGGGGGTGCATATTCTTCATTAAAAACTATTTGTATAAAATCTTTGAATTCAGAGCTATTATATTTGTGTGGCAAATTAAAAAAAATTAAAAGGAAAAACAAGATCTTGTGTCAAACATTATTTTTAATGGCTATATTTAATACTTTACAGAAAGAGACAGAGGAAATTTTTAAAATATTATTATTATATATTATTTAGCATATGATGAGGATATGACAGAAGAGAAGTAAACATATCTACACAGTCCACATAATTATAAGTAAAACCTCTATGGGGATATAGCAGTGGCCTCATAATTGGATGTCCAATTCAGCTATCTTCTAGGCAATCACTTCTGGCATCTCTTAATGCAGATCTTCTAGTGCGCCAGTTGCGGCCCTATTTGGACTGAGATGCCCTACGCACAGTCACTCATGCGCTCGTGACCTCTTGGATAGACTACTGCAACACTCTCTACATGGGGCTGCCCTTGAATACCACTCGGAGGCTCCAACTGGTGCAGAATGCGGCTGCGCGAGTTATGATGGAGGTCTCCCGATACTCCCATGTAACACCTCTGCTCCGCGAGCTGCATTGGCTTCCAGTTGTCTTCCGGGTGAGATTCAAGGTGCTGGTGATGACCTATAAAGCCCTAAATGGCATGGTTCCGGATTATTTACGGGAGTACCTTTTGCCGGCGTTAACTTCCCATCGTCCTGTGTGCTCCCACAGAGAGGGCCTCCTCAGGGTGCCATCGGTCAGGGAATGTCAACTGGCAGCCCCCAGGGGGAGAGCATTCTCTGTGGGTGCGCCTGACCTCTGGAATCAGCTCCCTGTTGAGCTTCAGATGGCTCCCGACCTTCGCTCTTTCCGCCGCGACCTGAAGACTTGGCTATTTGAACTTGCCAGCCTGGACTGAGGGACTGGGATTTTAGATTTTAAATTTTACATTTTAGAACGTATTTTATTGTTTAGGGATACTTGGTTTAATTTGTTTTAATTTTTGTATATTATGTGCTGTATATAGTGTTTTAATTGCCCTGTACACCACCCCGAGTCCTTTGGGAGAGGGGCGGTATATAAATCCAAATAATAAATAATAATAAATAAATAAATAATAAAAGGGGCATGGCTGACTGCCCTGGGAAATAGATAAGATACATAACCTTGAGAACTTTGAAACAACAGCTGTGAAAGGCTTTGTATTCCCTACCTAGAAAAAAAATTCTCTCTCTTGGATTTTCTAAGTGTAAAGTCTTTACTTTAAAATTCCAATATGGAAGGAGACCAGTAACAAAATTTCCTTATGGATGAAGATCAACAGTCTCTTGCTATGTTGAAAATACTAATTCAAACTCTTACCACAACCAATGAAATACTAAGAGGCCATGGGAAGGAACAAGAAGACAGCCCAGATATGAAAGTTCAAACTTTGACCACAACTAAAGAACCATCTATACAAAATACAATAGAAAAAATGAAACATTCAAATAGTATGACAGAAGAATCTACTATTCAACAAATACAGTATTTATATTTGAAAATCCAGAAAAGACATCGACAACTTGGAAAAAAGAAAAGATTTCTTATACAACTCAGAAGGAACTAGAGGATCTAGAAAAAGAACAGTTGGATGAGAAGACAAACAATTCAGAACAACCACATCGATATGGAAGAATAAAGAGACGACCCACTAGACCTACAAGTCCTCTCAAAAAAATGGTGACCGGATGGTTTTGCCAATATCAATTAATATACATGATATTACAAAGAGATTGGTTCGATGACCCAAAAACAAGGACATGGAAGATGATTTGGCAAAGGAAAAAAGCCACAATAAGACTCAAGAAGAATGGAGTGTCGACCATTTTATTGAAATCTAAAACAGAATGTATTAAATAGATAAGATGTGCATGTTGAACACAAGACATTGTTATGAACTGAGATAAAGAAAAAAATTTGGTCATTAAAATTTAGCAGTATAAATACTAATAGCTAATTTGAATATTGATTTATGCATAAAGGTCATGTAAAGGTGAATAATGTAGATAAGCTAAAAACATTGTTGAAAGTAATAAATAGGTCTATGGAACGTTAAAAATGAAAATTATCAGTTTAAGCAAGAGATAGCAGATACAAAGAGGAAGAGAGGAAGTAAAAGAAATAAAAAGAAATTTTGATTACTACTTAAAAAAACAAAACTGAAACTTAGCAAAAAGGAAGGATATATATTATATCTTTAATTTGTTGACATAAAGGGTGAGAAATTAACTAAACGGGATGTGCATTTTGAATATTAGATTTTGTGAGGAATGGTGATACATGAATTGGGAGTATATTAAAAATCTTGCGAATGATAAATATCAAGCATTAAATCTAAATGTTACTGGAAATTAAAATTGAAAAATCTATTAGGTCATTGATTGTCTAAAAGATTTTATGTTAAAACAACTATAATATGTGTAAACTAAAAACTATGGATATATGTAAGAAAGTTGTTTACTATGTGATTAATAGGATAAAACCTGTCTTTAAATTTACAAATAGACAGTATATATAAAGGGAAAAAGAGTGGAAATGTTTATGGTAGCAATCTGAAATCTGTACTAATGATATCTGTATGTAATTGAATTATTACTACCCAGCCACCACGTTGCTTTTCAAATACGTGAATGTAATATTAGAAAATCAATAAAATTTGTTAAAAAAGAAAATATGAAATGTTTCAATTCCTGCAATTTTAAATAATCCCTAAGTATGAATAACAGCGTTCTGTGTGCCTTTGGCGTCTAGTCATGCTGGCCACATGACCACGGAGACGTCCGGGGACAAGCGCTGGCTCTTCGGCTTTGAAACGGAGATGAGCACTGGCCCCTAGAGTCGGAAACGACTAGCACACATGTGCAGGGGAACCTTTACCTTTACCTTTAAGTATGAATAATCCAAATAAACCAAAATTTCTTTTTAACATGATGTGTAAGGTATTCAGGAATCCATGTAGAACTAAGCTTCTTTGTATTCTTATGAGAAGAAATTGATATTTGTTGTCTTCAATGTTTTACAAGTGAAGATTTATTCTTCCATTTATTCCTTCATTTAGGTCAGTAAAAGAAGATACCATATTCCACCGCTGCTAGTCTTATTTTACATCCTTTGTAAAGAGTTCAACAAAACCTTTACATCATTTCAGCAAAATCAATGCAGCTTCTTTTTTCCTACCTTAGATATGTCTATTCTCCTCCTCCTCCTCCTCCTGAATGTAGATGATACAGAGTTATATAAATTGTTTGTTCATATAAGATTAAACAAAATCCAATTTACCTTGCATGTTTTAAATGTCTGACTTTAAAAAATCAGCTTTTTTTTCTTGTTAGTCTTATATTTGCTACTGCCCAGAAGGGGACACTACCCAACTGGTTTCATCCTTGGGATACCTTATGGTAGGAAGTTCCATATTTTGGAACTTTGATTTTTCAACCTTTTTACTATGATTTAGAGCTCACAAAAAAAGCAGCTGCACAACTCCTTTCAAGAACCAAAACTATAAAATCTCTACTCTGACAGTGCAGATGAACAAGAAAAAAAGCATATCTTAAAGCAACAAAAAATAATAGTTTCATAATCAGAAATAACACTATAGCTGGTATTATGATCAGACCCAAAGCAACTGTTTCATGCTATTATGTGCAATAAAGAGTGAGCTTACTGCAGTAATTGATGTTTCATGTATAAGTGATAAGAATGCACTTCCATCTGCTCTTCAGATAACCATCAACTCAGAATTGCAGACAGCAGCTATACATACCCAGGGAAGTAAAAAACAAAAACAAAAAACCCATAGATTTTAAGCACCAACCATTTAAAAAGTATAAGCTAACTATAGAAAAATAAGAATTTATAGCTTCCTAGTCCTGCAGTTAATTTTTGGCATTTTGAGATACCCAAATAATATGTGTGTTTCAATTGGCAAAGCATAAAAATGTGTTTACTTCTTGGTGTTATATTCCTTTTGTAACCCTTCTATATTAATCAGAAAGAACTTCCTAATAAATCACAGTAGAATTCCCGTGGTAAGTCAAAATATACAACAGGAGCTAGCAACAACAACTTTATTTATATAACTGAATTAAATAGAAGGTAAGTGCCAAAGTTCCAGAGCAATAAATGTCTCTCAAAAACATACCTGTACTTATGAGTGTAACAGCAGACAATTCAAGGACAGGACTCAGATATGTTGCTTTTAGTGCAGCACAAAATAACACATTGTTTTGTTATAACAAATAAGGTTACCACAGTCTATATTTAGTTATGACTACAGCTAAGCCCAATATTTCTGTTGCTAAGCAATACAATTGTTAAGTGAATTTTGAGCCATTTTATGACCTTTTTTTGCCAGAGCTGTTATGTGAATCACTGCAGTTGTTAAGTTAGTAACATAGTTACTAAGTGATTTGAGCTTCCTCATTGACTGCTTGTCAGAAGGTCATAAAAAGTGATCACATGGCCCTGGGACACTGCAACCATCATAAATATGAGTCAGTTGCCAAGCATCAATTTTGATCATGTGACCATGTGGATCCTGCAATGGATGTGTGAAAAACAGTTGTAAGTCACTTATTTGGTGCTATTGTAACTTTGAACGGTCACTAAATGAACTGTTGTAAGTCAAGGACTACCTATATGTCATTTTTCAGCCTTGAATTTTGAAAATGTTTGCACAATATTTTGATAATGATCTTATCCCTTTCTGGCTCATGCCAATTTCAGTTGTCGCATAGGAAGCAGAGTCAAGCGTATCTTTTATTTCTAATAAATAAATATTATTCTAATGCTATTCTTATAAGTCTCATAAGCCTGAAATAATATTAGTTTTAGTTTTACAAAAAAATAGTATAATATTGAATACAATACAAATTGTAGTATAAAAGATAGAAAAATAAAAAGAAATAATAGAAGGTGAACTGGGGGACGCGGTGGCTCAGTGGGTTAAGACGCTGAGCTTGTCAATCAGAAGGTCGGTAGTTTGGTGGGTCGAATCCCGAGTGCCGCGTAACAGAGTGAGTGCCTGTTACTCGTCCCAGCTTCTGCCAACCTAGCAGTTCGAAAACATGTAAAAATGCAAGTAGAAAAATAGGGACCACTACGGTGGGAAGGTAACAGCGTTCCGTGCGCCTTTGGCCTCTAGTCATACCGGCCACATGACCACGGAGACATCCTCGGACAAACGCTGGCTCTTTGGCTTTGAAACAGAGATGAGCACTGCCCCCTAGAGTCGGAAACAACTAGCACGCATGTGCAGGGGAACCTTTACCTTTAGCTAATAGAAGGTGTGGAAAAAGAAAAAATGGGGAAAATCCAAAACAAAAGCTTTTTCCCATGGGAATTTTTTTTTATGATTAATTCCAAAATCTTATTTCAAATTTATCTGGCCCCTTAGTCCATTTGAAACTTTCTAAAATCAACATTTTAATCACCTTTTTCTTATTTATTTCTCTCCCCCAACTTTTTTTTAAACATGAAGCTAAAACTTTGTTTCACTAAGAATAAAGAAAGTTTTCTTCATTCTTAGTCGGTCCAAATGTCAATCCAAATGTTTCTAACAGCTGAAAAGTAAATAATAGGCATCTTCTGAAAGTGATTAGAAAAGAAAATATGCAAACTTAATGTCCTTCAAAGGTCTAAATGACAGTTTTGAGCAAGAAGGTTATTTCTTCATCTCCCAGAACATTAAACCTGCTTGAGATCAGTACCTTGCAGTATCCTTACAAGGAGCACCTGTCTGGAGCATTCATGGGCAATCTCAAGTCCTCTCTGTCTGCAGAGGTGTTGATGAGCTGGTCTACTCACTGATTCTTCATTCCATTGCAGTCATCAGTTCTGTATTTTATGTAGCTATCTTTCTCTGGAGGTCAAGAATGAAACAGTTCTCAACCAATAATAAAAACTGTGTGGAAATCATGAGTATTGATCATGTTTGTGCAGCAAAAATTAGCAAGGAAAGGAAAAGTGGTCAATTTTAAGAATAAAGACTATTTGCTCATATTTCTCCAATTTTAAATACAAAAATAAAACACAGTTGGTAACTGAAAGATTTATAACCATTTCAGTTAAACTCAGATTGAAATTATTTGTCCTTAATTATTTGAGTAGTACCATGACTTCCTGGTAAATAAAGCACGTTTAGGTTCTGCTAAAATTTACCTTAAAAATCACTCTCTAACATTCACTCACACTCACTCTCTAATGTTTTCTTCTCCATTACTCTGTTATAAAACACTTCTCCTTTTGCAGGAAAGATTCTTTGAAATTCCTTTAAAATATTAATCTGCTTTAAAAGCACACTTTGTCCTTTCTCTGAGAAGATAGAGGATGAAAATGTACATGATATAGCATCCTATTTCCTAATGTTTATTTCAATCTGTTCCAAGCTTTTAACTTTCTGTAGGTCTACTCACACAATTGCTTTCACACCTGATCAGCCTTATATCTGCCACATTTAGAACTTATTGAAAGAACAAAGTTGGTTGTCATGTCACAAGCTTCACATTTAGGAAGAAAAGGGCAGAAAGATTTGTGAAGGCTTTATCTCTAGTGAAAATCTGAGTGAAGATTTTAGAGGATTTGTGAAGGCTTTTATTTCTACCTCATACATCTCAAAGAATCATGGTAAAAATCACTGATCAGAGTTCTTACTTTACTGTTTGTCTGGAGTAGATATACCATGACTAAAATATATGGTATGCAACATTTAAATTAGTTCTCCTAAATCTCCCTAAAAGCAATTAAACACATCCACAAGCACACTTACACACACACAATCATTGTTAGGCTTAAGGTAAATATAAAGGTTTAGAAAGGAAGAATATTTACAGAAGTTAATATGCTGTGTTGATTTTTATGCAGAAATTAAATAATGTTTTATAATTGTATTTAAAACTATACATTGGATGAAGGGGCCTCTTCAGAAGAATTCAGCACTATCAGAATGGACAGCATGGCAGAATGTCTAATTCTATGCGTGATTTATGTGTTATTTGTCTTTTATCACCTGTTATACCCATTATTTTTACGTTTTTGACCACCAGCCGCTCCCCCCAATGGATGTTCTTAACAGAAAAATCTCTTTTACTGTAGTTCCACTGAACATGAGACTCTTGTCTTAATTTGATAAACATAGATGGGGAGCACTTGTAATATCAAATACTGAACTGGGAAAATAGCATGACAGTCAGCCCTTTATCTCATCTTCCAATTCCTTCTGCTACCTAAAATTTGTTTACAAAAAAAAAGCTCCTTTTGAAAGCAGTAGCAGTTGCAGGTACAAGGAGACTAATTTATATCTGGATAGGTACTTTTCTTCCATTAGAAAAAAAAGGAGACATATGTATGCTACATATAAAAATATATATTTAGTTCAATCCTAAGGGTATGTTTGTACAATTTTTAAATTACACTTCATCAATTGTCCTTATATGAGTCCCTCTTCTGAAGTTCTATAGTATCTTCTTTTGCTTCCAAAGTGGCTTCAAAGTATCAACAGCTCCAAACTGCATGCAAAATACTTTGTCATAATTTTCAGTTTTTTCTCTTTCATTTATGCCTTTCTTTCTCACTGAGCATATGCATTCTGAAAATAACAGTGCCCAATTATTGGTAAATGTATATTCAAGTTGCTATATACATGCTATAAAGTCATGTATAATTTGCTTTACCAAACTCCAGCAGTATGTTTGCATATCAGTAGAAATTCACATATGCTCACATCAAAAGAATTTGCTTGTGATTTGTCAATACATACCGAGATGCAGAGAGGAAGAATCTGTGAACTGTGCCAGTTCTCAAATTAGTTTTAGAATTTCTCCTAGATAAAGCATTGGGATGTATAAATATTATAATTATGATCTTACTCTAAGAGTCCTCAGTACCCTTTCAGTAAATGGAATGTTAAAACATTGTAACTTATCACTATGCTGTTGTAAAGATAAGTAATATTAAGCATTACCAGGTCAGTCATACTGGAAAGAGAGTAATGTAAGTGTGATTTTATATCTATATCTCACTTATTTTATACTGACTGAAATAGGGGAGAGCTGGAACTGTAATTCAGTAACCTTTGGATTTTCTATCAATATACTATATTTATATGAATCTATCTTTTTAAATATCACCAGGGGAAGTTGTAACTCATCCAAAAGGTGGAGAAGGGAATTAGAAATAAAGCTATACTGGATCTAATTTTTACTAATAGAGAATAAGTGATAGAGGGAGTTGGTTGCCAGAACCTTGGGTGAAAGTGACCAAGTCATACTGAAATTAAATATAATGCAAACACAAGCAATAGAAAATAATCCAACCAGTGCCTTAAACTTCAAAAGAGCTGATTTTAACAAACTAAGACAGAACCTAGGAAAGATTCCATCGATGAAAATCCTAAAGGGGAAAACAACTCAAGAATTGAGGGAAACTCTGAAAAATATGATCATAAAAGCCCAGTCCAGCACAATACCACTGAAAATGAAAAACAAGAAATTCAAGAAGAAACCAATAAACTGAAAGATAAAAAGGACAAGTACAAAAAAATGGAAAGAGAGGCACATAACTAAGGCTGATTATCAACAGAACATGCAAAGATGAAGTCAGGAAAGCAAAGGCTCTTGGGCTTTCATGTTTAAAGTTCTGGAAGAAATGGACTTTGGAGAGAACTTTATTCAAGGAGTTAAAGCTATTTACACATCACAGCAAGCAAAAATTGTTATTAATGGTGATTTAACTGATCCATGTGACATTCAAAGGGTAGGAGACAAGGATGCTCTTGTCTCCCTTGTTATTTATTTTGGGAAGTTTTGAAAAGAGATATTAGGCAAGATGAGAGAATAATGGGTATAAATATCAAGAAAGAAGTTTACAAATAGAGAAGTTTTAACTGAAAGTATCCTTACATGCATCTGTCTTCCCACAGGTTTCATTAGCATCTTACTGTGACTGAATAGGGATTAAAGTATCAACACTTTCTTCTTTGAATTACATACAAAAAAAATCCCTTCACTAACCTTCTAATTAGACCATTCCAGTGGCAGAATAGGAAAGAGCTGATATATTTGCTTCTCTATTGCCATGATGAGATCCCTGAAATTTAGGAATCTGTTTTTCACAAGGGGATCAAGCCTCTTGGCCTATCTTTGGCAGTGGAATATCTTAGCCTTTCCTTACACTCAGCCATGTAGAGAAAGAGCCAGCTTTTCTACATAAGGGAGTTTTTCCTTTTCTTATGAGAAGCATCAAGAAAATAACTTAAGATACCTGCATATTTGTGGGATGGTGGTTGTACTGTGCATACATGCCTATTGTATCTCATATATATAAAAAATTAAGAAAACTGCTATGTATTAATGTGTTATGGTTATGTACTTTACAACAAGGTTTATGAGGTAAAACCGGCTGGAATACACGGCAGCTTTTGACAGCTGTCAAAAGCTGCCGAAAGCTTATGCGCAGCCGCAGCAGTTTGACAGCTCTCAGCTGTCAAACCGCGGAGACAGCGCAGGCGCGGCTACTGTAACAGCTCTGGCTGTCAAAGCCAGCTGCCGTGGATTGGACCTCACCAAACGCGGGAAACTGGCAAGTTTCTGATTGGTTACCAGTGTGCCAGCTGGAGTATAAATGTCGGCGCCGAAAGTCTGTCAGCGCCCAGTTCCATGCCACCATTAAAAGGTTGTTACTTGAGCCAGCTGTCTCGCGTGTTCCTTACTGAAGTCAAAGCAGTGGCGACGAAGGTGGGATATACTGCTACGCTAAGCTGAAGTCACTAGCCGCGGAAAGAGAATCTCTTCTGCGGCTCAGAGCTAGTCACAGCTGGAGTCACTGAGCGGGAAGTTCAACTTCCACAAACGCCGCGTAGCAGTACCCTGCACCGAGACAGCATGGCTAACCTTGGGCATATCCGCGAGTTCGATATCTGGCACCCAGAATGTTGGGAGTCGCATTGGGGCCAGGTTGAAGGGTTCCTGCTAGTCAACAAAATCACGGCCGATCGGTCCAAGGCGGTGGCACTCCTCTGCCTAAGCGGACTAGCCGTATACGACGTGGCCGTCAGGCTGTTCAGCCCTGAACCCATCGGCTCAGTATCCTACGTGGAACTCACGGAAGGACTCAGTAAGCATTTCATGCCCGCTAAATCCGAACTCTTCTGGTGCGTAAACTTCACCCGGCGGTGCCAACTTCTGGGCAAATCAGCCACGGATTTCATAGCGGGGGTCCGGCATGCCGCAAGGAGATGCCGGTTCCCAGACCTGGAGGACTGCATCCGTGACCACGTGGTCATCGGGCTCAAGGACGAACGACTACAGAAGAAGCTAGTCGCGAAGCCCACCTTGAATCTGACCGAGGCCTCCAGGGAAACCTTGGTGTACAAAGAAAGCCACTGAGAAACAACCGGGCAACTGAGTAACGGACCATTTGGGTCCTTACACCAGGAAGATTTAGCCCCCAGCGACTGTGGGGAAAATGACATCCTGATGGACGTGGACGCGGTCCAATGAAGGTTTGAAAGGCTCCAGACCCACCACGGAAGACTGCCAAGCAACAAAGCTACCATCAGAAACTCCAACTACCCAAAGGGCAATCCCCAAGGAAACTCGCCGAGATGCGCCAGCTGCGGGGGAAGCCACCCCAGAGCCACCTGCCGTTTCCGTAGTGCCAAATGCCGCGGCTGTGGCAAAACCGGACACCTCAAAGCCGTATGCAAAAGCCGGAATTGGGAGAATCTGCATGAACTAGAAGTGACATCTGCAGGTATGAGACCCTCCACGGCCAATTGGGTAAAGCCCCCCGGGCCGCTAGTGCACACCATAGACAGAAGCAAGGGGTCACAGGTGGTCCATCTAATACTAAAATCTAAGGTCAAAATCATAGTACAGCTTCAGGGGGTCCCTTGCAAAATGGAGGTCGACTCAGGGTCTTCAGTCTCCCTCATTTCGTTTAAAACCTTCCGGGAAATTTGACGCCGTAGCAAGCAGCAAATTCCCTTACTTCCCACCCAAATACACCTAGCTGATTTCCAAAAAGCACCCATCTCACTTAAGGGGAGGGCCAAGATCTTGGTAGAATTCAAGAAATTCAAGGGATCTTTAACAGTTCTAGTAACCCACGGATCCCGTACTAGCCTGATAGGCCTCGACTGGTTCAAGGCCTTGGGAATAGCCTTAACCAGAGTTAACGCGACCAAGGCCGCAAGCCTCGAGGCCGTCTGCAATCAATTTGCAGACGTCTTCGACGGCTCACTCGGAACGTACACAGGGCCCCCAGTATCCCTAAAATTAAACCCCGAAATATTACCTGTAAGAATAAAGGCTAGAAGAGTCCCGTTCGCGCTCAAAAGTAAAATTGAGAGCGAACTAGACCGCCTGGTTAGACTTGGGGTCCTAGAACCAGTGGAGGGCAGCACTTGGGAAAGCCCTATCGTAACCCCAATTAAACCTAATGGCCAAATAAGAATTTGCGCCGACTATAAGGCCACCCTAAACCAAGCGTTGAATTTGCACACTTACCTGGTCCCAGCAGTGAAAGACGTCCTCGCAGCTATACGATCCGGCGCCATCTTCGCTAAGCTGGACTTGGCACAAGCGTATTTGCAACTACCTGTCACCCAGGAAACCGCAGATGCGCAGACTATAGTTACCCACCGCGGGGCTTTCAAAGTAAAGCGCCTGCAGTTCGGTATTTCGGCAGCCCTGGGAATCTTCCAAGAAATTATGGAAAAAACCCTCAAAGGAATTCCAGGGGTCTGCCCTTACTTTGACAACATATTAATTGCAGGCGAATCAGAAGCAGATCTAGCTGACAGACTGCGAGAAGTCCTAACTAGATTCAGAGCAGCCGGACTCAAACTGAAAAAAGAGAAATGCTCTATAGGAGTACCCTCTACAGAATTCCTGGGATACAAGATAGACTCCCAGGGAATTCACCCCACAGACACCAAAATCAAAGCCATTAAATCCGCCCCCACCCCCAAAAACAAACAGGAATTACAAGCCTTTTTGGGCTTGCTAAATTTTTATCATACCTTTTTACCCCATAAGGCTACTATAGCAGAACCCCTTCATAGGCTTCTGGACAAGGGAACCCCCTGGTCCTGGTCCCCCCAGCATGACACCATTTTCCTAAACCTAAAAAGCCTACTCACAAACAAAGCCACTGTAACACTATTCTGGGAAGAGCTTCTCCTGTGCATTGCTTGTGATGCTTCTCCTTATGGGATCGGGGCAGTTCTAAGTCATTTGACTGAGAACGGGATGCAAAAGCCAATCGCATTTTACTCTAGAACATTGTCTAAACCAGAGCGCAATTACGCACAAATAGATAGAGAAGCGTTAGCAATTGTGGCCGGCATGAAAAAGTTTCACGACTACCTATACGGATGGCAGTTTACAATCTACACGGACCAAAAACCACTATTAGGTATTTTTACATCGGACAAGCTGACGCCCCAAATTCTTTTGCCCCGAATACTGCGATGGTCTACCTTTTTATCTGCTTATTCTTTCAAATTGATCCACAAGCCAGGTAAAGAAATGGGACACGCCAATGGGCTAAGTAGACTTCCCCTTCCTAAAACTGAGCCCGACCCTGCCCCGGCTGGCAACATCCTAGCAATTCTAGAATTACCTGAATGTCCATTATCCCATAAGGAAATAGCCACCGCCACAGCCACGGACAAAACCATTAGCAGAATACTGAACTGGGTCACCTCCGGCTGGCAAACTAAATCCCCCGGTCCAGAATTCCAGCCATACTTCTCGAGTAGGCAGGAACTGTCCTCCCATAGGGGTTGCGTTCTATGGAGAAACAGGGTCATTGTTCCTGACATACACAGACCCAAGGTGCTGCGCACTGTACATGAGGGACACCCGGGAACAGTAAAAATGAAGGCATTAGCCAGAAGCTATGTCTGGTGGCCTGGCATGGACAAGGATATAGAGGCACACATGGCAGGATGCTACCCCTGCCAAGTGACCAGACCAGCACGCCCGCACGCCCCAGTACATAAGTGGGAAGCAACCAACAATCCTTGGTCCCGAGTGCACTTAGATTTCGCGGGACCCTTCCAGGGACAGGTATTCCTAATAGCAGTAGATAGCCATTCCAAGTGGCTGGAGGTCGTACCGGTCAATAGCATGACCACAGCTGCTACAGTCCAGGTACTTAGGGGACTTTTTGCCACGCACGGCCTTCCAGATGTATTAGTTTTGGATAACGGACCCCAGTTTACTTCCCGTGAATTCCAGACTTTCACAATGGAGAACTCTATTAAACACGTCACTTCAGCTCCCTTCCACCCCTCGACGAATGGCTTGGCTGAGGTTACGGTTAAATCTATGAAAGATGTGCTTCGGAAAATTATCTCAGGAAATTGGCACCACAGGTTGGCTCAATTCCTGCTGGCCCAGCACACCACCCCCTGCACGACTACAGGGAAGTCACCAGCAGAACTGCATTGGGGGAGATGCCTGGCGACGAGACTCGATAGACTGCACCCCAACAGGGCATCGGCAGAACCAGAACAGCCCCTTCCACAAAGAACCTTACAGAAGGGGCAGTTCGTCTGGGCAAGAAACTATGGGGAAGGGAACAAATGGACTCCAGGGGTTATAATAGAACAAACTGGACCATTGTCATACACTGGTGACACTGGCAACAACTACCACTTGCGTCGCCACATCGACCAATTGCGGCAGCGCTGTGCACAAAACATAGGGGGAAGGGACAGCAGGTCATTTTTAGGACCTAACATCACCCCGGAACAAACAACAACCCCAGAGCAACACCCCCAAGCACGACCAACAACGAACCCCCAGAACCAGACCCCACGCAAGTAACCGCACATCCAGAATCGAGTGTAGTGGAACCGAACGCAGCAACACCCCTTTGCCGTTCCGAGAGAGCCAAGAAACTCCCAGCCTACTTAAAAGACTATGAATGGGGGCACAAAAAAATGGCACGGGGTAAAGAGGGTAAAATCACCAGTTCTGGGGAAGGGTAAGGGGTGCTATGTATTAATGTGTTATGGTTATGTACTTTACAACAAGGTTTATGAGGTAAAACCGGCCGGAATACACGGCAGCTTTTGACAGCTGTCAAAAGCTGCCGAAAGCTTATGCGCTGTTTGACAGCTCTCAGCTGTCAAACCACGGAGACAGCGCAGGCGCGGCTAATGTAACAGCGCTGGCTGTCAAAGCCAGCTGCCGTGGATTGGACTTCACCAACCGCGGGAAACCAGCAAGTTTCTGATTGGTTACCAGCGCGCCAGATGGAGTATAAATGTCGGTGCAGAAAGTCTGTCAGCGCCCGGTTCCATGCCACCATTAAAAGGTTGTTACTTGAGGACTTCCGGTGGCGGCGCGGCGCCGGAGACAGCCTTTTCGGGCTGCCCGCAGCTCAGCTGTGTTGTTTTCACCCGAAACAGCGCCGATCAGCTGTTTGGGTGAATTTGAAGCCCCCTCCTCGGGAGAAGAGGAGGGGGTGAGGCCCCAGGTAGGGGTTGAGTTCTCCGGGGCCGCCTGAGTTTAAAGCTTGGGCGGCTGAAGGGTCGAACTCCCCCGTAGCCTGGGTTGCTCCCAGCTGTTCAGCGTCTCTGCTCCGGAATTCTTGGAGCAGAGCCAGTTGTTTGCGACCACCCCTGCCTGAAGGAAAGACTCTGGAATAAAAGGAGCAGGCAGAGCGGTACAAGAGGAAAAGGTGAAGAGGATTTTTATTCTTACTCTCGAGCTTAATGGACTTTTTAAACTTAAAGTGAAAGTGCGTCACAAGTGAAAGTAAAAGATGGCGGCTAAACCTCCCTCAAAAACTCTTCGGAGTGCTGGAACTTCTCCGGTGCAACAGACATCGTTGCAAGCCTTGCTTCCTCCTGCTGCATTGACATCGAAGGACTTACAAGATGCTCTTGAAAAGCATGCCCAGGTAATTTTAGAAACACTGGGTGATAAATTGGCAAAGGTGGAGGAGAAATTGGAAAAAATGGAGGAGAGAATAGAAGAGAGGATGGAAGATAAATTTAGTGCGATGAGGGTAGACATTTTGTCTACAGTGGAAAGTGTGGCTGAATGTGTGCAAGGTTTGGAAGAAAAAGTGGAAGATTTGACTCAAAAAAATGCTGTACTAGAAGTAAAGGTATTGGAGAATGAAGATTTAAGAGACAAAATGGACAGAGAGTTGAGTCTTGTTCAGTTTCACCAGATGCAGTATGCTGTTAGAATCAGAGGCTTAAAAGAAAATATTAAAGAAGACCTAAAGCAGCTGATCTCTGAAGCTCTGGAAGCAGTATTGGGTCAGCCAGCATCTGAAATAAAGGGATGTATGGATAAAGTTTTTCGTGTAAATTCATGGATTGCTAGACAGAGGAAGTTACCTAGAGATGTGGTGGTTTATTTTGCAAAGAGAGAGATCAGAGATGAAGTTATTCAAGCTGCCTATGATACTAAAGTAGTGGTTGCTGACCAAGAAGTTTTGGTTTTAAAGGAAATTCCTCCAAAGATCTTAAGGAGAAGAAAGGACTTTGCATTTCTTGTGCAGGAACTTAAGCAACGTGATATAAGGTTCAGATGGGAGATTCCAGTTGGGCTGGTGGCGATGCATGAAGGTAAAAGATACCGTCTGGTTACTGTGGCACAGGCACGTGATTTCTACAATAATGTTTTAAAAGCAACCCCATTATCACTTCTGGAAGTGGCAAAGGGATTTGGTGAAGAAAAACCTCATGAGGCTGAAGATGGCCAGACAGAGGAGGATGGTGCTGGAGGGGATCAAACTACAACTTTGTTGGCCGATGCTGGAGAGCTGAGGGTGACGCGTGCTGCTTTAAAAAGAGCAAAACAAATAAAAGAACAAGACCAGCAGAAGTTTATGGAACTTTCAAAGCGCACTTACAGAGAGGCAGTGGGAGGAGCGCGGCCCAAAGGTGATAAAGGGGCCATTGAAGAGGTGCTCCAAAAGCTTCGGGGCGACAAGTATGGCGACTAAATTTTTAACTTGGAATGTTAATGGACTTAATTCGCCTCAGAAGAGAAAGAAAGTTTTTCAATATTTAAAACAATTTAAGACTGATGTTATATGCTTGCAAGAAATGCATATTAGGGCTATGGACCAAAAGTTTTTACTGAATTCAAGGTTGGGTACGCAATTTGTTGCCTCTGCAATGAATAAGAAAAATGGAGTGGTTGTTTATGTTAAAAGTGCTATAACAGCGGACTTAATTGAAGCAGATAAGCATGGAAGATACGTAATGATAGATTTGTTGCTAGAAGGCAAAAAAACGCTTTTAGTTGGACTGTATGCTCCTAATCAACAACAACAACAAGCTGACTTTTTTAGCTTACTTCATACAAAGCTTACTCAGTTGGATTACAAATCGTTTATTTTTATGGGGGATTGGAATGGCGTTTTGGACGTACAGATGGATAAGGCTGGTTTTTTTAAGCGTGTTCCGTGTCATGCCAGACTGCCTAAGTCTTTTTTCGAAATGAAGGATGATTTGGAATTGCGAGACATTTGGCGTGACACACACCCGCATGAAAAGGATTATACTTTTTTTTCTGATAGACATCAATCTTTTTCTAGGATTGACTTTATTTTGCTGACTAATGATTTTTTTTTCTAGGACTAAGAAGGTAAAGATTTGTGCAAGAGCTATTTCTGACCATAGCCCAGTATGGTTAGAGATCAATAAGGACAACAGAGATAGGCGCTCGTGGCGCGTAAATGAGAACTTGTTTAGAAACCAGAAAAATGTGGAAGAGTGTAAACAGCGAATGAAGGATTTTTTTGAAATTAATATGAATAAGGATACTTCTATGGATATGGTTTGGGATGCTAGCAAGGCCTATATGAGAGGAGTGTTGATATATATGAACAACAAACATAGACGTACTTTGGAAGCTAGAAGGAAAGAATTGGAGAATGAAATTAAGGAAAAAGAGAATGCTTTGATTTTGAATCCATTGGATGTGAAGACCAAGGAGGCTATCAAGCTATTAAGGGGACAATTTGATAAATTAATGGCTGATCAAGTGGCAACCAACTTGAGGTCTGCCAGGCATAATACTTTTTGCAATGCTAATAAGCCAGGTAGATGGCTAGCTTATAGACTAAGGAAAAAGCAGAGGGCTTCTAACATAGACAAAATTGAACATAAGGGGAAGGTAGTGTTTCAACAGGATTTTATTAAGGAAGCCTTTGTGGATTTTTATTCTAAACTATATGCTAAGGAGAAGATTAACGAAAAAGACATTGATGAATATTTGGAGAATGCTAGCATCCCGGTTCTTACGCAAGTACAAAAAGAGGAGATTAATCAATTGATTACAGAAGAAGAAATACTTACAGCAATTAAGGAGTTGAAGGTCGATAAAGCGCCAGGTACAGATGGTCTGACTGCGGCCTACTACAAAAATTTACAATTAGAGATGCTTAAACCGTTAAAGGAATTGTTCCAGACAATCCAGAGAGGGGGAAAGGTGCCTCCATCTTGGAGAACTGCTTTTATCTCTCTGATTCCGAAGGAAGACCAAGATGCTACTCAAGTAAAAAACTACAGACCGATATCACTATTAAATACAGACTACAAGATATTTGCTAAGGTGTTGGCTAATAGATTGATGAGGGTTCTGCAACGGGTGATTCATGGGGATCAAACTGGGTTTATTAGTGGTAGGCAAATGAAAAATAACGTGAGGCATATAGTTGATGTGTTGGAATTTTTGGAAAGGAACAACCAGATCCCTGCGGCGCTAATTTTTTTAGATGCTGAAAAAGCTTTTGATCAATTGAATTGGCAATTTTTGATGAAAGTTTTAGATAAAATGAATTTTGGGGATAAATTTTTGCAACCAATTAGGGCATTATATCAAAAACAAACAGCTCGAATAATAGTTAACAATAGTTTGTCAGAAGTATGTAATATTGAGAAGGGTACAAGGCAAGGGTGCCCGTTATCGCCTTTGTTATTTGTGTTAACATTGGAGATATTATTGGTAAAAATACGAAATTCGGAAAGAATTAAGGGTATACAGATTAGAGATCAGGACTATAGATTGAGAGCGTTCGCAGACGATCTGGTTGTTACAGTGACCCAGCCGGAGAGCTCTGTTGTGGACCTGATGGAGATAATAATGCAATATGGGAAGGTTTCTGGATTTAAAGTTAATGTACAAAAAACTAAAATTTTGGCCAAAAACATGACAGCATCGCAAAAGGCCCTTTTAGAAGGGTTAACTGGATTTGAGATTGTTAAAAGGGTTAAATATTTGGGGGTGCTTTTGTCGCCCTCTAATACAAAATTATATAAAAATAATTATGAAAAATTATGGGGAAAAATCCAAAAAGAAATGGAGAGTTGGGAAAAATTGCAATTGTCTTTGTTGGGGCGAATTGCAGCAGTAAAAATGAATGTCCTGCCTAAATTCTTATTTTTATTTCAAATGATACCGGTTCTTAAGAAAGATTCTAATTTGGAGGAATGGCAGAGAGGTATCAATAAATTTGTTTGGGCAGGGAAAAGGCCACGAGTTAAACTTAAGATTATGCAGGATACTCGTGAAAGAGGTGGTCTTAAAATGCCTAATCTTAAATTATATTATGAAGCTGCTGCGTTAGCAGGTATAAGTGATTGGATTAATTTGACACAAGAGAGATTATTAAATCTTGAGGGCCACGACTTGTTGTTTGGTTGGCATGCATATTTGTTGTATGATAAGAAGGTAGATAATGTGTTTAGAGTGCATATTTTAAGACAGGCATTGCTGAGAGTTTGGAAGAAATACAGACATAAATTAGACTGTAAGATACCATTGTGGGCAATTCCAAAACACGCAATAGAAAATATAAATGTGGGTTTTAAACACGATGTGATTACGTATAAAGAGATTTTAAGCTTGGAAAGAAACGTCTGGAGTTTGAAACCATATAGCTTCTTGCGAGATGAGGAGATTGTTCAAACTTGGTTTCAATATATTCAGCTACGGGCCAGGTGGAAAGAAGATCAGAAAATTGGTTTTACAATGACTGATGAAAATCTGATAAAGCAAATTAGAAATCAGGGATCAGCACATATTAAACGGATATATCTTGCATTGATAGAGATTGACTCAGAAACAGAACTTGTTAAGGATTGTATGATAAAATGGGCCCAAAATATTCAAGAAGTTATTACAATGGACATGTGGGAAAAGATATGGGTGAGGAACGTAAAATTTACACAAGCTCAAAATCTAAGAGAGAACTTTTATAAAATGTTTTATAGATGGCATTTAGATCCTAAAAAGCTTGCAAGTATGTATCCAAATTATCAACCAAAATGTTGGAGGTGTGGTGATGAAGATGCAACATATTTTCATGTATGGTGGACTTGTAAAAAGGTTAAGGCCTTCTGGATAAAAATTTGGTGGAATATGCAGAAGATTTTCAAGCAAAGGATAAAGTTTTGTCCGCAACTTTTCTTGTTGGGAATAATCACAGATGCTACGGTTGTGGACACTAAGTTGATGTTGAATTTAATTACGGCAGCAAGACTTTTAATTGGTCAGTATTGGAAGAAAGAGGAACTGCCGACCATAGAAGAATGGACTCTAAAGGTTTCCGACCTGGCAGAGATGGCAAAGATTTCGGCTTATTTGAAAGATCACTCGCAATAACGTTATATTATGGAATGGAGAAAATGGATTGAGTTTATCCAGAACAAATATAGGGTTAAGAAGTTTCATGTAGCATTTGAATAAGTCTTCCTTCTCTTTTTCTTTCTTTTTTTTCTTTTTTTTTCTTTCTTCTCTATATATATTTAATATTATTAAGGTTTGTATTATCCTATATAAGCTAGAGAGTAATAGATTTTAGAGTTTATGGTTGTTAGTATATGGTTGTTTATGATTGTTTTTTTTCTATACCTTGTATTTAGCTCTGGGAAGTCGGGGGGGGGGAGGGGGGGGAGGGGTAGGGAGGGAGGGAGAGGGGAGGGGGAGGGGAGACTGTTAAAGATAAACTGTATGTTAAAACTTTTCAATAAAAAAAGAAGGTTGTTACTTGAGCCAGCTGTCTCGCGTGTTCCTTGCTGAAGTCAAAGCAAAAACAAGTTATCAAAAGTTACCTGGATCTTAATTTAAGAGATACTGATGAGAGAAATGATTCCCACTTTCTTGATATGATATTTTCATATTCTTGCTTTATAAAATAGGCAAGCTATGATAACTCTTGGGCTTATAAAAGGAGAATATAAGCCATTTTTTCTAACTTTCTGTTGTGTAGAAAAGAAATAGAGACAAAGCAAGATGAATCTAAACATCTTTAGCTCTTACAATTTTGTGCAAAGTTTGGGACACGGCTCTTAGAAGTGCAATTCAGACAAGAATGATAAAAAAGAAAGATCTTGGTGGGACAATTTGATGTAGTGCAGATTATCTCCATGAGACAAATTGAATGAAAAGAAAGCAGTTTAAAGCCCAGATACTACCAAGAGTAAAAGAATAATAGCCAGCCTGAGACACAGAAAGAATGTTAGAATAATTATCCTTTATTTTCTCTAAGAAGGGATATAATGCAGAACTAAAAATAATCATTTTAATCAACACTGTAAGCTACACATAATAAGACAGATTCTCTCTGGGACAGAAGCTTAGCTAAATTAGTAGATTAGAATTTAGTTGAAAAATGTAACAATCACATATGCTGTTAATTTCACTTTATAACTTTATGGCCATTGCTCTATCTCTAAAAATAGAGTCATCATTGAGGAAGGCAGGATACAGGAGAGAAAGGACTGCAGTCTAGAGTCAACATTAATGTCGTGTTACTTTGCTTGCAAAAAGTGCAAGTGGAGTCTAATGTGCTGTGCTTTAGATTAAAATCCCGAGAACCCACAAAAGGTTGGACAGCATAAACTCTCTGAGAAATGAAATCTTTCTTATTTAGTAGGTGGCACTTAAAAAAAAGTTCCTAGACATTTTGGACACATCTTTAATGAATATTTTATTTAACTTGTTATTCTGCAGAAACAAAATGAATATTAAATTACTCACATCTTATCTAAAAGCATGCTGAAATTTTACAGTTTCATATACCGACAAATAATAGCAAACATTAAAATTAATGTTGGAAACAAGATTTCCATGAATAACAGAAAATCTTGCAATTAAAATGCTTTTCTTCTTATGTGTCTGTGAGAGAAAACAGCCTTTTTTCTCCATTATCGAATAAATTAGAGAAATCTAACAATGAAAAGTAAATCACATCTTTAAGTCTTGAAAAAAGTTGATCAGTTTTTAGGAACTCATCCAGATACCTTTGTGCCTTGATGAGAAAATAATCCATTTCATCTTTACTGAAGATATGTTATCTTTTCCTGTTGCCTCTACTCACTGTCATTCCGCTACCAAGGCACTTGTTAGGGGTTTTAGTTTGAAAGTGTTATTTTCCATGCAATGCTGGCACAAGACATTCCACAAACTAAGCTGCATGAAAAAGTTGGCTTGAGGTGACATAGTCAGGTGTAATATTTTGCTTAGAATCAATTACTCCAGTGTGTGTGCAATGGAACAGACTCTTTTCATCCAGTCTCCAGGCTCTATACTTGTTCTGCATTGCTCAAGTCTTAAGAACAAAGAAAGAGTCAATCACTATTCAGAGTGATCTGATTTGGTATTGGAAGAGTGAAATCATTGTGATGTATTCCTCTCTAGGCAACAATTTCTGGCTGAGAGGATCATGTTTTTAACAAGAAGCTTTTGGCCATCAAAGAAGCTTTTTTCAAAAAAAAAAATTGGCACCATTTCTTTGTAGAGAAATGGGTGGTTTAGAAACATGTAATATAAATAAATAATGCGGAATGCCCTACTAATATTCAAACTGACCAGAAGAATTTGGAATGCATACAAACTTCTCACAAATTCAGGAATAGCTGGGAAAGGTGGACATGTCTTATATTTATATAAGGGATGTATAAATATTAAATATTATCATAAATAATAATATAAACAATAATTTACAATCATTTAATATATTAGTAAGATATATTAATATATCAATTTATTTAATATCAATAACATATAATTTGTTTTTTATAAATATTATATCTTATATTATATCTTTTATATTCTGCTTATAGAATCAGTAGGCCAGAGTATTTTTCAGAGTGTAACCCTCTTCCAATTTCCATTCTGCACCTGGAAATCTTTCCCTACTTTTGGTATGTGATTCCATTATAACAGACACGTCAAACTCGCAACGTCACATGACATCGCATGATGTATCACGACTTTTTCCCCATTGCTGACAATGGGATGGGCGTGATTTCGGCATGATGCATCTGACCCGCGGGCTGGCAGTTTGACATGCCTACATTATAAGAAGACTCTTTTCTTAACTGATTTAAGGCCAGCTGAATATTTAGGAGTACTTTAAACAACCAATATTGTTTTATGTGACTTTTAGTGACATCATTAGAGTAGATGTGAAAAGCTATGTTTCTTTTTTCTCCATGCCAGATTTCTAAGAAACAAAATACCTGGACTGTTTTATTCCCTCCTTTTCCCTCAGAGATCTTAGACACTGTTTCCTTCCACTTTATAACTAAACTGCCATATGCTGTGGCAGTAATGTACCTTTTCTCTGTTACAGTCTTTCTCATTTCTTTTTATGGGCTCTCTTTCATTTATAATGCTTCCTCCATACCAATACCAATTGCTGAAAATAAATTGATGCAGTTTCCCATCATTCTGAACTAAAATATATGCAAATTATAAATAGACTCAACATAGATATTAGAACAAAGAACCCTATCCACCCCTAACTTTCTCCCCCCACCATTTCCTGCAAAAAACCCTGAGAAAGAAAACAATTGGAATTCTATTTATGCATTTTATGTGACCAGGTCTCATTTATACTATCAACGGTGGCTTTGTGGGTTAGGATGCTGAGCTTGTTGACCAGATGGTCGGCAGTTTGGCGGGTCGAATCTCAAGTGCCGCATAACAGAGTGAGCACCTGTTACTCGTCTCAGCTTCTGCCAACCTAGCAGTTTGAAAGCACGTAAAAATGCAAGTAGAAAAATAGGGACCACTACAGTGGGAAGGTAACAGCGTTCCGTGCGCCTTTGGCATCTAGTCATGCCGGCCACATGACCACGGATACGTCCTTGGACAAGCGCTGGCTCTTTGGCTTTGAAACAGAGATGAGCACCGGCCCCTAGAGTCGGAAACGACTAGCACGCATGTGCGGGGGAACCATTACTTTACTATTTTTAATAATTGCAAATGCACACAAACTCACACATGCACACAAATAAATTATTTACACCCCCATGTTAACTAGAGGAGCTACTGTGGCATATAAATAAAAACCAAAACTTAGGCAATTTCTTCCTGTTAAGTCTTAAAAGAAACAAATTGAAATAGCTTAAGAAACAAGCAGATTTAATGTTCATTTAAATGTTACTCAAGAGTATTCTAGAAACTTTGTTTCTGGAGAAATACAGTGTGGAACCATTTTGAAGTTCATTTCACATGAATAAATAAATACTGATGCATTTGAAAATGTTTTTTGTAAACATAACAAATTCAGTACATTTTTTCATTTCTTTCTTTGAAGGAATAAATACATATTCACCAAGCTATTTTCTCTGCAGATTCACAAGCAATTTCTCTCAGAGATCCACTTTCCCATGTCTAAGCAAAATATTAAATATTATAGTCTGTGGGAAGAATATTGTTATATACTGGGTTCATTGCTTCATTGATGCGACGAGGTGAGTTCAGCAAAAATCATTCTTTATTTGCTTATAGGAACTGAACTGAGAAACAGGGCTGTGAATGCAGCTATTTATACCCTTGCCTCTAGGTGGTGACCAATAGGTGTAAAGCAACCTATTGCTGCCTTAGAAGCAGCCAATGGCGGCGCTGGAGACGGGTTGTCTGAGGAGCTGGGAACCATTAGCCAGTTTCCCTGCTTAAACAACCTTCCAGCAATTAACCCCACATGATACTCTTTAGTAAGACAAAAACCAAGTACATTACAAATATGATCTGCTTATGAATCTCTACTGGAAACTTGTGAGTATCTAGATTTTTCTGGCAACGTTGCTTTTCAAACCCCAGTTCATCTGAGAACCTGCTGAATTGCCTTGGAACTATTTGCCTATTTACCATACCCCCCAAAAAAATTATTTTGGGGGGAATTATTGTAATGTATTCCGCAAAATGACAGCTGTCATAGGGCACTCCACGTGGCCGCACTGACAGCTGTCAAAAAGCCGCGCATGCGCACTAGCAACCGCGAGCTGTTAAACGGCAGCAGCCGCGAGCTGTCAAAGCGGCAGCAGCCGCGAGCTGTCAAAGTTGCGCACGCGCACACACCACAGACACTGACAGCCGCTAGCTGTCAAAATGTCGGCTTGGATTACCCGGGCGCCCAGCTGCTAGGACAGCCAGATGACAGGATTCCCTAGCCCCAAGGCGCATGCGCTATCACTGGGGAAATGTCAAAAGCTGCCAGCTGATTATTGGTGCGGGGCCTCTCGGCGGGAAAACACCCATCCCTGATTTGTTAACCTGTTTGACAGTTGCCTATATAAGGGCTGTTTGTACCGTTCTGCCCCGTCCGGGCTGAGTTAATAAACCTTTGAACTGAAGCCATCGTCTCTCACGTCATTGCCTGAGCTAAACTAATTATAGTTATGCAAATAGCATAGTATATTAAAACAGTATGACAAATTATTATAAACTATATGTAATCTAGTCAGCTACTGCAAATATTTGCCCAATGTCTCAGTCTATCCATGGACTTGTATATCTGTAGAATTTCATAATTTCATAATATAGTTCTCTCTTAGGATTCAAAGCTAGCTGGCTATGAGTCCAACCATAGGTTATTTAGGTTTTGGGAACAAGGTACCACTAGCGTGTACTGTAGTGCTAGTGCTAGGTTTCTAGAACATGGTAGTTGGAGCAAAGTGGAGCAGGAAAGTGTTGGTGTTGATCCTATCATTTTTAGTGATACCCCTAATACTGAAATCAGATGTGAGGATAAACCTTCTGTAACCGTAAAAGAGGAGGATTTGATAGGGGAGGTAGAGGAGGTAGAAGAGGAGAGTCCAACACCAAGTCTTGTACTGCCTAAATCATGGGTCGGGAACCCGCGGCTCTGGAGCTGCATGCGGCTCTTTGAGCCGTTTCCTGTGGCTCCCAGTCCTCCTCCGCTGGCGGAGGTTTGGGGAGCTGCGCGCACAGCTCTCCAAACCTCCACTGCCCCGTTTGCAGAGATGCTGCCTTCATCCATGTTTGACGAAGGCAGCAGCTCTCCAAACAGATCTCCAAACAGTTTGCAGAACTGCTGCCTGCGGCGGAGGTTTGGAGAGGTGCGCACACACTCTCCAAACCGCCGCCGTCCCGTTTGCACAGCTGCCGTGTTCGTCCATGTTTGACGAGCGTGGCAGGTCTCCAAATGGGCGGCGGCGTTTTGGAGAGTGCGCACGCACCTCTCCAAACTGCCGCCGTCCCGTTCGGAGGTCTGCCACATTTGTTCATGTTTGATGAGCACAGCAGACCTCCGAATGGGACGGCGGCGGTTTGGAGAGGTGTGCACCTCTCCAAACCGCCGCCGCCCATTTGGAGACCTGCCACATTTTTTTTAATTCCATTTATATCCCGCCCTTCTCCGAAGACTCAGGGCGGCTTACAAACTTAGCAGTAGCCTTCATTCTATGTATATGCCTGCTTATTAGGGCTTTCACACACACCCCAAGCGGCATTATTACAAAGTCAGCTTAATTGCCCCCAACAATCTGGGTCCTCATTTTACCTACCTCGGAAGGATGGAAGGCTGAGTCAACCTTGAGCCTGGTGGGACTCGAACCTGCACTAATTGCAGGCAGCTGGTGTTACTTAAGGAGGCATTAGCCCACTGCTCCACCAAGGCTCATTTGTCCATGTTTGACGAGCGTGGCAGGTCTCCAAACGGGTGTGCACCTCTCCAAACCGCCGCCGTCCCGTTCAGAGGTCTGCTGCACTCGTCAAACATGAACGAACGCGGCAGGTCTCCAAACAGGCAGCGGCCGTGTTCGTCCATGTTTGATGAGCACGGCAGGTCTCCAAACGGGCAGCGGCAGTTTGGAGACCTGCCACGCTCATCAAACATGGACGAACGCGGCAGCTGTGCAAACAGAACGGTGTATGTTTTTGCTTGTTCTGCGCATGTGCGTGCATGCCCACAGGCACGCGCACATTTTGTGGCTCCCACTTTTTTGTCCATATGACGGAACCGGTTCCGAGTGGCTCTATTGCTGTTTCGGGTTGCTGACCCCTGGCCTAGATGCTCGACTCATGATAGGCGTCCACCTGATAGATACGAGGCTAGTATTATGTGTCAGGTGAATATAGAGCCTTCTAACTTTGATGAGATTAAACTGTATCCTGCAAAGGATCAGAGTGCATGGAAGGCAGCGATGGATAAAGAGTTGAAATCCTTGCAGGATCTAGATGTATATGAAAATGTTAGACTTCCACCAGGAGAGCGTGCATTTGGTTGCAAGTGGGTCTACAAACTGAAGAGGGGTGTAGATGGGACTGTTATCCATAAGGCATGTTTAGTTGCTCAAGGATTTGCTCAGTCAGATAAGGACTATGATGAAGTGTTTGCACCTAGTCTGAGACCTACTACATTGATAGCAGCATTAGTTTGGGCAGCTAAGAATCGGTACAAAATAAACCATGTAGATGTAGAAACAGCATATCTGCATGCACCTTTACAACACACTATCTATATAACAAAACCACTAGGTGTAAAAACAGACCAGAAAACTGATTGTTGGAAACTAAAGAAGAGTCTTTAAGGCTTGAAACAATCAGGATATGAATGGAACAAGTGTATTGTAAATGAGTTAGCTGCAATGGGCTTTGTTGCCAGCATCGCAGATCCATGTTTGTTTAAGAAGGAAGATAATGGTGTACTTTCTTTGTTGTTGCTATTTACTGACAACATAGCAATTATTACTAAGACTGAACAGGATGCAACTAACATCGTTTCTCAACTGTAAAAGAAGTTCAGGATTAGAAATCTAGGTGAGATCAATCACTATTTGGGTCTGGATATTGTGAAGACCGATAAAGGTTACAAGATATCGCAAGCTGGAAAGATAAGCCAACTGCTGAAGTGATACAACATGGAACTCTGTAAGCCTGCGAAGACTTCAATGGCACAGGATTTTAAACATGCTAATATAAAAAATCCTGCATTTGACAAAACGGTGTATCAGTCTTTGATTGGTAGTCTTTCATATCTAGGTAATTGGTCTAGGCCAGATATTTCGTATAGCGTTAACCAATTATCTAGATATAATGCCGAACCTACTGTTACGCACTGGCAGGCAGTGAAGCGGGTATTAAGATATCTAAAACAAACAATACATTACTTGTTATATTTAGAACCTAATTGTGATCTGGTTTTAACTGCTTATGCGGATGTGAGTTTTGCTACTGATGTAACTACTCAGAAATCTACATCAGGTTTGGTGATAATGTTAGGTAATTCGCTAATAAGATGGAAATCCATTAGGCAGAAACATATCAGTCTGTCCACAATGGAAGCTGAATTTTCCTGTTTGTTTTGTGTACCGAACTACTATGTTATAAACAAGTATTAATGGATATGGGACTAACTATAGAAAATCCATTTCTCATTTATGAAGATAATCAATCTGCAATTAAGATGGCAACTAACACAGCCATCAGAACATGGTCTAAGCATACTGTCCTACGATACTTAAATGTAAGACAGTGTATAAAAGATAAACTAATATGGTTGGAATACTGTGCAACCGACATTGCAGATCATTTTACTAAAGCTCAGGGTGCAGTTAAGCACAAAGCTTGTTGTGAAAATTATGGCCTAAGGTTGTAAAACCAATATATTGTCCTACCCAAGGGGAGTATGTTAGGTATATGTCTGTGGCCTAACTGGTTGGGTTGGCAATATACAGTATATGAACTACGATTGTATCATTGTTATAGAACTGTAATGTATCACTTTAACTATGTAATGCATTGCATCATATCTTCTAATGATTGGCCAGCGCTGTTTCCTATGGCCATAAGAGGGAGCTAGAGACATAGCTTCTCTCTCTCTGTTACGTTCACTCTCGCTTGCTGTTACTTGCTGTTTATTGTGGTTTGTGGGTTTGCTACTGTTTTGCTAAACCTGTAGAACTGTGTTTGACTTACAGACTGGTAAGAAGACTCTGTATCAGATAATCCTTGGACTGTTGTTATCTGCTATCTTTTTGTTACTCGTGTATGACCTGGACTGTTTTTTCCTGGACTGTGCTATTGTCTTATCCCACAAGTAAAACTTTTGTACACACCTCAGTGTATTTGTGTGGTTGCTGTGTAAACTTAACTACTCTCAGTATCCTCTTTTTTGTGCAAGCTCTCTTTCGCTCAAGAGTTGCTCTGCTCATCCTTGTCAAGAGTATAGCCCTGAAATTTGGAAATATGGATCCTGAGAAAAGGCTACATTCATACAACTCAATTACAGCACAAAAATGAGGCTCTGAAAACCCAACAATATCAATGAGCATTATCCAGTCTCCAGTCTCCTATAAGAGGTTGTATGAACAGTTTGTATGATATAGCTGCATTTAAAAATTTGTCTCAAGAAGGGTTCATTTGGAACACACACACACACACACACACACACACACACTATGTGGGTGTTTACCATAAATGGTCACTTTCTCATCAATAGAACTGCAGAACCAATTCTTCTGAAGAGCTAAGGGATGCTGTTTTATGACAACTGAGGGGAATATGACAAATATAACCAAAGTGGGCAAAGCTTTTCCCCAAACCATTTATGATTGCCAGTTCAGTAATAACTGCTGAAAATCTGTGATATAATTTCCTGCCATTTTGGGGTAGACAGTCCAGAAAAAAAATAAAAATGTACTTAAGTTGAATAAAGTATGCCATATCATTGTGTAGTCCATTAATAGAAGTTTTTGAATTACTATTTTTAAAATGTTTTGCCCCTCCAACTAGAAAAACACCCATATCAGCAGTACATATTAGGCAGCATTTTCCATTTGATACCCAAATATTATTAGTGTTGGCCAACATACTAATTTTAAGAGAATCCCAGGGTGAGCAACATTGCACAGCACTGAAGTGGAATAGCAAAGTGCTACAACAGAGTATTGAAGGACTGTTATGCAAGTTAGCATAATTCTCTTCTAGGTCAAAGGTAAATTATTGGTAATTGTGTTTTTAATATGTTAACAAATATATCTCAATATAGCCATCACTTTTTCTTTGACAAACAGATAAAAACAAATTAAATGCCATATTATTATACATTGGGTTAACCACTACACCAGACTGGCTCTCCATTTTGAGCAATATGAGTTGTAAATGAGCAGCAGAACATTTAGTCATTTCTGTAAATATGTTGTTTTTATATGATAATACTGTATAGCTTGAGGTTTTGCAATAATAAAAAATTGAAGTTTTGGGTTATGCTATTATTATGTGAATTACCTCAATGTTAAGTCAAATGGAAAAATGGGCAGACTCCTATAAAAGCTCATTTTACCAAAGATAAGAATGCAGAAGTTTTTCTCTGATGCACCCTTTAAAGAGGGTATAATTGGTCCTTTCAGACATGCCTTTGTGAATTGCATTTAATAACAGAAACCTATTAAACCAACAAGAATGAATGAGCTCATACATATTTTCTAAAACAATATGCTTAGGTAGAAAACAACTTTCAGGGGAAAAAACAAATTAGAAATATAGTGACTTTCAGAAAGCTGCTTTTGATATGTTTACACATGCCACTGAGAAAAACTGCTAGTGCTGCAGGGGAACAAGAAGGTACATATTGCTTCTACCTTCCCATGTAAGTCAGAGAGAAGGGTGCACCAACATGCCATGTGCAAGAGTGGTGATCACTATACAACTGGCATTAACGTATTTCCTTCTTGTACATTGCCTTCTCCCACTGAAACAGAATGGTGAAATGGCTCTTAACTCATTTGTCACCCACACAGAGGCAACTGGCAATTAGGCTATATTACCTGCAGCATTATTGGGCACATGGTTAATACACCACTAATAAATGAAAATGTACCTGTAGATTACCTTGCTAGGCCCCAAACATGTTCGAATCTCAGAAGGGTATGACTGACTGATGAAGACTAAAGAGTCAGAAATGCATCTTAGTCTCCTTTAATTCTTTGTTAGTAATTCACACACACACACACACACACACACACACACACACACACACACACACACATATATATGTTTTCTGAGATATATATATATATATAAAGTGAGAAAGAATAAATAAATAATACTATTATCTAAATTGATTAAGTACATTTTGTGCACTTAATACATTACTATCTGGGAGACACTTGGGCTTAGTGGATTGGATTGAGCTTTTTATCAATTTGCTGGTCATGTTATTAATTGTATTATAACTATAGAGATAGAGATAGAAATGGGACAAAGTTGTAAAATTCTAATATTATTTCTCAAAATTCCCTTCACCACAAAATTTCTTTATAAAATATTTGGCAAAAATTCTGGACATGAGGCAATTTGCCTTTTAGTGATGAAAAATGAAAAACTTTATTACATGTGCTTTTCTGTTACTCTGCATTTCGTATCATCACATATTGACCAAATGCAGTGATAGATTTTACAGTGACAGGAAATGAGACCTGGCTTGCCAGGATTTTGGCTAGCTGGCTTTCATGCCTTTGGTGGAACTAAAATTGATGGTCTCTTGGTTTCTAGCCTAGTGTCTTGATTACCACACCAAAGTAATTAGACTGGACAAACTACAACACATATTTATCATATTAACTAGATCACAGGTCTGCAACCCGCGGCTCCAGAGCCATCTCCTGCGGCTCCCAGTCCTCTGCCATGTGCAGTCCAAAAAAAAAAAAAAGTGGGACTAAAAAAGTTCAACCAATCAATTCAAATATGCAGGGTAGGTGCATATCTTGCCTTGGCTCCACTCTTCAGTCAAACCCTGTTCTGCGCATGCATGCATGTATGTGCATGTGCACAGATTTTTTTGCGGCTCCCAGTTTTTCCTTTTGTGAGGGAACCGGTTCCGAGTGGCTCTTTCATTGTTTCAGGTTGCTGACCCCTGAACTAGATGGTGCCTAGTTTATTGGGATTATATGATTCAGCAAGTCAGAAAAGAGCACTGGGGCTTCCGGGTTTGAAGTCATGGGGGAATGGATGCAGGAAGATGGGGCTCCACATTTTGTGCTTGATTTTGCCCCACTGGGGACCCTGGAAAGGGTAGAAAGTCACCCCATAGAGGCGACAAGCAAGGAGGGGACCCTTGTTTAATCATGGGAGGACAATAGCCCTTCTGTTTGATCCAGGGAAACCCTCCAAACCGGTGGGGGAAAGACTGGCTACATTCATGTAACTAGTCAGAAACTGCTGACAATGGAAGAAAATAAGCACTAACAAGCAACTTTACAGCAACATGGATGAAACTGGGTGAGACTCTATCCTCTCTTTAAGACCTCTTCCTGGAAAAAACTGCCCAAGCACCTTCCCCGATGAGGAGGGAAAGGGAATTTCCACCCTATTCCCTCAGGAAAAGAAAAGTGCCGAATTAATTACTTGGGGGAAACAGAAAATTACAAGATTAATTTGGATTTAATATACATTTATGCTTTAAATTTGGGGCTAAAAGTGCTTTTGAGCTATTTTTTTTTAGAAAAAAAGATTTGAAAAGCTTACATTATAAGTTGAGATTTAAAAAGCTGGAAAATATAGCAAATGACATCTAGCGGTGAATTATGGCACTACAATTTGTTATGTCTAAAGGAAACTTGGCATGAAGCCCAGATTTAGATAAAACTCTTGCTGACCTTGGAAGCTTTCACTTTTGAAGATTGCAGCTGGGGAAAAGGAAAAATATAATAACTTTTGGTGCTTATCGATGTGGCAGAGATAATGAACTATTTTGAAACTACAAATATAAATATTATTGACTTTCAGAGCTGTGTTGTGGAACTATTTCCCTTCAGGTGAAATACACTTTAATACTTGAAATGATGGAATATTTTGGATTATAAATCCTTGATTGATGAACAATTTTTATTATAAAGACCACCTACAAATAATGAAATGGATGTCCCATACTCAACTTGAAATGGTAAAAAACCATCTCTAATACCTGCTCCCAAAGGCTTCAGTTTGACATACTACCAAGAAAATATGGATGAAGATCAGAAAGAAATCTCTTCATGCTAAAATCAATACAAGAGACTATTGCTTTAGCTCATGATAACACTACAAATAACACAAAGGAGATAAAAGAACAATTTTCTATGTAAATTTACAAACTCAGAATATGACTACAAAGAAGGAACTAGCAACTCAGAAAATAGAAGAAAAACTAGAGGACCTAAAGGAAGAATTAGAAGACGGAGTGATAATATCAGAAATGGAAAAGACATATTACCAATTACGTAAGAACTCAGGACATATGCGAGGAAAAGGAAGACCAACTGATTGAATGGAAGATAGAGCTATTAGGAGAACTGTGGAGAATTGGAGAAGGAGGGAGGCTATTTAATGAATATCAGTGGGTTCATTCTTATTTTAACCAAATGGTCTTTCTTATTCCAAACAATATACACAAAAACAGAGGAAAAATTACTTGATAATTCAAATGCATTGACTTGGAAAGTTAGCTGGCAAAGGAAGAAAGCTAGAGTAAGACTGAAGAAAATAGAGGTTTTGATCTATCAGATGGGATATTATATTAACTAGATATTTGAATATGGTGGAGAATAGATAATTGCTAGAAATAGAAGTATTATTATAACTAGAAAGACAAGATTTGTAACTAGAATAGTAGATTTTGGTATAAGAAGGGAAACAGGAAAATGCTAAGAAGTTTGAATAAGGGAAACATTTGGTTACTCAAATATAATTTACTTTGAAATTATAAACAATAGAGACATTTTGAACACTGATGGGAAATTAATTTTATTTTTTAAAAAAGCGAAAACAGGATACTAATTGAACATATGGATATTAAGTGCAAATGCAATTAAGAAATGTTTTGGTTAGAAAAGTAATTTAAAACTGATATTATTGATATTATGAGAAAAATGTAACAAAGATGTTGATATGCAATTGTATATTTACTAATAACAATAAGAATTGTATTTGCCTAGTGTGGGAAAATAGGTACTACCGGAAGAAGAGAGGAAACATTTGCTGGTGCAATATTGGATCTAGATTGAAGAAGTTGAATTATTAATGGACCCAGACAACATGTTGTCTATTAAGTACTTGATTGTAAAAATAGAAAATTAATGAAATATTTATTTTAAAAAGGTCACTGGAATTGGGAAGAAAATGGTGCTTGAAAAATATGAAACAATGGTGCTGAAAAGCATTTAAAAACATAGAAAAAACTAAAATAATAAAGTGTTTGGGAAAATACTCTTTAGCTCCTTACACAAAATGGATTTCACCATAGACAAATTGTTTTCTAGTCTTAATACTTCATTATTTACTTCTACTGTTGTTCTTTGTATGAAAATGCTGAATTCAACTTACCATTTTATGTAAAATAATATTCACCAATGTTTATGGAGATTCTCAGCCATCCAGGTCATGGTTGTCCCAAAGGTGCTTTTTCAAGAGGCAACTGGATTTCCTTGTTTTTCTTTGAAGACGTTTTGCTTCTCATTCAAGAAGCTTCTTCAGCTCTGACTAGATGGTGGGGAATGGAAGGATTTGTATTCCTTGCAGACAGCTGGTTATTTGCATTCTTTTAGGGAGTTGTTTATCTGGGTCCTCAGGGTCACCTGAGTGGTGCAAATGGGTGTAGTGCAGGGGTGTCAAACTGCCGGCCCGTGGGCTGGATGGGTCATCTGGAAGCCACGCCCACCCCATTGCCAGCAATGGCAAAACTCTCCTGATACGTTGCGTGACATCATGTGACATTGCGAGTTTGACATGTCTGGTGTAGAGCCTTCTTGGAACTGCTGAAAGGATTGTGTTGTACATTGGAGATAGAGGATGTCATATCCTTCCCCCTCTGTTGTAACAGGGCTGTTCAATTTTGACAAAGATGGCCTCTTTGATCCCTCTTTCAAACCAGTGTTCTCTGTCCAAAATGTGGATGAGAAGTGAAACATCTTCAAAGAAAAACAAGAAAGTCCAGTTGCCTCTTGAAAAAACATATTTGGGAATATTTACCAATATCTCTGTAGGACAGAGAGGTTCCTGTAAATATGCTGTTTTGAGCTAGCTGCCAATCTGGTCAACAATCCAATTCAAGGTATGACATCTGTCTATGGTTAGATTTAAGAATGGAAAGTGCTAACATTTCAATCAATATGTAAATATATGCAGCCCCCTTCTGCTAAAAGTAGCAAAAATATGTCTTGTGAAAGCTTTTATAACTCAGGTTTCTCCAAACTATTTCACTTCAGATGAATGATTTATATCTTATAATTGGGTTTGAATATTTTTGATCAGGAAAAACATGCACACACACACACACACACACACACACACACACACAAAACAAAAAACAAAAAACCAGCTGATCTTAAGAATTTTTCGACGTATATTGATTTTATTATTGGCTGATTTTGAGTTAGAAGAAGTATGCGTACTTAGATGGTACAAATGCTTAAGTGTTATATTTCATTCTGTTTGGGGAATCAAAACAAAACGGTTTATACAATGTTGCATATTCATTTACTTCTGCTATTTGTTTTAAATAATCTGAAATATGCAAAACCAAAATAATATTATCTAATTAAATGCCAAATAACTGGGGATTTGTAATCCAAGCATAACTGCAGGGTGCCAGGTTGGAAACGACTGTGAGAAAAAATATTCCATGTACATAATTGATAGCATGGCATTGGACATATTTACTTGGGTTTTCTTGAATATTGGGATGAACAGTATTTTGCTGTCAGATACTAAGAAAAATATAACTGAATTTTAGTTTAAAATGTGCAATTTTTGAATATTTTGGATTCTTGCTGAGGTATAACAATTAATTTATTTAGCTATCATATCATATCATATCCCTTATGTGTTCTAATATCACAGGGATGTTTTTAAAATACTAATATTAGTTATACAGACACTGGTTTTAATAATTAAATGCTGTAGGTTGATTTCTAATTCTTTTTCAACCTCCTTCCCATATTATTTTGCCAGGACCATTAGCTTTTGTAATAATCCTATTATAGGCAATAAAATATTAATGTGTTAACATTATTTCTTTTAAAAATATAGCAATAAGAGGATAATTCAAGCAAATGAAATAATGGAGACACAGATCTAAACTAAAACAATAAAATTTTATTAAACATAATGGACTGAATCTGTGGTTTATTTAAAAGCTTTTCTTAGAGGAGATAATTGTGAACAAGAGTAGTCTACATTTCTAGTTGTTTAAATATATCCTTTATCTTAAATTGAATACACTAAAATCTATAATGATGAATACAAGAAAGATGCTGCAGATTGAGAAAAGTTTAATTAATTCTTATTTAAAAAAATTCAAATTACATGGAGTCAAAATTTACATTTCCCATTAAGGCCTTTTCTCTTATCTTGACGAATGTTGATTTGTTAATTGGTGAACAAATGTGATTGGATCACAATATTTCTATCAATATTCCTCTTCATTAACATTCAATAGATATATAACAAGTCATCTATTCAAATTTATTTGATATTTCTAACTATATCTATACAAATATTTAAAAAGAAAGCCTGGAATAAGGAAGCATGAAAATAATAACATGGCAATTAATTTAAGGCCTCATCAGACAAATACATTAAAACCAAGAAATTTGACACAAACATTTACAATACAGTCCTAACCAACAAATTTTAGTCTATGTAAGGAAGGGTTAGGCAAAGTCCAAGATTGATGTAGAACAAGTGAGCCAGAGTGCAGCTCTTTATCTGCTTACATACAATAGACCGAATCTTGCCAGACTAAATCCTTACTCTTCTCACTCAAATGGGAACACTGGGAGATTCTAAGGAGTGACTATCTTTACTGTCTTTCTTTGTCTCCTATCCAGTTCTGAGTTAGGCTGCGTCTTGTCTTGCCTCTCTTTCTGAAATATGTTCCTCCTCCTTGGGAAACTACCATTTCATTGTAGTGCATCATAACAGCTCTCCATTGGATGGACCATCTTTCACAGAAAGATTATTATTTCTGTTTGAACCAAATATGTTCATCGGCTTGGTAATACCAATTCAGATTAGTTTAACTTTGGCAATAAGAAGTTGAATATAGCAAGGGCTTTGTGGAATATTAAAGGTAAAGGTAAAGGTTCCCCCGCACATGCGTGCTAGTCGTTTCCGACTCTAGGGGCCGGTGCTCATCTCCGTTTCAAAGCCGAAGAGCCAGCGCTTGTCCGAGGACGTCTCCGTGGTCATGTGGCCGGCATGACTAGACGCCAAAGGCGCACGGAACGCTGTTACCTTCCCACCGTAGTGGTCCCTATTTTTCTACTTGCATTTTTACGTGCTTTCGAACTGCTAGGTGGGCAGAAGCTGGAACGAGTAACAGGCGCTCACTCTGCTACGCGGCACTCGGGATTCGACCCACCAAACTGCAGTGACCTTTGCTGTTATTAATTAGTAAAAGAAATCTTCATCTAAATGTGAAGTGTTATAAGAAAGGTTATTTATGGAACTTGGGAATTCGGCATTTATTGAACAGCAGCAGTTGAACAGTATTAATGCCTATTACCATGAGTATACAGAAGGAAGAAGAGAGGAAATGACAAAACATGTTTCACAACTTCCTGACGCAAACCTCTGCCTTTATGAGTTTGTGAGTGATATCACAACGCAAGTAGGAAAGGGCAGAGCTTGCCTCATGATATTGTATTATAATGCATGTGTTGACTTTTGGTGACATCATGTCTAACTGTGGATGTCTATATCTGTACCTCATCATGGCATAAGAATTACTATTACTTTTATCTTTTCAAGCTCATATTTAGTTACTTGAAGACCAAGTTCCAAGTAGCTGTGTATTTATGAGACTTATCTGGTACAGCTTCACTGTCTGAAAGCACAGAGATTATGGTTGGATCAATGAAAGACTGTGGCTTTTCATTCTTCTTTTCTGGGAGAAAAAAGGGAGCTCCAGTAACAAACAACTTCCAAAGCTTAGGCACATAATTTTTTAAAAGTTAAAAATATTGAGCTATTCTGTTTTTTCAGGTTAAACAAAATCCTGGAGGAATTTCATTTATTGTTTTCTTAATATATAAAGTGCCATGTAACTTTCACTGGTGTATGTACCTTTTAAAATATAACTTGTCCTAATATAATTTTAGTGGACCAGACAATATATATATATAATTATATATAATTAGTTATATTAGAATATATAATTAGTGGACCAGAGAAATGCTATGAAAATAATTTATTTGGAATAATAAGTCCATCAAAGCTACAAAAAACTGCACTACTCGGAACATCTTACATTTTAAGTAGATACCTGATTGATACCTAGGATGCTGGCAGCAACTCATGTCAACCATTAGTGCCAGTCAATTTGAGTGTTCAGTTGACTGAGTTACATGTTTTATGAATAAAATAATAATAATAATAATAATAATAATAATAATAATAATAATAATAATAATAATAATAATAATAATAATAATAATAATAGGAAGGGACCTTAGAGGTCATCTAGTCCCACCCCCTGCCCAGGCAGGAAACCCTATACCATTTCAGACAAATGGTTGTCCAGCCTCCTCCTCCTCTTTTTCTTCTTCTTCTTCTTCTTCTTCTTCTTCTTCTTCTTCTTCTTCTTCTTCTTCTTCTTCTTCTTCTTCTTCTTCTTCTTCTTCTTCTTCTTCTTCTTCTTCTTCTTCTGCTTCTTTCAAATTTTATTGATTTTCTAATATTACACTTACATATTTGAAAAGCAGTGTGGTGGCTGGGTAGTAGTAATTCAATTACATACAGATATCATTAGCACAGATTTCATATTGCTACCATAAACATTTCCTCTCTTTTTTCCTTCATATGTACTGTCTATTTGTGAATTCAAAGACAAGTTTTATCCTATCAATCACATAAAAATAACTTTCTTACATATATCCATAGTTTTTAGTTTACACATATTCTATTTGTTTTAACATACAATCTTTTAAACAATCAATGACCTAATAATTTTTTCAATTTTAATTTCCACTAACATTTAGATTTAACGTTTGATATTTATCATTCCCAAAAATTTTAATGTACTCCCAATTCATCTATCACCATTCACACAAAATCTAATGTTCAAAATACACATCCCATTTACTTAACTTCTCACCCTCTACGTCAACAAATTGAGAATACAATATGATATCCTTCCTTTTTGCTAATTTTCAGTTTTGTTTTTTTAAGTAGTAATCAAAATTTCTTTTTTATTTCAATATTTAATACTTCCTCTCTTCCTCTTTGTATCTGCTATCTCTTGCTTAAACTGATAATTTCATTTTTAACGGTCCATATAGACCTATTTATTACTTTCAACAATACGTTTTTAGTTTATCTACATTATTCACCTTTACATGACCTTTATGCACAAATCAATATTCAAATTAGCTATTAGGTGTCCAGCCTCTTCTTAAAAACTTCCAGTGTTGGAGCATCCACAGCTTCTGGAGGCAGGTTGTTCCACTGATTATGCTTATAAGCAAACATGTAGCTGCATCTTACTAACCATATCTAATTTTATTAAAACTGAGCACCAGATTTAATCTCTCAAGTCTAGATTGGTAAATTAAAAAAAATGTAGTCACCAGAAATTAGGAAAATGTTCCTTTTAAAACTATAAATTCAATCAATCACACTTAAGTGGAAATACAGAAACAAAGAATATCCTAGAATTTGGAATAATTTGATTTTGATATGTTAATTTTAGTAGAGGCCAAATTAAATCTAAACTAGCTAGATTCTAAGATAAGCCTTGGGGGGATTCCTCATAGCTAAAGTGTACATTTTTTAAAAAAAGAGAATAAATTTTATAAATTTATTCATACGTAATATTAGATAACTGGTTAACTTAAAATAGTATGTGGAATTCCTTGCCTCAGTTCCTTTTCTGTTTTCCAGCAAGTTTTAATAAACCAATTCCTCTGTACTACCATATAAACATTAGAGATACACTTACGTGTTCATGTATTTGTATGAATCTAAAATAATAATAATAGAATATTCAAATATTATATATTCATATATTAAAACAAGGAAGTTCAGAACTATGTAATAGCTGCCCCAGTATATGCAATGCTGACACATCACATTTTAAGACATCTTAAACACTACAAATAAAAATGGGGGGGGGGGGGAAATACAAAACTGGTGAATGCAATTTAAACACCTTAAAACTGCATACACAGATCTAAAGTAGACAACATGGTAAGCTAACAAAATAAACATAAAATGTAGGTGGGAAAATACTTTTACTCAGTAATTGTTTACTATTCTGTAGATATTATTATTATTATTATTATTATTATTATTATTATTATTATTATTATTATTATTATTATTATTATTATTATTATTATTCATCGCACAGTCAGCCAGATGTTTAGACTGGATTTGGCATTTTTGTCTACCTATCAAGTTCTTACCAAGGACCTGGGATAGGCAGATGTGGATATTTGATGATATTACAGATATCATCACAGGATGGAAGCAGTTCCTAGTAAGGCTGCCTTTTGCAATTGACTAATGGCAAATTTGTCAATGCCAATGGTGTTCAAGTGGTGCTCCAGTTGTTTTGGGATTGCACCCAAGGCGCCTATTACTATTGGTACTACCCTTGCTTGCCTTTGCCACAGTCTTTCTATTTCTATTTGTAGATCTTTGTATTTTGTTATCTTCTCCAGTTCTTTCTCATGACTTTTTTGTCTTTCTTATCAACAATTGTTAAGTCCAGAGTGTTATGTTGCAGGTGCTTGTCTATTTGAATTCTAAAGTCCCAGAGCAGTTTAATTTTATCATTTTCTATGACTTTCTCTATTTTATGATCCTACCAGTTCTTGTTTACAGGCAAATGATATTTCTTGCAGATCTTCTAATGCACCATTGTTGCTACTTTGTCATGCCGCTGCTTGCAGTCAGTCTGTGCAATGTTCTGCCATACATTGCAACTGGGAAGACCATAGCGTTGACTATACGCACTTTTGTTGACAGGGTGATGTCTCTGCTTTTTAGTGCGCTGTCTAGATTTGCCATGGCTTTCCTCCCGTACAGCAAGCGTCTTTTAATTTCTTGACTACAGTCCCCATCTGCAGTGATCTTGGAGCCCAGGAAAATAAAATCTGTCACTACCTCCATTTCTTCCCCATCTATTTGCCAGGAATTGAGAGGGCTGGATGCCATGATCTTGGTTTTCTTAATGTTTAGTTTCAACCCAAGTTTTGCACTCTCCTTCTTCACTCGCAACAAGAAGCTCTTTAGTTCCTCTTCACTTTCTGTCTCTATACATGTGCATGAATGCACATTTTCCCCCAAAAAGGCAAGTAGCTGTGCACACACATAGAAACAGCTAAGAGTAGTTTTTGTAACAACCTTATAAATCTTACAAACACCATGACTACTTCAACAGTTTGACAAGAAATATTTCATACGCACATCTCTATGTTGGGAAGAACCTTGTCCAAACGTTTTGCAAAGCCCTGCTAATTTGCCAGTCTTCTGAAACTGACAATTCCCTGGTTTCATATAATACTTGTAGTGATTCACAATTGTGCACTCAAGGAATTTCTCCTCCTATTTGTTATTTGGCACAATATAGAACTACGCATGGCCTGAACAGCATGTTTCACACGGCACTGCTTTTCAAGTAGGTGTACAGGGTCATGAACAGAACAGAATAAGGGTCATGTAGAAAGGATGGCAAACATATTGCTTTCTTTGCCTTCCAAAATTTTTCCCTAGCTACTTTTTTATTTCATCATCCTTTTATACTGAAGCAAGCTTAAGGGCATACTGAAGCTAACAAATGACAATGTTTAAGATAGTAATGACAATACAGCGATAACACTGTGAAAGCATAAGCCAAAAAAACAACAACAACACAAAATTTAACATTTATAGCAAAAATCTTTGGGTGTTCAGTATAGCCCTCAGGTCTTGGCTATGTTGTCAGGCCAGTGGCTTCAGGTGACCCAAAGACCTGCTCAGATGGCTTCATTGTTGAGGTGATCAGTTTCATCTTCCCTCTTCTCAGGTTTGTATTTTCACTTTTATATTTATTAATAAGGGGGTTTATGTTGTGCATTTTCTCTTTTTATTTATCCTTCTTATTGATTCTTGATCGCCACCCAGAGTCCCCTTTGATAAACGCTAATTTAATAAATACATAAATAAAAACCAGCTTTACTTTGATAGTTTCAAAGAATCTTTGAAGTTCAAGCCTGCAGAGCTTTTATCTTACCAGCCAGAGATATATATGCAAGTATAAAAAGGCTCAGTTTACAATTTCTAGTAACGGTGAAATGGGCTAAGTAGTTCCCCAAACTTTGGGGGGGGGTTCATCATACTAGTAGACTTTTCTAAACTAGTAGATTGATAGACTACAAAAATAAATAAACATGAAATTAACAAACACCTCCATTATATACCATAACATATTTGACTGTGATTTGGTTAGTGAAATTTTACCACCTGTCATCTAGCTGATGCAAACATATAAGTATCTCCTTCACAAACCACAAACCTCTATCTTGTGTTTAAGCATTCTCTATCTTTGTCACATTCAGTGAACACTGATGAATTATCTCTGTCAATAGACTTGTTTTAAATTAAATAAGGTCAAAATTATAGATTCATAGGATGCTAATCAAATGTGGCAATTTTCAGTTAACAGGATTTAGACATAAAATGGTCTTGGAAATCACATTGATTTATTTATTAATGCTAACAACCACATCCACCCAAAAGTTACTATTTTCAGTGTGCATATAACAGCTTGCAAGGTTCTATGACTCCATGCTGCCAATGGGGTGATTGGGAATAGCTTTCTCTGAAAAACGCATTTTAGCTTTTTAATTTAGCTTTTTAAACACTCAGGATTTATTTATTTACTTATTTACTTATTTATTTATTTATTTATTTATTTATTTATTTATTTATTTATTTATGTATGTTTGTTATAGCAATTCGATTCCAATGGACTTGGCATATAGAAAAAAATATATAAAAACAGATAAAACAGAAAACCTCACAGACAGCACATATTAGAACAATCTTAAAAGCAACACAAATCAAACACAATAAAATGCAATGCAGGTAGTTCTCAGTTATCCACAGCCTTTTTTAAAAAGCTGTTCTGTCCCAGCCTACGTGAGTCCTTGTTATGCTCACAAGGAGAAACCCCTCTTCCAAGAAACAGGCAGGAACCACAAGGAAAAAAACAACCCCTTTTATTCTCACAGACCTGAGTCAATGTCCAAGGCAAACAAACACAGTCCACAGAAACTCGATCCTCAACACGAACACTTGCCTTTGGCAACCAGCACCTCCCACACTTTCCCTTTTATAATTCAGCCAAGGCGCGGCTTCCTAATGCCTTCTCCTTTGCCCTTGGAACTGCCCCATTGCATTCCACTCTCCTACTTGCTTCTCTTGCCTGTGTTTTCATGCATCCTCGATTTGTCCCAACTGTTCTTCATTACTATCCAACTCATGCTCCCAGCACAGCTGTGTCTCAGCCTGAGCATGAGTAGAGGGGCCAGGGTCCTCATCCGGCTGTAAGTCTTGGAGCTCTTCAGAGTCTTCCTCTGACTGTAATGCCCCTCCTCCTCATCTGATTCCTCAGACTTAGCTGCTGGATCACAACAAAAGCAACTATCCGTAGTTATGACAATTATAAAAAAGTGACTTTATGATCAATCCTTATATTTGCAATCTTTGTAGATTTGTCATGCAATGGAAAGCTTAAATAAGATCACAAGCACTGTCAGAGTTTTACTTAGCAACTGTTTTGTATAATGACTATGTTGCTGGTCCCAATTGTGATCTCTAAACAAATATTATATGTAATACATGAAGCCCAGGACCAGGAGCAAAACCAGGTTTTCAGAACTTTCTGGAACCCTAAGGCAGAGCCCATAGTCCTCTTCTCTGCAGGAGGGGTGCTAACCAATTATTAGGGGGCATAACATATAAGGCACATTTCTTTGGTCACACAGGATGCAATACAACCACTTTGCTGATATGTTGTGAGAAGGGAAACATGATTGGAAACATGTGGTCTCTCTGATATCCAGCATTTTGAATAACCAGAATTTTGAATTACACTTGGAGGTTGACTGGCAGTACAGCTTGCTTAACAGTGGTGACAAACAGGACCACCAAATGGGACCTGTTACTGAGGAGATGCTGTATTTTGAATAAATTGTACTTTCCAGGTGGTCTTCAAGAACAGCCCTGTGCAATAATCCAGTCGTCATGGTTCTGATAGATAGAGCCAAATAAATCAGAACTCCAATGCTAGAGGCTTCCCCAAAGAACATGTTTATTGGATGCAAAATATTGGCAGGGTCAAAAGTGAAACCAAGTCTGAAACTCCCCCCAAAGAGTTACACTATTACAAAGTTAAACTTACCACCCCAGTACTGTGCAATCATCCATGTTCCCCAATAGAATAGGTTGGTGGGCTTTCTAACAAAATGTCCATCCCTCTAACATAACTGATATAATGACTTTGGTTCCCATGGGACACAGAATTGTTTAGACTAGCAAAATCCTCCACACCCCCTCCCATTCATGTGACAACCTAGAATGAGCAAGATGGCTTCAGCCAGGTTCGTTATAGAGTTGACACCAGTCATGAATGACCAAGACATGAGTAACTGAAGATTTAGGAGAGACACAGGGCCTGCAGAGGAATTGTTTTGGTTTATCATTTCAGAGAGGAAAAGGTGAGTTGTTGTTCCCTGGGAAATTTAAATATTCTTCACAGTATCTTTCATTTATACTGCTATGTGAATAGAGTCTTAAACATTATTTTATCAAAATGCTGATCCTTAAACAAAGTAAGAAGTAATTCAGCATGTGTAGATGTGAGTTTTCAGCATTTCTTTTGTTTTGGTCAGAAATTATATTTAGGTTTTGATATATAATAGTGATATAACTTTTCAGACTAATCAACATCATTCTATATGTTTTGACCACCATCTAGTGGTCAAAACGTATTAAAAGATTTGTAAAAAATGTTTTGGTCCATATTTTGAATGCATTCAAGTACTGAAAAATCAAATAAATTTAATTATGTATTACAGAACTTAAAATGATTAAGGATTTAATTCTATATTAAGTTAATGTGTTAGTTCAGTCTTATATAAACTAGTTACTATCAATGTCAATTTTTCTTTGAAAGATAACAGTTTCCAAACTGATTTGCTAATGTACCTTATTTTTAGATAATGTTTTCCTATCCTGGCCAAAATATGTAACTGTAGGTCATTGGTGCACTCTTCTCTTCCTGAAGTTGCTAACCTCACCCTCTCTCCACATTTTGTGTGCAACAACAACAACAAAAATATATAGGGTAGTGGTCAGCCTTGCAGATTTATTTTGCAGCATTGCAGCATAAGAGTCTGAAGGAAGAGTCAGCACCACCATCAGTGGGCACTGCTAAAGCAACTGAGGTTAGTCATTGGTCTCATATTTGGATGATAGTGCTGGACTTATAAAGATGTGGGGAGAGATGTACTTTCAGACTTGCAAGCTTCTGTTAATGCAGATTAACAATAAAGTAAAATTAGTAAGAAAAATGAGGGCCTAGTAGTGATGTTGATGGGACTGCTATCAAATAGCATTTCTAAACTAGTAAACTATTACTGCAGAAAAAATAATAATTTTAAAATAACTCTAAACCTTCTGCAGAGAGATTAGTACAAGGGCAGAGGAAGCTGTTGAGGCCAGCTAATTGTCTTCTATAGTACTCATTTAGGTTTCTGGGGAAAAAATGGTATCCACTCACATTCAATGTTTTCTCATTGTTAGATGAAACTTCTAGTACTGGAAGGTACTGTGTGTGTGCATACTTCACATCTGTAAAGGTTAGGATGGAGGCCAACTTTGGTTTTTTCCCCCCTATTCTGAAATAAATTAGTCTGGAACTGATTTGTAAATCTTTAAAAAAGTGACAAACATAGAAAGTGCCATTATTTCTTTTGCATCAATCAGGCATTCAATACACAAATCTTTAACTCTTTGCTGCCATCTAGTAAATAATCAGATTTTTGCAGCCTAGATTAGCAATAGCAATATACTGCTTCACAGTGGTATATACTACTTTCTAGCCCTCTCTAAGCAGTTTACAGAGTTAGCATATTGTCCCCAACAATCTAGGTCCTCATTTTACCAACCTTGGAAGAACGGAAGGCTGAGTCAACCTTGAGACGGTGACACTCGAACTGCCAAACTGCTGGCAGCCAGGAGTCAGCAGAAGTAGCCTGCAATATTGCATTCTAACTACTGCTCCACCAGTTAGTTAAGAAACAGAATTGTATCTACAGTTGACTGCACCCTAAACAAACATGTCTAAGGACTTTATTTAAATGAGCCCAAACTCACTGCTTAACAGCAGAAAAAGGAAATGAAGCATCTATACAACACATTCCAACAAAATGGATACCCACGCAACTTCATCAAAAAGTCCCTGATTACTCAATCCAATACGGCACAACCAACACAAACCTTAAAAAGAATTACGGTACACTGCCATATAACAAGAATATCTCAGAAACCACAAAAAGACTACTACAACCACATGGAATCAGCGTTGCACTAAGCCAACTAAAGCCCTTCAAAACATCCTAAGTAAACCCAAAGACCCAGCAACCCCAAAACAAAAAAACAGGAGTTGTTTACAACATACAATGTAAGAACTGCAACAATAAGTATGTAGGACAAACAGGGAGAAAACTGGCAGAACACATCCATGAACACCAACTGGAGGTCAAAAGGCATGACAAAAATTCTTTCATTTCATTTAACCATTGTTTCAATTGGGAAAACCCTAGATCAGGCCAAATCCAAAAATGGGAAATTTCTAGAAGCCTGGCACTCTGGCAAATCAGCCATCAATAGACACATAGACATTAACAACATCTATAGATTATGCAAAAGAGACAATCAACCACCTCAAAAGAGAAAAAGACTCCATCATCTCTCCACCACTAATCAGCACTTAGATCAGCATAGATTAACTCCAAGGTCCCCTTCAGAACAACAATCAAGTAAGCAGTGCCCCAGAAAACAAGCAAGCTCAGAGAGCACCAAGGATCCCTCTAAAAAAACATATGTAAGGATAGAGAACAAAACATTAACAATAAGTTGAATAAATTAAGGGTGACTTAAAAACTGTGTCAGAAAATGGGTTGATGACAAGAACCAGTTTGCTTCAGTGGTTAAGGCACCAGGCTAGAAAGTAAGAGACCATGAGTTCAAGTCCCACCTTAGCCATGAAAGCCAGCTGAGAGACCTTTGGCCAGTCACTCACTCTCAGCCAAATTCACCTCACAGGATTGTTGCTGTGGGAAAAATAGGAGGAGAAAGTGTGTTGGATATGTTCACTGCTTTGAGTTATTTATAAAAATAATAAAGTCAGGAACTAAACAAACAAAATTATTAGAATATCTCAATGTCATAAGAACATAGCAAAATGAAAACCTGCCAACCTCATTGTTACGGTATGTTTGTGCCACAGGCAAAAGACACAAGGCCTGACATGCCTCCTATTGACTTCTACTCCAGAATAACTTCTGTATAACTATCCCATCCAATCTTTAATCATTAACTATGATTTCGTTGGCTTGTACCTTGCTTATAGTTAAGATTAACATAGTATGTTTGAATTGAATAAAGGCAACCTAGGAATATTTTAAATATGTAAACAATAATGTGGATGTTATGACCACACAGAAGGGAGAAGTATGATTATAAAAGCATATGCTTTTTATCATAGTACTCAAACCATTTGGAAAATCTATTTTTATCATGATGTTCATATCCTTTGCAAAATCATTAGTTAAATAGGATTTTTCAGCCATAATCTGTGTTGATGGCCACCAATTTAGTATGTTTCAAAAGGGAACTGATTAAATGCATGACAGATGGTCTTATCAGTAAATACTGATCTTAATAGCTATTTATTACCTCAAGTATTATAGTAGGATATAACACATATAAGCCTATTTGTGGATAAGCCAACTGTAAACATTTCATATTTTATTTTTCACGACTTATTTGTGAGTGGTGGATTTTTCATGATATTTTGGTTAATTTTTTGTGTGTGTATAGAATACCTTGCTGGTTTATATATAACACCTTTGTGATAATCAAGCGTGACCAAATCTATCAAATCTACCAAAAAATCAAAACCTCTTTACAGACATCCAATTCACGATAGAAACTGAGAACAACAATGAACTGCCATTCCTGAATGTCCTTGTAACCAGAACCACCAATGGCCAACTTCTAACATCCATATACGGAAAGACAACACACAGAGACCAAATCCTTAACTTCCACAGCAACCACCCAATTGCCATAAATAAAGCTGTGTCAAAACACTTTTCATAAGAGCAGAATCCCATTGCACCACAGAAGCCAGATTAGCAGAACAGAGACACTTATACAGAGTCTTTGAGAGAAATGGATATCCATGAGGCTTCATCCGGAGATCCCTACACTCAAACAACACAAATGCCCCAAACAACACAACAACTACAACAGGAACAGCAATGACCAAACAAATCACAATTCCTTACATACAGAACATTTCAGAGATGACAGTAAGATTACTACACCAACAGGACTTCACAGTAGCCCACAAACCACCTCAACTCTAAGACAGACCCTATCAAAACCTAAAGAGCCAACAGAAACAAATCAAAGATGGGGTGTCATATACCAAGTCCAATGCAACAACTATGAAAAGAACTATGTGGGCCAAACAGGAAAAATGCTATCTACCAGACTGCAAGAGCACTCCCAGGCTAACAAAAGATATGACCCATTGTCCCTCATGTCCATCCATAAGGACTCAGAAGGACATTCCAAACAAACTAAACACAATTCAAACCGCATTTATTTATTTATTTTATTGGATTTCTGCCCTATTCCCGTAGGACTCAGGGTGGTTTACAGGGCAGTTAAAACCATGAATACAAAAAATTAAAAACAATTAAAACAATAAAATTAAATTCAAGCCCCAAGAGTAAATCTAAAACCCAGTTAAATTAACAACCCCACAATCTGGACCAAACAGATCGAAGAGCCAAGGTTTCAGGTCCCGGCGAAATGAGCGAAGGTCGGGGGCAGTCCTAAGTTTTGTGGGTAGTTGGTTCCATAGGGCAGGCGCACCCACAGAGAACGCCCTTCCCCTGGGAATTACCTGCCGGCATTCATTAACCGGCAGTACCCTGAGAAGGCCCTCCCTGTGGGGGTGCACAGGATGATGGGAAGATGATGCCGGCAGCAGGTGTTCCCTTAGATAGTCCGGACCCAAGCCATTTAGGGCTTTATAGGTCATTACCAGCACCTTGAATCTCACCCGGAGGGCAACCGGAAGCCAATGCAGCTCACGGAGAAGAGGTGTTACACGAGAGTATCGGGAAGCTCCCATCAAAACTCATGCGGCTGAATTCTGCACCAGTTGAAGCCTTCGGGTGGTCCTCAAGGGCAGCCCCATGTAGAGGGCATTGCAGTAGTCTAACCGGGAGGTCACGAGCGCATGAGTGACTGTACATAGAGCATCTCGGTCCAGATAGGGACGCAACTGGCGCACCAGGCGAATCTGGGCAAAAGTCCCCCTGGTCACGGCTCCTATATGATCTTCCAAACTGAGCCGTGAATCCAGGAGGACTCCCATTGAAGATGCCCTCCCTCCCTGAACAGAGATGAAATGTTTGCAACCTAATTACCAAGCCCAGACATAACATTGCACTGTGTGGTATCAGACAATACGTCCATTCATATGCATTGAATGTGTGTCTCATTAACTTGAAAGAAATATGGCCTTAATCCATAAATTTGAGTGTCTGAAACTGATCTTATATAAGGTATAATGAACAACCCTTACAATAATCAATTGATCCTTTTTCTTCAAACTTCAAGGAAACAGACACACAGCTTGTATCAAGTATAATATTTTTTCTGCTTTGTGGATTTTGTCACAAAAGTTGCATTATTAAAAAAGAGAAATGGGGAAAGGATTGAAAGAGAAGGGATCTAGCTCCAGTGCATAAAAGTTCTCCAGTATCACTCATCTAATTGATTGCTTTTTAACATACAGATAAAATAATGTCATCAAGATTTCCCATATATTTCAATAATCTAGCCATGCATTTTGCACAATATATTTGTTTAATATTGACCTATGAGACTATTCAAACAATGACATCAGCTTAGTAAGTACAAGCTAGTACAACTAATCTACCATGATACCTACAAAGATAGGCTGCAGTTTATTTTCTATTTATGTTACTATCAATTAATCAAAGAGTTACTCATTCTGCAGGACAGCATACTTTTTGATCTAACCATGAGCTTTTAAAAAAAAATTAGAAGGCATTTAAAGCTGCAAAAGTTTCTTTCAGTTTTACTTGAAGTCTTTGTAGGGAATGCCAGTTGTCTTAGAACACAGGCCGTCTCCTGCGGCTCCCAGTCCTCTGCCATGTGCAGTCCAAAAAAAAGTGGGACTAAAAAAGTTCAACCAATCAATTCAAATATGCAGGGTAGGTGCATATCTCACCTTGGCTCCACTCTTCAGTCAAACCCTGTTCTGCACATGTGCGCATGTACACGCATGTGCACATATTTTTTTGCGGCTCCCAGTTTTTCCTTTTGTGAGGGAACCAGTTCCAAGTGGCTCTTTCACTGTTTCAGGTTGCTGACCCCTGTCTTAGAAGATCAAGTTTTATTTAATAGTTATGGTAGAGATCTACGGGCAGAAAGAAATCTACACCAGAAACTTCTATTGTGTTTATTATTACTACATGCCTTGCTGCTTTTTTTTTTAATAATCCCATTTATATCCCGCCCTTCTCCGAAGACTCAGGGCGGCTTACAAGCTTAGCAATAGCCTTCATTCTATGTATATGGCTGCTTATTAGGGCTTTCACACACACCCCAAGCGGCATTATTACAAAGTCAGCTTAATTGCCCCCAACAATCTGGGTCCTCATTTTACCTACCTCGGAAGGATGGAAGGCTGAGTCAACCTTGAGCCTGGTGGGATGCGAACCTGCACTAATTGCAGGCAGCTGGTGTTACTTAAGGAGGCATTAGCCCACTGCTCCACCAAGGCTGTGGTAGAAATAACCATACAAAATGAACAAAGCATTCTTTAACAAAGCTTTTGTTTAGGGAGCTGCGTTGCCAGGGTGGCAGTAAACTTTCCCAGCAAGTGCACTCTATTTTGTAGGCAGGCTGATTTGTTGCCCATTGATTTAAAAAATGCCAAAAATGCATTTTTAAATTTACATCATGGCAGTACATCTCGTTTAAAATAAAGACTACATTTGTAAGTTGGCTTTAAAAGGTAGGAATCTTGGGGAAGGTTTTGTTCTACTGATTTAAACTACTTATAAAGCTGCCCAACTTATACATCATAACCTTGACTGGCTTACAAACAGCAATAAAAAGAGCAATAAAATAAAATAAAATAATAAAATAAAATATAAAAGAGAAAGATTTCTATTTCAGCATAAAACATTTAATCCTTCAGCATAAAATAAAAGAACACAATGCCACATATCAACAAACAACTTTACTAAGACCCAGTCTCAATCATTCGCAATACTTGTGAGAAAAGAAATAGTTCTTCAGTGTTTTCCAGAAACCTAAGAAGAGAAGTGCCTGCCAAATCTCAGTGTGAAAGGTGTTACAAAGTGCTTTATCTAACGTATCTAATCAGTGTTGCAAGCTGTATGTGTCTGTGTCTTATCCAATGTCAACACAAATTAAACTTTTCACAAATTAAACAAATTTCTCCTCTTCTTTGGAGAGAAAAAAGGGAAGAGTCAGACTAAAGACATTACATAAAGGAAGCATTTCTAGTACGAATGGTGCTACTACTCTACAAATGTGTAAGAATCTGGAATGAGGGGAAGAAATTAGCAGATCAGTGTGGGGATTATTATGCAAAAGAAAGAAAGAAAAGGAAGGAAGGAAGGAAGGAAGGAAGGAAGGAAGGAAGGAAGGAAGGAAGGAAGGAAGGAAGGAAGGAAAGAAAGAAATATTGGGCTCTCCTATAACCTCTCCTACTTTAACAAACTTAGAAGCGGTGGTACATCAAACTATGAAATATTTATTCTATGAGCACCTCCATAACATAGGGTGCCCTCTTTTATTTCTATCCTGGGGCAACCATAAACTATCACAAAAAGCTTCTATAGGCTGAATTATTATACTGTCTTCCTGAATAGTACTGAGGAAGGAAGGGAGGGAGGGAGAGAGGGAGGGAGAGAGGGAGGAATTCAAGTTGTCAATTGTTTCATAAAATATATTGCTCAATTGTGGAGAGAACTTTATAAAATGGGTAAGATCAATCTATACTTTGCAGTTTAAAAAATATTCAAAAATTGTATGTGTGTGTGTGTGTATATATGTGTGTGTGTATATATGTATATATATATATATATATATATATATATATATATATATATATATATATATATATATATATATATATAATATTTTAATATGTAAAATTACACACAAACACACACACACACACACACACACACACACACACAGAGAGAGAGAGAGAGAGAGAGAGAGAGAGAGAGAGAGAGAGGTGGGATTCAGCCAGTTTTGCATCACTTCGGCAGAACTTGTAGCTAATTTTTTGTTGTTGGACTTCCGGAAGTGACATCCACACAGAGAACTGGTTGTTTACATATTTGAATCCTACTACTGCACGCACACACGCATGCACACATACACGTAGTGTAACTGTAGGTAGGAAAACATTCACATACTTGTGAATGGAAAAGGTAGTACCTGCTTTTTAAGTCAGCCCACCCCTTCCATTGGCTTGCGGTCTCATCTGTATGCTGCAGAATTGGAATCTTATGCTCTATTTGCATATTATTTCACATTTTTATGTTTACACTTATAAAACTATCCTATTCAGTTACTGCAATAATTTGTATTATAACTGCATTCAAATACTTTATTTCGAAACACATTTTTCTTAGAACAGTTGTTAAACATATAGATTTTCTGGCCAAATTTTATGTTGCTGGTTATTTCTCTACTTACAAATCCCTGCCCACAGGACATACAGAGAGAAAAGTCAGTCATGATGCCTGGAAATGAACTGTATTTTGAAACCTAAGACATAATATTGTACAATTTGGACAAAAAGCCTCTGGTACGATGTAATTAATTTGTCTTATATTACATTACAAGACAGAACCTTTTTGTTTCTTGATTGTCCTTATAATAAGTTTTCTGAAATTACTTGATTTACTGAAGCCAATTTAATGGGATAGATAGGCCTTTGTGTTGGCTAAGGTTTACATATCAACCTTCAGGCTTCAATCTATTGAACATCTGAAGTATGTTTAAAAATAGAAGAGATAACTTCATGCTGGTTTAGTTTATATTTGTGTTTCATTGAGATGATGCTCAAAGAGCTATTCTATTTCAGGGCCAATAAGATTAAGAAATTTAAGTCCATAAGACAAGCTAAACAAAGAAATGTTGAAATGTTTGGAAATAATTCAGAGAAGAGCCACTAAGATGATCAAAGGTTTGGAGACTAAAACATACAAAGAACGGCTGCAGGACTTGGGTTTGGCTAGTCTAAAGAAAAGAAGAAATAGGGGAAACATGATAGCAGTATTTCAGTATTTGAGGGGCTGCCACAAGGAAGAGGGGGTCACTTTCTTCACCAGAGCACCAGAGGGAAGGATGAGAAACAATGGTTGGAAACTGATCAAAGAGAGAAGCAACCTGGAATTAAGGAGAAACTTTCTGACAGTGAGTACAATCAACCAGTGGAACAGCTTGCCTCCAGAAATCATGGGTGCTCCATCACTGGAGATTTTAAAGAAAAGATTAGACAATCACCTGTCTGAGATGGTATAGGTTTTTCTGCTTGAGCAGTGGGCTGGACTAGAAGACCTCCAAGATCCCTTCCAGCTCTATTCTATTCTAAAATTCCATTGAAATCTATAGACATTAGATGGCCTAATATTAAATACGTTTACCTGGATTATGATTTTTTTCTTTTTATGATCCTTTAATCCCTTTTATTCAGGGTGGACTCAGGGTGACTGAATGGAGCTGAGAGTTTACTGGCCAGATGCCCTTCCTGATGCCTACATGAGGTAACAGAAGATATTTTCTCTTGATGCCCTTGATAGAGAAACATTTGTTACTGCCTAGGACTGAACTTTCAACCTTCCTGAAGAGCCATGGTGGTGCAGTGGTTAGAATGCAATATTGCAGGCTAATTCTGCCAACTGCCAGGAATTTGATTCTGACTAGTTCAAGGTTGACTCAGCCTTCCATTTTCTGAGGTGGATAAAATGAGGACCCAGATTGTTGGGGGAAATATGTTGACTTTGTAAACTGCTTAGAAAGGGCTGTAAAGCACTATGAAGCAGTGTATAAGTCTAAGTGCTATTGCTATTGTTTCCAAGTGGGAGGCGAGAGTCTTCACTTCTAGGCCACCACACAGTTTTACTTGGATTATGAATAATTTTGCTAAAAAACTGATATTTTAAAGTGAAAACCATAAAATCTGCTGCCATGGGGCTGAACAGGTGGCTGTTCCTCCATAGGAATGCATTTGCACCTTTACCAGGCTGCAGGCTCTGATTCTTACAAGTGGGACATTTATCTCCATCCAATTCATGTATGTCTCTAAGAGGGAAACAGATTTTCAGACTTTCATTCCAAATTGCCACAAAAGATCTTTCTGAAAGCCATTTCACCTTGCCAATTATAGAGCTTTCAGAACTTATTGAGGAAAATATTAATATTCCTTTCTGGGCTTGAAACTGAGGGATTTGCACCTGGAACTTGTATAACTGGTAAAATGAGATAAAAAATACAAATGACCGATTGCAGCTAGCTAATTGTGTCTCTTATTTAAGTGGCAGATTTAGCCCTGATAGATATGGCTCAAGTTTCCAATCTGAACTATGCTTTAACAGAAACATTATGCCTAATCGTTTAAATCTGATACTTCCCCCTAGCCTTTCTAACAGGTTTGTAGACAATTTACTTGGACTTCTCAGGCCTGGTGCTAGGTGGCAGATTGTTGCCATATGGGCATTCCTGCTGTGGAAAACTGTACTTTCCAACATTTCCCACAAAATACGTATACTGCTCTGTATTGTTCAGATGTATTTCTGGATCACAGCCCCAGAGGTTCATCTTCAGGTATGTAATTTCAAGTCAGTTAAATTAAATAAGGAAATTTAATATGCCTTATAGTCAGTGGTGGGATTCAAATATGTGAACAACCGTTTCTCTGTGTGGATGTCACTTCCAGAAATCCATTCTGGACCTGGGCAACAAAAAATTAGCTACAGGTTCTGCAGAATGGGTGCAAACTGGCTGAATTCCACCACTGCTTATAGTGACATTTTAGTAATAGAAATATTTCTCTAACATATAGAAAATTGGTATCATTTAGTTCCCTTGCATTCAAGAGAAAACTGACAGGTTTAAGATAATTGTGGAATAGAAGTACAGATTTGGGCCTATATATTTATGCAATCAAGTTCATAAATCTGCCAGTTTTTTGAGCACTCCCACAAAGCAAATTTACACTGCTGTTGGATTCGTCCCTCACCTTTACATTCCCACACAAATTCACTCTCCAATGGCTGACTAATAGCCAGTGGCGTAGCGTGGGTTGTCAGCACCCGGGGCAAGGCAAGTGACGTCACGGCACCGCCGAAAAGACGCACCCCACAGCGGCATAGACTTTCCAAGAAGAGTCGCGCGCATGCAGGATGCTTCTGGGTCCCTCTCGAGGGCGGCTGGGCGGTGCTCCGACCTGCAAGAGCTGCTGCATTCCAGCTTGCACGTGAGCCCCACTAAATAAAGCCACGCATGCGCACGAAGCTAGGCCGGCCGGCCAGCGGGTCCGTCTTCGCTCGGCCAAGCCTGCCGGGGCACCTGTGGGGCGCTTGAGGTTGGCCTGAGCCTGGGCGGAGAGTTGGGTGCTTCTATTTATTTTATTCAGTTTATGTGGCCGCCCATCTCACCTGCCGGACTCGTTTCGCTTTGCAAGAAAGAGCAGCTCGAAAGCGGAGCCAAGCCGACTGTGTGCAGCCCTTGGGGCTCCCTGAGCAGCTCAGTGCGAGCGCGCCCCCCCAGATGTTGCACACGGTGCGGCCAGCCCCCCCTGCACCCACCACGCTACGCCACTGCTAATAGCTGAACCTCATCTGTGTTGCAGGTGAGTCAATTGTTCTGTAATGGTTGAAATCAAGGCTTAGTGTAACCTTGGAATCACATTTAAAAAATAAATAGGGAGGAGCCTTTGCTGCTCTCCATCACAGAGCATGCTTATTTGTTGACTGGTTGCCAAACAAACAAAAAGTGACTAATGGTGAGGACAGGAGAGCAGTTGGAGACAATGCAGGTAAACATA